>NW_023339718.1:16566747-16586137 GCF_004916995.1 Morone saxatilis
TAAGGGAGGCCACGCTGCATTCCTCACACCACTGGCAGCGTGCCTGCAAAGAAAAGAACACAAATTAGTACAAAGCCAACAACAACTTAGGACAACTCAACAATACGAACCAGAAGCAGCAGAGACTTAGAATGGGCCCCAACAGGGCCTTGATTATGTAGCCTGGGGAGCACCGCCCAGGTGCTCCCAGTTGGCAGCCAATTACCCGGCCAGTCATGCACCACCATCTGACCTGGCCACAAACAAACACTCAGTGACACCAGGGGGTGCCACAAGATTTATCCAGCTAAATGTGTACATACAGTAGTCTGATCATGACAGTTTTTGCATGACCTGGCATCCTACTCATTTACAAACCTGGAAGCAACAAGGTATAAATGTGTACCAGCTAAAAAACCCACAGTGCTTAAAACTGTGATCCTGACACTCCTAGAAAAATGTCACCTTTTCACAGGAGGCCTGGATGAAGCTCTTTACACCATCATCGACACTTGTCGTGAACAGGGGGTGCCATTCGTGTTTGCCCTCTCCAGGAAAGCTTTGGGTCGCTGCGTCAACAAGGCAGTGCCTGTCAGCCTGGTGGGCATCTTCAACTACGACGGTGCACAGGTCAGGTCTATTTTCAGTCCATACACATGATCAATGCACCAATAAATGATATTTGATCAAGTATATTTAAATAAGCTGAAAACGTCTTTCTTACCCCCAGGATGTCTATCATAAGATGATCGAGTTGTCGTCTGAGGCTAGGAGAGCCTATGAAGTGATGGTGTCGAGCCTGGAACAGACGGGCGAGGCAGAGACGGAGCAGGTGTTGAACACTGAAGACCTGCAGATCAGCAGCCTGGCTGAGGAGGCTGAGCCCAGTCCTGACGCCACGAACCCAGAGGAACCAGAATACAGTAAGTTACTCTCCTGACCCAAGGTTGGTCATACCTGTGCTTTAAAACCAAGTGAAAGCTGTAATTTTGTGACTTGACCAATTAAATCCACAGGGGAGACGCAGAGCTAGAGCATACAATAACAGATTTCACCTTATTTGAAAGACATATAAAAATATAATAATTATTGTTTTTGTATTCTAGTAAAAATTTGGAAGAAAATGTTGGAGAAGGATTACAACCACACATTTCTGAACTTTGAGGAGCAGCTGAGCTCCATGCACTTGGAAAGTGAATGTACTGAAAACGCTGATGAAGATGAGAAGAGTTGACAGTGGCAAAGCCTTCCGTGCCTAAAAAAAAAAAAGAAACAAACCCACTCATGCTGATTGCCATTTTAGAAGAAACTAGGATGGACTTAATCCCACATGCAGAGGAAGAGCAATGCAAAGTGCTCTGCTGCTGCAATTCTCACCCTGGGGATTTTTGTCAGGAAATTACTCATGTGGCTGATGTCTGCAATGAATCATGAATTCCTTTCTCTTTGTTTTGAATAGCTAAAGTCATATGTTTTTGTTTGAGTTGAAATTATTTTAAGAGTGTGTGGGGGGTTGATAAACTGGAAAGATTAACCACTCACCTACTAGGACCAAACCACTCACTTGAAAAGATCCCACAATATGAATTTTCAATCATGTTGTCTATTAGCACCCCACAAGGATGAGCAGGCGTTTATGTACTGAATGTGTGTCAAATATCAACCAGTTATTTACTACTAAGAAATTATCAGTGACATTTTGATGCTGTTTTATTGTTGCAATTTCTTTTTCTCTTCTGGGTTAGGTTCAGAATGTTTGTGGCATTTTGCCTTTATTCAACAGGGACATTAGAGAGGTGACAGGAAATGAAGGGGGAGAGATGATGGACAGCATGCAACAAAAGATCCCCAGCCAAAATCACACACTTGAGAAATTGAAGTTTGTTAATGTAGAAAAGATTTGAGGTTGTTGGAAAACTCAGCACTGTCCCCAAACTGTGCATGCCACTGGTAGTTCCACATCCACACAATTTTGGATTTGTAACTTCAGGGTTGCACACGGTGTGGGAACTTAGTTTCACAGTTTTTCACTTAATTTTTTTCTCTTCTTGATCTAATTTGTGCAGAAATGTATTTACATATTCTCAAAAATATTTCTATAACTACAAATCTTTCCTACACATTAACATAACAGTTTTTCATAGATTTCACAAGCTCAGAATCTTATTGAGCCGTGTTTAAAGCCCACAGTCTCAAACCCTTAGGCCACCGTGCTACACCTAGGTTCAGTTTAGGGTTAAAAATTAACCTATGCTCTTTCTTTGCATAAGAGAGGAAATCCTTTTTTGCATGACAAGTCAGAACTTTGTTTATTTTATCCTGATTGCACTACATAGTAGAGACTTTTTTTATTTGTCTGAGACTACCAAAGTACTACACATAGTATGTTGTACTGCCTGTGATTAGATGTGAATGGTAGCGTTTGATTTTCTTGAAAGAGGAAAAACAGCTAAATGATGTAAAGAAAAAAAAACATTACCTGCTGTTAACTTGATTCTGTTAAAAAGTTTAGTGAGTTTTCTGTTTACCTACATAGTGATTGGAAAAAAAAACATAAAATAGCATAATGATAAAATAGCATAATGATAAAAAAGTGCTAAGTGTCCATCACATGTTGAAACAAAGCAATAAGTGATGAAATTTGAAATGGGCAAAATTTATTCAGAATTCAGATTTCAGGAATGAAATGAATATTGTATAGGATCATATTTTTTTACACCTATGAAGATGTAAAAAATTGCATTTATCTTGAAGTAGAAGTTGCTTGGGTTCATGCAAGGTAATCCCGATAGGATACTAGACTACTAAGAAGTCTTGCTGAATTCTGTCAATTCTACATGGAGGAGTGTTGACAATAGGCTGTTTTATAGCAGACATTTTGAAAAAGTACTAGCATAACTGCTATCCATTTAATAATGTCAGTTCCAGGGCTCGGATAAATCACAGTCACAGTCTATACACAGTCTTAAGCTGCATATGAATCTTACAGCAAAGGTTCAACATTTTTGGAAAGATTTGTTTTCTGGTTGCGAGTTAGATAATTAGATAAGACAACTCATATCTGTCTTTTAAATCATAAGGTTACAGCCAACAGCTGCTAGCCATGCTTTATGCTAAGCTAAGCTAAGTAGCTCCTGGTTATAGCTTTACTTGTACAATACAGAAAGGTGATATGTATTAATTTTCTCATCTAATTCTCCACCAGAAATCAAATAAGTGTATTTCCCAAAATGTTGAACTAATCCTTTAAATGTTCTACTATAATGTGGTTCAATAAATTATGTGGTAGTAAGAGACCAAACTGTGAAATGATAGGAATTTAGAACTGGATGATGAAAGGCCTAATGATGATGTATATTTTTTTTGATTCTGCTTTTGTAAACTGTGTAATATGGAGTATTGACAACTTTCCTAGGTGAATGGAGATGCAAACGATACATTATTTTTTTAATACATTAATAGACAGATGTTTCAGTGGTCACAGGAAATTAAAATTCTTATGCAAGGAAATCACTTGCATAATGAGGACAAATGCAGTGTTTACTTTAAGGGAGTGTGGGTAGTTAATATAGAAGAGGAAGAGAGGTGGACCAAGTATGCTTCCCTGTGGCATCCCAAAATCACAGACAGACTGGGAGAGTCTTCAAAAGTACAAATCTAAAAACTAACCACCTGAGATCTGTTTAGTTAAATGTAGAAAAAAAATTAACAAGAATTGGATATTTTTGTAACATTTGTTAGTACACATTACAGTAAATAACAGAATTTTGATCTGAATAAAGAATCTTGGAAAATATTTGAGTGATATCTCAAATGTTCAGTTTACCCAAAAATGTTGTTTATTTGGTTAAAGAAAATAAGAAACATCTTCTATGAGATAACTGTTAAAACTATATTTAACATATAAACCAAAGACAAAAAAATGCATGTTTACTCTTTAAGTTTCTTTCCTTAAGGTGATGGAGCATAAATAATCAGTTTAAACTGCACCATGCAAGTGCCATTCAAGATCACAAAATGACTAACAATGAACAAACATTTTAATTTGCTAGTCGTTGGTTTCTATGAAAAATGACACCTTTTTACCACATTTTTTGAATTGTCTATTACTACCCTCCCCCTTAAAATTAGATTACAGGATGGATTGATTAGATTAAACATTTTAATTTGCTATTCGTGGTTCTATGAGAAAATGACAACCTTTGTTACCACATTTGAATTGTCTTATTTCACTGACCCTCCTTAAATAGAACAGGATGATTGATTAATTATTTTAAACCCCTTATACAATGTGATAGAAAATCACCTCTGCAGACGCTACACATGAAATGTCTCATTCCAAAAGGATGGATGTCCCGTCTCAAAGTAAAACGGAAATGTAATTTATTAGCAATTTCAAACGCATTACAAAATGTAATAATTTTTGATTTTAAATAAAACATATGAAAATGAAAACTGAATGAAAAATATTGTGTAACATTTCAGAATGAAACTTGGTATGTCAAGTGACTTATAGGTAATTTTCTTAAAACCAGTTGCATTTTTAATTATACATATATATTGCAAAATAAACCGGTTAGTTGATTAGACTATGAACATGTTTATGTGCAGTATGTTTATTTCCAAATTAATCTTCAGTTTAACTGGATCAAATGAAGTCTTATGAGCAAGTATGACCAGATTTCCTTCTTGCTTACATTAGAATATGTCACCTCATTTAAACTTTAACTGACATACATATTCTATGTTTGCTGTGAGTGTGATGACTTTGAAAGTAGCAGCGTGGATCAGTCTCTTCCTTGTATACACATATATTTTTGTTATTTGTTGTCTGACTGTGGCTCTGTGAGGCTGTACTTAAGCACACCGTGCTTTAAGCTAAATGTGTTATGGTTCAAGTTTAGCAAGTATAATGTTTACCATGTTCACCATCTGAGTTCAGTACTAAGTCAGAAACCAAAGTACTGGACATATAGAATGTTTTAGGTGAATTAGGTGATAAGTTACATTGCCTGGTGGCCATGAATGCCAAATGTCATTGAAATCCATCAGATAATAAGGTTCGATTATGTTCTTTATTGATGAATCTGTTGATAATTTGATAACAATTAATTGTTTGGTCCATTAAATGTCAGAAAATGGTGAAAACACTGATCACACAGTAAATTACTGGGGACATTTGTCATATGTATTTGGACATTGCATATAAAACAAAATTTTACATTAAAGATGGTGCAGGTATAGTTTCAACATATCCGCTATCGATGAGTCCTGTGCACACCCCCACTTTATCGGGTCCAGTCACATGAAGGTTTCTCTGCTTCTGAAGGACACAGTCTGTGTACTGGTTACCCTTCTCTCTACAGGAAGTGTCAACGGACACATTTTGTTTCTGCAGGAAGACCATATTGTCACTGTCCACCTTTTTCACCCTGCTGTAGTCCTCGGATATGTCCTCTTGTGTCTGAACATCCATGGAGCCAGAGCTGTGATGATTTTTTTTCTCAAGGATGAGAATATTGTCACCATTCACCTCTTTCACTCTGCTGTAGTCCACCTGTTTCACATCTACCTCCTGTATGCTTTCCACATGTTTCTGAATATCCACATAACCGCTATTTGACAGACTCCGTTCCGTTGCTTCTGGGTTTACAAAGTTTATACTTGGGCACTGTTGTTCCTTTGTAGGCAGCTGGGATGGCTCCACAAAGTTATCTGTTTCATTCTTTGCTTCCTCAGCCGTCTGCCAGTCATTTTGGATGGGGGTTGACCCGTTATATTGTATTTCTGAGTCTAAGTAGAAGTCAGATGGCATAATCCAGCTTTTCTTTCTTTTTTGAGAATTGGAGGGATCCGGCAGAGGCCCATTGTCATTCTCGGTCACTATCAGGTAATCCTCCATCTGTTCCTTCCAGCCTACCATAAGAGGAAAGTTCTGGTTGATGATCATGGCATTGATGACATCTTCAGAACGCCCGCTCTGGAACAGTTTGTTAGGGTTAATTCAGTACATTATGACCTACTCACTGTTATCAACTCCAAAGCAGCTTTCTAAATATGTTGAAAATACAATGCAAAAGCAGTATCACCTTGAGAAGTTGAAAATCAACTCCTCTTATCTTTGGACCAGGAACAGGGGGCAGAACACACTGCTTCACACTGGGGGACAAAAGAAAGTGGGTCATGAGTCCCTTATCATCCCGGTTTTAGATAAAAAGTTATTTATCTTTTTTGTAGTAGATACATACTGTTTCCTCTTCATGACCAAGATGCACATTGTTGCAAGGAAAGGAATTGCAGAGAGGAAGGAAACCAATATCCAAAACGGTTTTTCGTTCTGAAATTCTAAATTTATAGAAAAATTAAAAAAGCATTTTCCAGTTATTATCAGTACGGTAGGCGTAACAGATGCCACCTCACTGTAAAGCCAAAGATGTTGCAAAGAGCTTGTGAGACTTACTGTTAGGGATCTTCACAAAGGTAGTGTTGGTCCACTCACTCCAGGAGCCGTGGTCTAGTCTGCAACGCACCTGGACCATATGCACCAACCCGGGACTGACGCTGTACAGGGTGAAATGGGTTTGTGTACCTGACGTATACGACTAGAGAAAAAAAAAATCAATAAATGTTGTAGCCAGGTTTTGATCACATTTGGCTAAAACAGTAGTTGCAAATACGGGTAGGTAGAACATTTGTTGTACTTAAAGTGGTGTATCACATGTGTCTATAGTACATACTGTATATTGTTAGTGTGGCGTATGGAACTGGGTTAAAGCAGTTGACACTTGTGTTGACAGTCCTGGACTGCTTGACAGCTGCAATTCATACTAAAGCTCTCTCAGCTGCAACTGGTCTCAAATGCAGCAGTTCTTTAAAGTTCCAGAAACTGGTGAAAAATGACTAATACAGCGTCCCAGAGACTAAGATGACGCCTCCGAATGTCTTTTTTTGAACAACAAAATTGAATAGAGTACTAAGAAAAACTATAAATATTCACATTTGAGGAGCTGGCTCCTATGAATGTATGGCATATTTGCTGGAATAAATGACTTATCAAAATTGTTACTGATTAGCTGTACCTTGAATCAAGTGTTAACAGAGTGTAACAGAATGTGTAACATGGATTTAACTATTCTCTAGTGTTGACCCCTTTAGTTAAAGACAAACAGCAGGTTTTAATCCTATATTTTACATTTTCTTAATATGCAGATCACAGAGTGTACCTTTCAAGGTTACTTCTTGTTCTGTCCTGAACAACAAAAACAATGTGCAGCAGGAACCGAAAAGGGTAAAAATAAAGCTGTAATACTTTTTGGTGCAACTGTGGAAAAGAGTTAATCTGCAAATTATTTCAGTTCAGTTTTAACATTTAAAACTCACCTTCCACTTGTTGCTGCCTTCTTGTTTGACTCTTAGTTCATATTTAACGGTGACCCAGCCAGACTTGGTGTCCGTGTTATAGGGACGCTCCCATCTGATTTGAATATCTGGAGTGTCCTCTTTCCCCTCCACCAGCATGGTTACATTTTCAGGAACATTGGGCTTCACTGTCAGGTATTGACAGAACACAAATTAGAGTCTACAGCGACATTAGCTCTTATTTCAGGCTGTGCTTTGCACTAAATGCTAACATCAGCATGCAAAAATGCTCACAATGACAATGCTAACATGCTGATGTTTAGCAGGTACAATGTTCACCATCTCTGTTCAGCATATAAGCATATTAGCTAATTAAGACTAAAAGAAAATGATTGCTTCAGCTGATGTGAATGTTATTAGTTTGGCATTTGTCTGGTCATTAAGTATTTTAACGTGGTGATCAGAGTTATCAGAATCAGAATCAGAATCAGAAATACTTTAATAATCCCCGTGGGGAAATTACTTTCTTATTACAATTCCTCCTGAGAGGGACACAAATCCCTTCCCAATTTAATAGCAATCCATCCAGTATTTGTTGACATATTTCAGCGAATAAGTGAAAACCGACCAATGGTGCTAGAGGAAAGGGGATCATCAATATCTATACAAAACTCAATGTCAATCCATTCAATAGTTGTTGAGACGTTGTGGTGGACCGACTAGCAATGTCATCCCTACAGCCGTGACGCTAGCATGGCCTCTCTTTGAGAGGATTTACAGCAGCCATGGGCATGTGCAGTAAGCGGCATCTGTGCTTCAAGGGAGCTTGTGAAGGTCCTTGGACATCAAATTATCTTTTATCTTATTCTTTCCTAAAGTATGTTTACATCAGAGGGACATGATCTAATGCAGTGGAGTTACAATTTTCTTACATGTGACAGGACTCTGCTCCATATGTATTGTAACTACAGTACATGGAGATCACATACGAAACTGTTTGCATAGCCAGACTAAACAAGTAAAATGTGATCCGAGACTGTACACAAGTTTTACAATGGACACAAACCAGTTTCACCACATTCTGTTCAGGTTTTCATTTGCGCCTCGTTTCTGTCACTCAGTACTTTTCCATTCCTTACTAAGACCAGGAACACTGCACAGTCAATAAAACTGTGCCAATCATTATCTGACTCAATAGATAATGTTCTGCTGTGTTACCTTATACTCTAATGACTAGATCTAATCATTGTCAATAGTTCAAAGTGTATCACTCCAAGTCTGACACAAAAAGCTAAGCAGATTAAGCAATTCTTAATTATAATTAATAATAACTTTTACAGTTTTTTTTGTCACATTTGTGTTGAAAAATCCTACTTATAGGAAGTAGTAGGTCACTACTTTTTATAGATATTGTAACTAGTAAGTAAGTAGTACAGTGCAGAACCAACCCCACTTTCATATTGAATGATATTCTACATATTCATCATAACCAATAAAAAAACCTTTAAAGCAGTTTAGAGGATATTTTCAATATACAGAAGTTTGCTTTACTGAAATCTCTATTCAAATACAGATTCTCTTGATGTTTATATCTTATCTTTTGAGGGTTTTTGAGTGCATCTATTACAAATAGGGGGCACATATGTGTCAGCGAATAGAAACATACTCAATCTCTATTCCCTCTTCTTCTTGGAAGCAACAACTTACCGATTTCCATCACATCAATCTTAAGGGTGTCTGAAGTGGCATTTCCGAGGGAATTGAAGGCCACCACTGTCAGGTAGTAGTAGACCCAGATGGAGGTGTGACTCTTGTTAAAGAAACAGGAGTCCCTCCCAGCTGACAGATAGTCCGGACACTCGTGCACTCCCTCCAATCTGTACGAAGACAAAGCAAGACCTTTACTGACCAGGATATGAGTAAGGGCATTCTACTTACATATGGTTACAACAAGGTCAGCATTGTACAACTGTGCTATTGGCCCTCAATAAAGAAGTATTGGGTTTGACTGATGATCAGATATGTCTCAGATGTAATGTAATGTAAGGTGTGTTGTACATTTTTTGTCAAACCATAAATTTCACATTTTATGTATTAATAAGACTGAAAGTCTACAGCTATGCATGACTCTGTGACACCATGATCACCATTAACCATGTAAAGCACTTTGTGTATTTTTATTATTATTATCTCATCAGCTGAGGTTAATGGAAATGCCATTAGTTTTACAGGGAATCAACATCAATAGTCAAATTCACATTGTTTAATTATTGTAGGGAGTCTGGACCGAAGTTGTGGATAAACTGACTGACGCTGCCATGCTTGAAAAGTCTCAAACTGTCAGGATTGGCATTTTTCCCTCTGGCTAGGGCAAGTGAGGGTCACAAAAAGTGTTTGAAGTCTGTAGGTTTACTTGCACAGCAACAAAGATTTGTGCTCAGCTGACTGAGCACAAGTGTATGAACAAAGTAGCTGGTAGTTTTCCACTCACCTGTCTACAATGCTACTACTGACAACAAGGGAAAGCTGTTGTTGTTAAGTTGTCAGTGTGGGTGATAGACTTATCTGAAACTCAATGGGGCAAATTTAAATCACAATATACTGTGATTTAAACCCTGGTCTGATTCCAGATGGGGGCCTTTGTTGAATGTAATCTCCCTCTTTTCCTCCCTCACCTTTCCTGTATCTCTACTGTGAATAAAGAAAAACAATTCTAAAATTTCAATAAATCTAAAAAAAAACTTAGTAACTGGACTGACGTTTCTCTCTCGTAATAGAGGCGGTGCGTGGTCGGCAGCCCTCCGTCGGATCCTGGCTCCCACCAGCAGGTAAATGTCTCCTTCTCAGGGGACCTGCAGCCAAGCAGGACTGGTTTCCCTGGTGGAGACATGCCTGGCAACACGTGACAAACAAGCGTCAGCTCCCAATTCCCAGTTTAGCATTTAAACGATTTTCAAAAGAGAGACAGAGTGTTTTATTAAACAAGGGCTGGTTCACAAAATGTCATAAAAACATTTTTCAGCTACCTTTAACAGTATCTATCCATGCATTCAGTTTTGGTTTTCTTTGCCGAGGAATGTGATATGCATCTCTAAGGTTAATGTTCTAATGTTCACACTGCAAAGCCTTAGCACTCAATTCTGATTGATTGCTCTGATCTGATTTTTTTTTTTGTTTGGCTGTTTTTAAAATGTGGCCCATATCAAATTCCAGTGTTAACAGTTCACAGACTTGAAGTGACCCGCATTACAAATGTCAATCTAGAGTGAAGTAAAAGTCATATGAATTCTGATATGATTGTTCACACTGAGGTCACATGGCATAAAATCAGACCTGTATCTGATTTCATATTTCTGCTGTTTACAGTCATGAAATGATCTGAGTTGTATATGAGCAACAAAAAATAATATGATCTAGGCTACTCTTGTGCTTGCACTGTGAATGTAGTCTAAGGTTTCCTCAACCACCCCAGTTCATGAAGGTTAATGTTGTTTGTGCACACAGAATTGGAAAACCGCCGTTGAATAATTCAACAGTTACATCTATGCGTGTGTTTATATGCAAACTAGTTAGTTGATCATATTCGGGATAAGGCTTTTAATTGAACAGGAAAAACGTCAATTACAATATCCCTGTATACATGATCAGTACCAACACCACAGTACCAACAGTATCCAGGTTTTCAGATCCGCTGCTTGCAGATATGATTTCTCACCATCTCAACCAAGAAATTATGTTTACATTCGCAAAACATAACCAGCATACTCCAAAAACATGTTCATAACCAGGATACTCTATTTACTCTCTTCAGCTGTTTACCTTCTGTTCCCAGTCTTTGTGATAAGCGAAGATAACGGACTGCCGGCTGTAGTTTTATACTTAATGGACAATTGAGAAAGGTATCAATCGTCCATTTGAAAGCGTTACCTAGCAAGATTACCTTGTGACTTTTTACCACTTTTGATTGGGTTACTTATTCAGACATGACACCAATATGTTACATAAAGATGTATGAAAGGACAAAAGAGATCTATTTATTCAGTAGAAAGTAGTTCCAATTCACACTGTTGACAGTGAGATCTGTGGATTATCCAGAGTATCAGAGACTGTTTCTGGAAAAGAGAATTTCTTTAATGTAATTTTCCAATGCTGTGAGCACTGGAGAAATCTCAGAGGCAGATCTCCTAAGCTGCATGTCTAAGTCTATCTACCACTGTAGGTGGTATATGGATCACTGTAATGTTTGGGCTTTTTTTTATATTTTGAGAGAACCAACCCTTTAAACAACAATGTTGTGAACCTACTGTTGGACTCTACAGCTGTAAACAGCAGCAAGAGCAGCGCCACTCCAAGGTCTCTCCTCATCCTGGCACAAACTGTCACAGGTGCGTCCTGAAAAAGGAAGTGACATCACCAGCTTGTGGTTAATGAGGTCATATATACACACGGTCAGTGGTGTAGTAAAGGTTATACGCAGGTATACAGTATACAGGTGGCACTTCTAAATCCTCTCTGATGTAGCAATATTCTGCATGCTAAACGTTTTCCTAGGATGGTGAAGGCATGACATAGCTGTCCACTTTTCGCAGGAATACTCTACACGAAATGCATAATTATGTAGTTGTGTTACCCGGTACTCAGTACTAACAGCAAAATCTGCACCTCTTCTGAGGCTAATGTTAATTTCATAATGAGCCTTACTCCCTGAACAATTAATTCAAATACTACTGGCTCATATTTTGGTGAACTAACTATGCAAGACTAGTCTTACATGTCAGGGCGTTTATCCTTTGCTGAACGAGCTACTTAAAAAATAAATTGGGGGCATATATTAACAGTATACCCCACTTCTCTAAGCATCACTACACTAACTGGCCATTGTTTGGCTGCTTGACTTGTTTTTACTTAAAACAAGGAGACATGAAGGTAAAACAACGAGCCCAACCAATACTTGTTTGTAGATGTTGTAGCCAACACATACAGGCCATCTGCGGTCATCACATGCTGATGAAATATGATCTACGGCTAAAAATATGAATTAGTATGCAATTATGATTTGACTGACAGCATCATATGACCCCTTTCATCACTTTCATCAGAGAAAGAATCTGCAACGTCACCCAAAAGGGTTACAAGGTGAATATTACTGGAGCATCAGGTTTCAAAAAGGAACTGGATTTACCAGAATAAGCTGACTGTGAAAATGATTATCCTGTATCCTGGTGGGTTCGTGCTGAATCTGTCCAACAAACATACAACAAAAATAAAAGTTCTCCTCCACTCAAAAATGTGTTTTTTCTCTTTGTTCCTTGATTGTGGCTTCACAAATAGTCTGAAATCAAGCCTGGTCCATTATGCAATTTATACAAGCCACCAGTGCATATACACTGAAGAAATGAACAAAATGTGTCAATCCATAGTCATAGATTCTGGAGGAATGTGAACATTATACTTTATTTTACAGACAACATAAGACATTATTGTTCCAAGCAAACTATTTGTATTTGTCGTATGTGAAGGGGATCTTTAATGGTCAAGAATATAGTTCAGTCCTAAATGTTAAATGATAAAAACTTCACTGCATGTTCTGACTCAGCTCACTGACAAATATCCTCCGTGAAATATAACCCAAATGGACTTTAGATCATTACTGAATGTACTTCCCTATTCCTCTGAGCTCACCTACACCTACAGTACGTGTTATAGTGACAGAGTGGCAACACACTCAACGCGTTTATTTGCCTCCAAGTCCTGTGCTGATTTCCTGAATGTTTTTCTTTTACATGTACCAGAGGTTGATTGATTGGCTCAGAGTGAAGACTTGGCAAATTTATGCGGCTCGGTTCTGACTCTAAAACAGCCAAATGCCAAAATGCTTTATGAAGTTAGTCACCTGAGGGGGTGTGGGAAAACTGCCTTTATTGACTGGAAGCCTTTAGTGTACAAAAGGGCAACACCTTCTCAATGTTTTTTTCTTCTTCTTATTTCGTACAGTAACCAGAGTGACAACAAGCTCGGTTTCCTGTTGCCATGCCTGCTCTGACAAGTTTTAACAGGATGACTTGAGCAAGGAGGGATCTGGCTTATTTCTCAATTGTAGACTAGATGTCAAAACCAATCGACTACCAAATGCCAAATATCCAGTTTCACACTCAGTCTAAGCAGTGTGTCTGGGATAATACTATTATATATGTACTATAATATTATTTCTACTTGCTTTTTTAAATTCTCATAATATATGTAATTCCATTAACTAAATTACATAATGGCTGAAGCTGAATAAACCTTAAATCTAACACTGAGATCTTGAGAAATGAGAGATCCTGAGAAATCCTCGTATTTAATTAATGTTAGTATTATTCCATGCTGTACCGTTTAATATACACACACATACAATACTGTAGAGATGAAATTGTACATCATAGTCACTCTTTTCTATAAACTACAATTCTTGGTGTAAATTGAAAAGAACTGAGGAGAAAAAACAACTAATGCCTATTATAATCTCTATTAATATTTAAGTAATTAATCATTTGAAAGAAACAAGTTGTATTACTTGTAAAGCGTTTCTATTAGGTTTCTGCTGTTATGATGGACAAAATAATAATAAATAAAACACAACAATCCAAGTTTCCATGGTATGGCCACACACAAACACACTCCTTTTAGAAGAAAGTAAACATTATACGATAAGTTAGACAAGGGTAGTCAGTCTGCATACATACAGGTTAATACAACTCTAGTGTTCACTCACCTCACTTTCCAAATTAGGACAGGCGTCGAGTCGACCTTCGCCACTTTGTTAATGAACTACATTTAACTGCTGTTGACACAACCACAGCCTTCTTCCGTCAAGGCATTACTGTAGGCGACCCTCACGCACTTGGCAACCGGTGCGTCTGTCAACCCAGGTAGGGTATATAATGAGGAAGAGGTGTCCTCTTAAGCCGTGAAGGGAGGGGTTTGTTGTCTGCGCAGCCAGAGAGCGCAGCGGGGTTGAGATGTCTCACTTCCACCTGATTTTATTATCTGACAGCGATACCGCGGCATCACCACTGAAGTCATAGCTTAAGATAAGTGGTCAAATATATTACACTTAAACACATACATTAATTGTTTAAGCTGTGTTTTTTTTTTTTTTTTGTAAAAATCAAATCATGAATTCATACTTTTCAAATTAGTTGAGCTACAATCTCTCCACATGCCCCCTGGCAACAGCAGAAGTACCCCCTAGTGGGGCAGGTACCCCTGGTGGGGCAGGTACCCCTGCTGGGGCAGGTACCCCTGGTTTGGAAACCACTGCCCTAATGCTGGTAACTCAGCAACACCATATCATTAAATGAATTGCATATGCTACTGAAACAGCATGTCATACCTTTTGGTGTAATAGTTTAAGATAAGGTCAGCCATTTAAACAGTGAATAATTATTGATAGGAGGTAAAAAAAAATAAAAAAAAAAATAAAAAAAAAGGTTATTGGAACAACTTATTTTAAACACTAAATCCTGAACGCAGTGCATTGTAGCCCACCTGCAAATTACCATTAAATTCTGTTAAGAATTACAAAAAAAAATCTAAACATCCACCTACAGTGGCTCATCTTGATGCATAAACAATCTTTGGCAGAGCAAAGTTAGTGCTGTAGTTGTGTCTGTATCACTTTCCTCCAGGACAAGAACTTCTTGTCTTAAAGTAAACTGTTAAGTTAACTAGCCGGCACACTCGGGTAGGTAGTAGGTTAGAAATTATTTGAAATTGAAAACCACAGAAACTCACAGTAATACTATTATAATGTGTGTCTGGCACCCAACACTGTAAGCTATTTGGTTTTGTTTTAATACTCCTGTGACATTATGAAATGCCTATTTTGTTCAAGTAGTTTTATTGAACAACGGTACAATGTAAAGTGTTGGACGAGAGGACTAATCACAATAACAGCACTAGTCACATAGGGTTGAAATAAGATAAAGATTTTTTTTTAAGAAAGATTACAATAAAATGGAATGAGATAAATAAAATATAACTATATAAGTATGTAAAGTCTATACAGGAGCATGAGAAGTATTACTATAAAAAAATGTACACTATACGTAGGTATAAATATGCTATAAGTATCTGTTCTAAATACATAAACATACTGTATAGATATACTACATTTTATGAATATATGATAAAGAGGATTATGTGTAAAAGTAAAGTGAATACAGTATTGCACATGCACTGTTATCAGTCCTGGTACAGTAGTAGCAGATATGGTTGATAGTTCATTTTACTGTCACAGGATTCCTGTATAGGTTAATGAGTTGGGAAAGTCTGATGGCCTGGTGGTAGAAACACTTGTTAAGTCTGCTGGTACACGCAGCCATGCTCCTGTATCGACTGCCAGGCAGCAACAAGGAGAACAGTCTGTGCAAAGTAGGTATAGAAAATACAATAAAGTAGTGATTAATTACAGCTTATAAAGCCTTCATAATGGATGCAAATATTCAACCAAGCATACACAAATACACAATGTCACTACAATGTCCACACAGGCGGAAACTGTCCGTACAGTTAGTCTGAGGACGTCCAATGAACATGATTTAAAAAGTAGTTCAATAGTACACCAAGCAGCACTCAAGAGGGGCACATAAACCAAGCACTACACATAGCTTCAACATCACATTACATTTAGGTCAAAAGGTAGATTTGTTTTACTGTGTCCCAGGTCCACATATACTGCTTCTAAGCAGGTTTTAGTCTGTAGTTTGTTCACACTGAAGAAGTAACACAATTCTGATCACTAAAAAGTCTGCATGCAGAATAAATACCAATATGATGCACTGTACGCATCAGGTTGTCTATACAAAGTGCAAAGTAAAGGCAGGTACAGCGGGCTTTCCGGTAGGCTCGATCTGCTTCACCCTTTACAAACTTTGAGGCGGCGTTTAGTTGCCTCATCACCAACTGTGGGATTTGCCATCTGATTATAACTGAAAACACAGACCTATGTTTATGTTATGTACTAACATAACCGATGTAAACAAAGTAGGTCTGTGACTAATCGTTGTTTCTTTGTTAATCAACTTTGGTCCGAAAAATAGAAAATAGCAATAAATGTCCATCACAAATCGACAAAGTTCAGTATTACGCCTTACACACTTCAATCCAAAGATAAACTTTTACCGATTTTAGTCTTTAAATATTTTTTTTTTTAGCTGAAATAATCAACTAATCATTTTTACCTCAAAACAAACAGAAAACATTTATCACTAGGATTTAGTTATTGTCTAGTGCCGACTCTTGCAATATGTTTAACACACTGGCAGCGCGGTAAAGCTTTTGTTCACTTACAGATCACAGATTCAGGTCATCAGTCCTCTGATGACGACAACTTCTGTTTTGGGAAATAAAAGGGGTAAACAAAAGAAAAAGGACTTCTTTGTGACCCCACTGTGTTAATGTGAGTGTTCAGGAATGTGTTTATTAACTGGCTGTTCTCTTGTTTGACGCTTTAAGTTCACTGATGAAGTGTAGGCCTCTGGAACCAAATCGAATGGGTTTTTTTTTCTTGGAGAGGTCACTGCTCCGATGATGACGTACAAAACTAAACAAATGATAGGAAATTTGATCTGAGACTGTACACAAATTTTACACAAAGCAGCTCATTCAGTTCAGGTTTTCATTTGTGCCACCTTGTGTCTGCTGTCACAAATGTTTTAATTTACTAGATGTTTTAATTTTAAGTCATTTAAGTCATTTTGACAATAATCCATAAAGTCTAATAGAGGACATTACTTATTATAGACATTGAACAGTTAGTAGCACAGTGCAGAGCCAAACCCACAGGAATGATATTCTACATATTTGTCATAACCAAGAAAAAAATGCCAAAAGCAGTTTAGAGAATATTTTCGATATACAGAAGTTTGCTTTACTGAAATGATCCTTCATTCACCGTCTTTGTTATTCTACATTGTTGTTTTCTTACTTACTTTTAGTCTTACGTACAGCTGAGACCGGTGTCATTAGTTTTGCATGTATTTAGAAACTAAATATGAGATATTGGTGGCACTAGTCTAATAGCTGCAGAGTTGTTTTTAAATTATTAAAAGTTGATGAACATCAGCTTTCAGTCTTAAACAATCAGTGTTGGCATTTTGCCCTGAAGCCAGAGTGATTGAGGGTCACACAGCTTTACTTGCACAGCAACACAGATTTGTGCTCAGCTGAATGAGCACAAGTGTGTGAACAAGGGAGCTGGTAGTTTTCCACATGTCTGTGTACCAGAGCTGGACTTGATTCCACCGGGCACGGCTCTATTACACTGTCTCTGCAACGTGGTTTTGTTCTGTCATCCGCCCAGCTGCACCCCACCGGGAGCGTGCCAAGTTGAAAACTGACCAGATGCTCTATCCCATTCTTGAGTCTGACTTCCTGTCCGAGCTTGATCTGCTCTGTGCCGACCGATGCGGTTTCTGTCAAAAATAGGCTAGGCCTGAGGAGCAGGGTGGAGAAGCACTTCTGGGACGCTTCTGGTAGAATCTCAAGCATTGTCTAGAACGGCTGCGAAACCCAGCTGTGTCCTGTTTCGCTGGAATCAAGACGTTTATTGGGCAGTAAAAAGATGTCAACAGGGCATACTGTGACAGTCAACAGGCACAATCGTATTATCCTTGTAGTTTTAAGTGTGTGCACTTTTTAACCACCTTCCCTTCTTTAATTTTAGCTTAGCAGAAACACTCTCTTTTGCATGGCGCAGCCCACACCAGCAACGCAGCCCACTAGATCCGGGCCTGTCTACAACACTACACTGACACCCACAACAACAGCTTTGCTCGCCTAGCAATCGTACTGACCTTTTTCACTCATAATAGAGGCGGTGCGTGGTCAGCAGCCCTCCATGAGAGCCTGGCTCCCACCAGCAGGTAAACATCTCCCTCTCAGAGGACCTGCAGCCAAGCAGGACTGGTTTCCCCGGTGGAGACATGCCTGCCAACACGTGACAAACAAGCAACAGCTACATTCCCAATTTAGCCCTAATACAATTTTAAAAAAAGGAGAAATGTTGTAATTGTAAGATTTTAGTCACTTCTACAAATTAGGTGTTTGTTCTTTGTATTACATTAAAGGAAAGTCTGACAAAATAAACGCTTCCCTGTTGTGTTATGTGTCATATTGGGACCCTTCAGACTTATCTTGGGACCCTGCCTGGGTGTCCTGCCGCCCAGGTTGGGAACCACTGATTTCGTCACTTACCTTTAGTGGTATCTAACCTCGCAGTTTTTTTTTATGTTCCCTGGTTTTGAGATACCCCGGCTCTCCTCGTCCTGGCACAAGCTGTCATGCTGTGTACCCTGAAAAAGGAAATGACATCATAAAGTCGTGATTTGACTGCATGTCTTGTATTGACCTGACATGAATTGTTTGTGCATGTTGTAGCCAGGACACATACAGGCCATCTGTGGTCATCATCTGTGGTCATCACGTCCTGATGAAATCAGAGGTGAAAGAATTAAGTTTGAATTTCACTGACAGCAACAACACAGACTCATTTTCATCATTCAAGGATGTGCAAGTTCACCCAAAACCATTGTGAGGGTTATAAGCTAACATGGCGGCTGGTTTCAAAAAGGAACTGGATTTGCCAGAATTAGCCAGACACATATATTTAAACTCATCTTAGTCACTAATGTTGCTCTATGTCCCTCCTGGCCCTCAGAAAATGTCTATCTACTTCCTTGAACTTCCTAAGTCCTCATCTTCATTCAGATCCACTGACTCATATAAAGACATAAAGAAAACTCAAAACAAACACGAAAAAACCAAATATGACCGCTTCTGAACACATAACGACAACAGCTGTAACAAAAAGTAAGTAAAACAAAAACAAAATACACAATTTAGGGCACAAACACAGAGGGAAAAGTCTGACACCTCAGGTAGGGTGTGATAAAAGAGAGGCGTCATAAAGGAGGGGAGAGGCATGATGCGTTCAAGGACTGGCCCACCTGGGAGTCGTAGTGTCAGCGACTGCAGTAAAGTTGGCAATATATTCACAGATTCGCACTTC
>NW_023339718.1:16586162-16603632 GCF_004916995.1 Morone saxatilis
CACTTCCCGCATCAATATAACTTCATAATCGGACATTTTTAAAAACACAGCCGATTGCCTCTCTTAAGTTAAAACGCAACACACCAAACGAGCTACAAACTTCACATTCAATCTAAACAATCAGTCTCTTGCGCCGCTCCCAATAACACTATCTCTTACTGCACCCGCGTGCAGACGAAGTGCGCATGGATCGTACAAACAAAATTTAATAAATTTTAAGAAAGTCACAATAAAAGATAATGAAAGATTTAATTAAATAACTGTAGACTCTCATATATTCTGGTAGCCTCACACCAAAATCACTGTACTAATTATTCTACACCCTCTGGTGATTCTTACAACTTAATTATTTTTCATTAATACAATTAAAACACCTTTTATATATGTTTGGGATTTTTTATTTTGATAAATTAATCAATTAACTCACCTATTATCCGAAGCTGTAGCTTCACTAAAATCACTTGTAAACCTCATATTTGTACCTTCCTGGTAGTGTTTAGTTTGTTTTTATTTATACAGCATTATTTAAAACATACAGACGTTGACCAACCTGTTGCAGAAACTAAGAGTGGTGGCCATGTCACCCCAAGTTTGACTCTTACTGTCCAATTCAGGAGCCACTGTTCAAAATTAAGCCCTACTTGACAACATCAGATTTCAGTCTTTACTGCAGAATCATGGAGAATGACATCTTTTTTGCCTTTGGAGTACTTTGCAATTTTTCTGCCTCTCGGATATGCTGAAGACAGAGACAAATGAAGTCCAAAGAAGAAAGTAAAAAAATGACATTCTGCAGAGTGCAGCTCAAGATGATGAAGAAGTTTCACAGGGAAGAGGACCGATGAGTGAAGGAAGTAGTGAGAAGAGCAAGATAGAAAAGATAAAATGATTAGAAAGAGAGCCAAACCTAAAACATCCAAGACCGGAACACAGAGAAAGGTGGAAGATGAGCAAGTTGCAGTTGGTGCTGTGGAGAGATTCACAATAACTGTGAATTCTAAACAAATGGAAAAAAATTGTTCCGCGACATGGTTCCACAAAACTTAGGCAACCATGGACAAAGTGTGGTATTATAGCAGTTCCGAAAAAGAAAATCCTTGTTGTACCCTTTTCATTCAGAGCCAGCATTTCATAAAACCGCCTCCACAGAGCAGAGAACATTAACAGTCTTTATGGTTTTAAATATGAAAACCGAGTGCTGTTTGTTACATTCCTTCCTGCTGTGCGAAATACTTTTTTAAAAAGTAAAGGGGAGCCAGTGGGACGACAACAAGTCAACATAGCTGTGCTGCAACACAGGAACAAGTAGCACACAAGACAAATGAGACACAAATTCAAGACCAGCCGCAAAAACCCGGAAGAGGAGAATTGCAAAAGCTCTAGATAAAGGAGTGAGGCCAAAGTGTTTCTATCGTAAGCTCCAAAAAACACCAGTTGCTGAACTGATTTCAGGGAACGTAACCCAGTGTTTGAACCAAAAATGTGCTTAAGGTGATTAATTCAGAGGTTAGCAAACAGCAACAAGAGTGGATTGATGAATGTCTTCATGGAGATGAGGAATGTGACTTCCATTTCCGACAAGATGCCTGGCTACATACAGCACTTACAAGTTGACCCCTTTTTGGTGTACACATGTATACAGAACACTGGAATAAGGCATAACATGTGCAACACTAGAAGAAGAGGCGAGTGTAGGGTCCAGTCACTCATGCATCTAAGGGTTAAAAATGTCCCGATTATGAGTTATTGATGCGGGAAGCGAATCTGTGACTATATTGCCAACTTTAGCAGTGTGTCAGCGGTACAGCCAGAGAGTGCAGAAGGAGCGAGATGACTCACTTTACCCCGCTTCCGCCTTCCGTCGCTGAGCTCGAAACTTTGGATAATGAATAAATAACGGTCATTGGCATCTACTTAGCTAGTTTGTGGGGCTTTTAAGTAACAAAACAGCTCGCCAGCTTCTGAAAAACAAGTAAAGTAGTAACTAACTAATAAAATTAGTTGGTTTATGGTTTAATAATCCAAATAGCACACCGAGCAAGCTAATATTTTGCAACGAGCCTAGCTAGGGACACCAAAAAAGGTACACGACAGACAGGTGCCCAGTAAAAGTAGTTACCTTCAAATAACGTTCAAGGAAAGTGAAAACTAGCACCTGCCAGTATTTCCCACATTACAAAAAAATAAATGTTTACCTGCAGTAGCTTCTCTTAACGCATACACGATCTTTGGCAAAGGCAGACCGCAGCTACGTTGGGGGAAAAAACAAGACAGTGCTGTAGGTGTGTCTGTGCCACTTTCACGGTTTCTTCCAGGAAGTGAAGTTTTTCGTCTTGAAGCAAGTTATTGTCAAGTGTAACAGCGAGTGTCTCCAGTCTGACAGAAACGCGTTGATGGTAAACTTGTCTTGCTGGCTGCCATGTCGGATTGTTTGGACCGGTCCACGAAGATCAACTCGTTCAAGGAGCCGGTCGTGAAGAAGCTGTGTGAGGTGTTGGACAAATCCAGCAGCAAAGGATGGCGAAAACTTGGAGAGATAGTCAGCAATGAACGACGCTTTAAAGTCAGGTAGGCTGGGATTGATTCACACTGTAAGCTATGTAATATCACACTCATATCAATCCTATAGTGTGTCCGAAACCCAACACTGAGGGTTATTTTATGTGATAGTGTCCAGTGAATACTGTGCTATAATACAGGATTACAGAAAACATTGTGATGATAATAATGAGAATACTTTATATTAAGTACTGATAAATTAGTGATAGATAGATACATATACAGGGATCATGCAGTTCAGTAACACAAAATATCAGAAATTAAAGGTCCAATCTGTTATTTTTATACATCACAAATTTATTATCACATATTTAATTAGGAAATGAGAGAGGGGAAATTTACAGTCAAGAATAAAATAAAAATAAAACACTATAGTTGTAAACAAGCCTTTTTAGTTATTTGTTGTCTTTAGAAATCCCTTAAAGCACAAATATTTTATCTTATTAACAGCAAAACCGTCACCATGCAACTTTGACATTACCACCTGGATACTGTATTATTGTTGTCCAACTCTTGCCTGTATATAATAATGTTTATATTTGACTGTCTTTTGTGAAGTTGTGTATCTAGATTTATATCTTCCTGTACATTTATTTCCTCCGCATTATGAAATATGTATAAATATAGTATTGACCACTTCTGACAACCGGAGTCAATTTCCCTGTTTGTGTCAACATACTTGGCGAATAAAGTTGGTTCTGATAATGTGAAATATAACATGCTGTCATTCTGCAGCTCAGACGAAATGGAGATGTGCTCTCTGAAGGTGTTGGAGCTGGAGGGCAGCCCGAGCCGCATGCTGCTGAGGCTGATGGGAGAGCGAGGCTGCACCATGGGTCACCTGATGGACTACCTCCAAACTCTTGGCAACTCGGAGGCCCTGCAGTGCCTGAAACCATCAGGTACAGTAAAACCGCCTCCGGGCCTGTTATTGTGTTGTCAAGAATCCAAACGAGGTTGGTCTTTGTTCTCTGTGTTGTATTTTTAGCTTAAAGGGAAATTTATGACTCACTCACTGCGATACATTGCCATACAAGTTTACAGTCACACTACAAAAGCTTGTCATTGGAGGCAGGCTTCAATGAGTTTGGGATTTCTAAAGATATGATCATGTTTTTGCTATAGGATTGTGTCATTGGTAGGGTGATTAAGTACAGTGACACTGCATTTGAACACTTTTTGGAACTAAAATGCCTTTTTAAAGGTCTAGTGTGTAACATTAGAACATAAGATCTATTGGCAGAAAAGGAAATATAATAGTTTCGTGGCCACCGTAGTTTCATGCTTGGAAGGGCAGGGTGAAGCAAGGGAGTTGCAATCCTCAACTGCACCCCTAGATGCCACTAAATCCTACACACTGGACCTATAACCAACTTGGGGGATTTATAATATATAATAAATGTCAGCTTTACACAGAAACTGTCTATCTTCTATGTAACCTATCTGAATAAAGCTGACAGTGTAACACAATGCATGAATTGAAAGTCTCTGAAATGTGCAGCCTTGCAGATCGTCATTCAACCCCAGTCTGTAGCTCTCATATCTGGCCACAATCTGCGCCTCAGCTGTCATGCTGTGGGAAAATCTCCAGTACAGTACCAGTGGTTCAAGACCAAGGAAGAGGTGAGTGTGTTTGTTTATTTGTTGTTTTGTTTTATGCTGATATGAGATGCTGATGTTTTGCCTTCAAGTTTTATAACTGTACATCACTATCCCTGAAATCTCAGGATTTATGAAACAATGAGCCACAGACTGCACTTTAAGTGCCAGATTAACAGGTTAGAACTTGAAATCTTCTTCATCAGTACTTTATTTTCAAGGCTCTGAAGACCAAACACAAACACATGTCTTACAAACAAGTCTATCATTTTATCAATCCATAACTGGCATAGGTTTTGCATAGATACACCCTGTGCAAACATTTCATTCCCTTTCAGACATTCAGCTATCAGAAAGAAACCTAAATCCAGGAAATGATCAGCTGTCTTTTAGCTTTCTAGGATGTGTAACTGCAGTGTGATAATATATTCTAAAACGTAGATCGTAACTTCTCACTCACTACTCACTGTTTCCCTTTTCGACTTACATCTGAAACCAGTTTCCTTCAGAGCTGGCTATCCAAAAGGGAAAGTTACACATATAGTATTTCTAAGCACCCACATACTTTTATTTGTTATTTACCTGAAACTATTTTATTTTTTGAAGGCATTGCATCATATTTATTCAAGGAGGCACTCTGAGATACACATAGTTGGACAAAATGACTCTAAAGACAACAAACAAAAGCTAGTAGATGGAGGACCGCTGTTTGTCTTCAGGGCTGGAGGGATGTTATGCCTTATTAACTATATTGGTATTGCATTTTCCCCAGGTGCCAAACAGCTTCTCCCCAGAACTGGTGATAAGTCCAGTCCATCTGAAGGACGCTGGCTTTTACATCTGCAGGGTCAACTGTGGAGATACTTTTGAATTCAGCCAGTGGGCTCAGGTGGACGTCCTGAATGTCGCCATGTCCTGCGGTAAGATATTTAAGACTCACGTTTGCTCTGCCTCCTGCTCTGTGTTTATACATGCATTGTTGTTGGTTTTTCTTTTTTCATTTGAAACACTTTAATGATGGAAGAGGTGTCTGCAGTAGTTGCAGGACAGGGCATGTTTACTTTTTACTCTTTTAACTGGATGTAGTAGATAATATGCTAATGATGTCTTCTCTCCCCCACCCCCAGGGCAGAGTTATCATTCCTTAGAAGGCCGCCTGAAGTTGGTGATCCAGCCTCAGTCCCAGCGGATACATGTTGGGGAAAACCTGCAGCTGGAGTGTGGAGCCGTGGGACGGCCGATCCCTCGATACCAGTGGCACAGAAACGGAGTCCCTATCCCCAACGCCACAAAGAGGAAACTCATGGTGAGGAAGGCTTGTCGTAAAGGTTTTATGATGTTACTGTTACTGCTGTTTGGAAACTATTTTCTCTGTTTGTAGTTGTTTGGCTAGGTTTTTGGTTACGAGACATTAGAGTTTACCTTTGCAGTTTGAAATTGTTCTCTTACATCTTGCTTTTTGTGGGGAACGAGCCTTAATAAAAAAGTGTGTGTGCTTTTCAGATTCCTCATGCGATGCAGGATCAGCATGGCAGGTATCGCTGTGAGATCAGCAGCAGCACTGAGAGAATGTGGAGCAATGAAGTTGACGTTTTGATAGGTATGCCACACATGTTTTGATACTGTAATTACAGTCCAGTTAAACCAGCTCTCTTGTCATTACGTCTGAGTGATTATTTGCTCTGTTTTGACTGAAAGCACCAAGGATATCTGTCCAGATTTCAGGAGCAATTGAGTGCTCTGAAGGTAGAGTTGAAAAGACTGGTACATGGTGTATCATATGGCGATGGGGTAACAATTAGCGGGCATTAGCTGCATGCAAATGTTAATCGTAACTTAGTTCAAAACTCTAAATTGTTCCTGTAACTGCATGATCTGGATTATTCTCATATACACTAATCAGCACAAAGGCTCACAGGGTTTGATCTCCAGGTTTCACATGCATGAATTGTTGATTTTACTAATGTCATTACTTCATCAATTGTACGTTAAAGGATGTCTGTGTTCTGTATTTGTCTTGTTGTCCATAAATCCCATGAAAAGACCAAAACCAACAGTGAATAGATCCTGCTAACCTAAACTTGTATAATCAAGTGTATCAAAGCCAGATATATGATATTCCTCTGTATCATAGACCTCCATTGTTGTCTGAAAACCAATATTAACTATAAAAAACACTTTATTGAGCCAACACAGGTGACATGCTCCTTTGTTTTTTCCAAATAGTCCTCAACAAAAGTTTTTATCAAATGTAAATCAAACAGGAGTAATTATGCACTAATTTAATTTACATTTGATAAAAACTACAGTGACTGTTTTGGAAAATTAGTTAGCCT
The DNA here is from genome assembly GCF_004916995.1 of Morone saxatilis. Lineage (NCBI taxonomy): Eukaryota > Metazoa > Chordata > Actinopteri > Moronidae > Morone > Morone saxatilis. The sequence goes on from NW_023339718.1 coordinate 16,592,657, forward strand.
CTTTAAAAAATGAAACCATATATTACTAACTTAGAAAATAGTGCTTCCAGTAGGAACCACTTGACTTCAGGCGGCCACAGACAGGGAAGTTGGAAAGTACTGAGAGACGGACTAACACATTGTTGGTTTTGGTCATAGAATAACACCAATCTTAATCTCCAAGTTAAATTATGATTAGTTGATTTGAATGCATGGCTATTAGACATCTCTTCTACTGTCTAATGAGTAACTTACTAACACCAATGTAAAAATGCTCATATATGATGGTAAAGTATGTGTATGTTTTATTCCTAGATGATGTTTACGCCATTGGAGGAGGTAAGAGTAATTGTACTAAATCAAGTATCTATACATATATACCCTGAACCCATTCAGACACCTACTTTCCTCTTACATCACTTGTTATATAATCCTTTATTGTGTTTACTGTGACATTGCTATTTCAGGTTCCAGTGAATTTTTCCTAAATAGTATTCCAGAACAACTTTATGGTAAGTTTTTATTTTTTATTAATTATTGTATGTATTCTATTTATTCTTAAAATGGCTCGTGCATAGTTCCCCCATATGTTCACTGTGTTGCTGTTTGGTGTGAAGTTTATTCTGATCTACCGTCAGTTCCCCTCTCAACATGAATAACAAAATAAAGACATGAAAGCTTTTTGGTAGCTTATGATTCAAGCAGCTACACAGGTGGGCAAAATAACACTTTAGAGCATAACAAAGTCCAACAACTCCAGAGAGTTATAAGTCAAAAAATAACGTGTCTCTGACATTGTTACAAGCTTCACAAAGGTAGTTTTATGTTGCAGGGTTGATGTATTACTCGTGTATTATGATGTATCTGTTACTGTCACTGTGTTTGATATTCAGTGTATTTTGACCCGCATCCTTCCTGTCCCATTTCTTTGTAATCGTAATTTATAGCACCATTTTCAAAATAAAAATCCATGACGTCACAAACGTTGTGAATTTTTACAGGTCTTTATTCTTCTTAAAGGAGATTTTTTTTTGTTGCTGTAACATGTAAAGTATAACGATGTCATAATCAGTAGGATATGGAGCTAAAGCAAATCAATAAGAAACTCAACAAAGGATGACAAAACTAATTGAATTGAATTGGCTGGGAGAATCGAAACAAAACTTTTTTCACGTTGTGACTGGGATTGTGCTTAAAAATGAGCATAGAGTTCATTCAATACTTCTGACAGCTGCAAGAAAAACAAACATCCATGAGCCTCAACAGATGCTCTGCAAGTGTCTCGTACTGTACTGCGTTTCTGATGATGTTAGTGTATCGCAGATGTATAGCATGGCATATTTATCAGCCAATAAGCAATAAGAAGAAAAAACCATTACACCTTTTCCTTTTATCCTTTTATAAGTTTATTTTCTACATATGAAGTATCTTGGTCACAATCCTTTAAAGCAGTGCTTAGCAACCTTTCTCTGGTGTGCTTTCCTTCTGAATCTGAAAAAAGTGAATCCCCACACAGGACCATTTATTAACCATTTTTAGCAATCATTAACATAGGGGAACCAAAACTAATAGAAAAAAGGATCCAAGTTGAATTTATTGAAAAAAGGTCAGCACAATAGCATCAGCAAGTCCCTTTATTTTCCTACCTAAACCCCGCCAAAAACACAATTTGAGAATCACTGCTTTAAAGGTCCAATAAAGCGGTGTAGTTACAAATTACAACCCCCTCGCCTCACCCTCCTGTGCAAGCGTTAAGGAGAAACTACAGTGGTTGCGAAACTTGTGAACAATGCGACAGGCCCTATCTACGCCAGTGTTTAGTTCTGTCTGTTCTGGGCTACGGTAGAAACATGGCGGTTAAACAAAGCAGACTCTGTAGATAAAAACGGCTCATTCTAAGCTAACGAAAACACAATTACTACATTCAAGTGATTATACACTAATGAAAACATACCTATTAATATTATATTCCATTTCTATGATCCAATTCTGGATGTTTTAAGATTCTCTAAAAGTATTTGCTAATGATCTGTTGATATAAACAAAAAATATATTTGTTGAAAATAACATTTTGTCAGATGTTTTTTTGCTGCATAATACTGCGTATGACTTATTTTTAGCTCAACGGTATGTTTTTCTCCCTCTCCCGTCCCAGCAACTGACAAAGTGGCCCTGCTGATCGGCAATCTGTCTTACCAGAACCACCCGCAGCTCAAAGCTCCCATGGTGGACGTGTACGACCTCACCAACCTCCTGCGGCAGCTAAACTTCCAGGTGGTTTCACTGCTGGACCTCACAGAGTCAGAGATGAGAAACGCTGTTGATGAGTTCCTGTTGCTTCTTCACAAGGGTGTCTATGGTATGTTTGGATTGCACAAGCTCTGGGTGGTTATAAATTCAGAAACACTCTCAACCTGAAACGTGAATTGTATGAATTATGTTCTAAATCAAAGTTGGACTGCAGGTTAGGCGAAGGAAGGACTGATATACACGCTTTCCTCTTTAGGTCTGCTGTATTACGCTGGTCATGGATATGAGAACTACGGCAACAGTTTCATGGTGCCGGTAGACGCACCGAACCCATACCGGTCAGCCAACTGTTTATGTGTGCAGAGCATCCTTAAACTGATGCAGGAGAAGGAGACAGGCCTCAATGTGTTCCTGCTGGACATGTGCAGGAAGAGGTCAGTGGGTGGTTCCTTTATTTCATTGTATTTACTTAAATTTAACTGATACTCTTGTATAGAGCAGTTTAATCCGCATATAATACATATAAAAGCAATGATATGGAAGGATATGGTTCAGATCCACACTACACCCAAAATATTACTAAGGGTTAATATTATAGGGGTAAAAACTGACCACTAGGTGCCACAATATCCTAAACACTGTTCTTTTAAAGTATTTAAACTAAACCACCCAACAGCTGAAGCAATAAAAAGTTGATATGAATTGGCAACCATTTTGTTGATTGTCATTGTCAAAACATTTCATGTTTACAGCTTCACAAATGTGAGGTTCTGCTTTTTCTTTCTGCAATAACTTTTATGTATTCTGGGTAATTGTGACAGCATTTGTCACTGAATTTGTATAAACTAGACAATCAATCAGTTGATTAATGGAGAAAATAATCAGCAGATTTATCCATAATGAAAATAATCATTAGTTGCAGTCCTGCATAAAATAATATAAATAATTGGTCCACCTCAACCACTATTTTTTATATTAAAGCAAGAGTAATATTATAGTATAACAGTCACAGGGGACATTTTTCTGCATTTTCAATGCAGGACTGCAGGAGTATTTTTACAATGTGGTACTTTTTGTACTTGTAGTACTTTTACCTAAGTAAAGGATCTGAATGCTTCCTCACTTAGAAGTTTTATAGATGTATTTATTTTCCAGGAATATTCATGATGACAGCACTCCAAATATTGTCCTGAGGGTTACAGCCAACATTGTCTTTGGATACGCTACGTAAGTTGGCAACATCAATACTAATTTATGCACTTCTTTGTTTTCAAGAATATAAAACATATTATTCGTATGGCTGTTCAGGTGCCAAGATGCCGAGGCCTTCGAGCTGAGCTCCACTGGCTTCGCCAACGGTGTGTTTGTCAAGTTTTTGAAAAAGCGACTGCTAGACGATGAGAAGATCACCGTGGTGCTGGACAGAGTTGCTGAGGGTACAGAGACAAATGATGAAAATTATACTTAGCATATTATATATGATATTATAATATCGTATGTGAAGGTAAGATTATTTACTGTTGTCTTGATTTTTTTTCAGTCTGAGCTATTAAAATGAAGCCTAGGCAGCTGCACTTACATCTTTAATAAATTTGTTGCTAATTTTTAGGTTACCATAAAGAATTATGATAAAATAATTACAAGACCATTTTGCAGTGTTTGATTATGAAATGTGATTGTTTTACAGTTGCTATGTTTCCCATCGGATGCATTTATTTTTAAAGAATCAAGTTAATTAAATGTGGCTTCCTTTGCATTATTAATGTAAAACTTTTACCGGCTTTCATGTGTGCTAATGGAGTTCCCTTTTAAATGCATTGTTAATGACTTGAGGTTGCTGTAAGATGCACTTAAGTTTAGGATATGGGCAGGATATATCTTTAATATTAGCTCAGGGTGGATAAATGAATTTGATTTTAAATTAAATGCTCCCCACAGTGTTGTATAGGCTTTTGGTTTGTCCCAGTTTCAGCTCATGTTGTGGAGTTTGGGATAATGTGCGAGGTGTTACAGTTAAGACAGGCTGTTGTTGAAGTGCCGACATGTGATTTGTCATTTCTTGTGTCCAGACATGGGTCAGTTTGATGCTACGAAAGGGAAGCAGGCTCTGGAGATCCGCAGCAGTTTGTCAGAGAGGAGAGCTCTGACTGATCCTATTCTGCCCGGTGACAGCGCTGATCTCGCTCATGCTCACAGCCGCCAGTGGGCAAAGGCTCATGGTGAGTTTAAAACACAGACAAATTTTTGCTTATCACTTGTTATCGCTGCACTGGAAAAATCCCCTTTTGCTTACTGCGGCTCATTACTGTACACTCCAGTGTTGACTTAGTCACGTTATACACACTTGCACACATCGTAGCTTCCCGAGACAAACACACTGTTGTCGGAAACTCCGTCGCTGCTGGTGACTTAGCAGCTAGTGTGTATTTGCTTATGGAAAACAGAAACCCCTGGGCAAGGAACATAACATTACTTTTGTTTTAGTTTTGATGTGATTATTCAAACCTTGTAGACTACCACACCCAACCAGTGGGCTGTTCCCTATAGCAGTGGTTCCCAATCTTTTCTGGCTTTTATTAAATGAAATAATGTCTACTTGTACTCTACTCTTATCTCAGGTTATTGCCTCAGTGTTGAAATAATTAACTTTGCAGAGTTTAAGCACTATGTGACCTTACGTGAGAACTTGCGTGAATTGAAGTCGAAATGATTCATTTGAAAACAATCCAATGTTTCGTACTTTAATTGTTTATTTTTTTGTATATGTTATTTCAGAGCTTCCAGAGAGTATGTGTCTCAACTTTGACTGCGGGGCTCAGATCAAGTTGGGATTCGCTGCAGAATTCTCCAACGTGCTCGTAATTTACACACACATCATTAAGAAGCCCGAAGACATGTCCTTCTGCCAGGCTCACGTCACTGACTTCTCACAGGTCCGTAACCCTTGTTTATTATCTTTCTCACCAACCTAGCAAGAACCCTGTAGGGAAATTGGATAATTAAACGAGAACAGCACCGACAACTGTATTAGAAATAAAGCAAAGCCACAAAATGCATGTACTGTACACCTAAAATTATTTGTCCGGGTGTGTGTTTGTGTATACTGTACACTGCCATCTGACTCTTTTCCTTACTGCAGGACCTTGATGTGGATCCTAAAGAGATGAACAGGGAGACTCCAGAAGAAACAGGCATCTATTTTCTGTCCAGCAGCCTGCCGCAGCACTGTCTTTACACCAGAGTCAGCTCACTGCAGAAGCTCAGGGTAAAAAACTCAACATGACTCTCTCATAATTTGGCATATAATACTGATTGAAACTGTTGTTCCAAACAGAACAATGTATGTGACGAGGTATTTTTCAATTTAAAAATAAAAGTTATTTCTATAATCCGAAGGAAAAGGATTATAGAAATGTTTCATCCTATTAAGAAAGCATGTCATCCTATGATTTAATAGGAGTCTAGAGATGAATGTTGATGTCAGCAGACTAACATCCTCACAATAGCAATGTTAAGATGTTGAAGTCAAGTAGGTACGATGTTTATCATGTTCATGTTCATCAAATTTTAGTCTGACAGAGAGACCAACAATGCTAGAACCACACCGCTACCATGGGTCAAAACAGCTATTAAATGTAACAAAAAATACTCATTTTTACATTTGTTTTCACTTAACACAGGATATCTAAAAAAATCTGTTTAAATTTAAAATGATTCTGGGTCATAAAAACCAAAAGAGGTCCCATTTACATGTTCGTGATGTGTTAATTTCTGAGGACACGCAAAACCAACGATCCAAATGTACACAGGATATGCGATGCAGCCATGGTGCACATGCAAACACATAGTTAAAAGCAAGTAATCCGGCCTTAATAGTACTGTTCTCCTCTAACCCCACATGCAACAGGAGGAACTGGTCTTCACCGTCTGCCTTCAGGGCACCTTCACCGCCATGGATGACGATCCCGTCCACTGGACCAAAAGCATCAACATTGGCAAGCCGCTGATCGCCCGACTGGACCTGCACCGGGCCATGCGGCGAAATAGCTGCCTGCAGACCTGCATGATGCCCCACAGCCCGTCCCACAGCCCGTGTCACAGCCCTGGCCCTGAACACCGCCTCCACCTCCATCACGCGCTGCACCAAGCCCAGGATCACAGACGTCTGTCGCCGCAACACCACTACCTGGACGTCTACGAGTGTCTACAGGGTGCAGTGGGTGGCTGTGGGGATTCCTGCTATGACAACCTCAGCCAGTCTCGCTATGAACCTGTGTGCGACTCAGCTGGTGGGCTTTCAAGCTCACCAGGCAGGCTCAGCATCCCTATAGAGGCCACTGACGACATCACCGAGCTGCAGACCGTGTTCATCAACAGCCTGCAGCTTCAGCAGCAGTAAAATGGCTGCTGGATGTCTTTGATATTTCTCAGAAGAGAAGCTTTAAATGTATCTTGAATACTGCTGCTCCTTTCTGTTACATGTTATTATACTTAATAACATTTTTTATATTGTGTTATATTATGTTATATTCTTACATTTATAAGCATTATTAGACTCAACAAGATGTACACTGACTTTTGTACTTCATTTTTATGTACTTGAGTTTTATAAATAAATTTATAGAAGAATGAAAAACATTTTTTCAGTAAACACCATATTCGCACAACAAGGGCTACTTGCTGCAGTCATGTTTTTACCAACAATTCTCTGACTTTTGCCTAACAGAAAAGCATATAACTGTCAAGATCAGACACAGTCCTTGTGTATTATTACAGAAACTTTTTTTTAGAGTTGGAATCGTACCTCTTACAAAGGTTTGTTTAAAATTATGAGTCAAATGTGCATAATATTAAAGGGGCGTTCAGATTAAGAAGATAAGGTGTGAAGCAAGCTGCACACAAGGCCCGGCTTGCCTTCACTGCTGGAACAACTTTATGAACATTTGCTCATGTAACTAGTAAAATGTTATTGCAGAGATAAGTGAGGCTGGAGGAGCTCCCTCTGCTGTACAGTTTACATAAATATCTAAGGCTGTCAGCAGATGAATTAACTAGAGGAGAGAACCTGATGGTTAAAAACATTAAACATGGACAATCAAGCAGATTAAATGCCTCAACCCATATTTCCACAAAGCTATTATTATTCTGTTTTTTATCTTCTCACTGTCCCCCTCAGGATGGCAGCAGAAGGCTTCTCTGTTAGGATTTATTTCTCCTCCACCAGCTGCCTCTGATCGTAAAACCTCTGGAACTGCCTGCAGTACCCAATGTCATCAGCTCCTCTTATATCCTCGTTTAGCAGAGGACTTTATTAGTGTCCGTCTGCTCCTCAATGAACCATGAAACTTTCCAAAAGAGAATTCATAGACTGATGTAGTCCACTGCACACTAAATTGACATTATACCTGTATATTGAGGTCAATATCTGACTGTAAAATAAGACAAACCAGACTTTCCTTCACTGCAGTTTGTGTAAGGTCACTATAAGAACTTCATGGGTCACTAAGCTTGGACGTAATGTGCTGCTCCACAGGCCTCCTGTATATTCATATCTCCATGTGACAGTGTGGCACATGAAGAATTAATCCCCTTACATAAGAAACCATGAGTCCCGTCCCACGATGTCCCACACAGTGGCAGAAACAACCAGAAATCTTTCACTCTTTTTTTTTGCTTTTTACACAGTATTACACAATTATTTGTTAGAGGAACAACTTATTAAGAAACTGGAGGAAACTGATTATGAGGAAGACATTTGGCAACGAAATGAGCTAAAGAATGGAGAGCGAATGAGGTTCAAAAACAACATGAGCACAGCTAGTCTTTTGAAGGAATTGATTCCAAACAAGCTTAACCAAAGGAATGTGTAAGATGTGGTGAGCGCTGTGTGTGTTTATGTGCATATCAATGGTGCATTTTACACATTTTAGCCTATACATCCATGATGCAAAACATGAGGGTGTTTAACTCTAAATATTGTTAATGGGGGTTGTTTCTGGGTGTGGAAAGAGCAAGCAGAAATACTCTTAACTGAGCCACTCAAGTAGATTAAAGACATTAAAAAATCTGCTCAAGTGACAGCTGGAAAGGTGATCTTTTGAAATGTACTGTGTAATTTTTGCATTACATTATCTAAACTGTATACTACAAAATTTCTGTTTTTAGAATCTGCTTTCATCTGCTTTAATCTGAAAAAATGAATCACTTACAGTTATGGTAGCTGTACTTGGTTTCTACTGTTTTCATGAGGGAAGGCAGCTCATGTGACCTTCAGCTGCCAGGTCCTCTCACATAACAGGATAGGACACCTTGCAGAGAGCGCCACAGTAGAAACATAATAGCACTCAGGTCAGGACGGATGCAACATTGTTTTTTATTAAAGTACAAAAACATTTTGTGTGTGTTCTGTCCATGCACAACCCTACAGGACCTGACACTGCAGCACAACGTCGGGATGTGAATTCTGTCTGATTGAATAATGGATGGAGTCAGCCACCCACAGGCTGCAGGGTGATATCATGGCTGCGTCACTTGTGCAGCTATGGGAGGAGGGGAGAGCTGGTTAGACGATGCAGCAGGCAGAGAGAGGAGAGAGAACGAGTTAGAAACCTGCCTACAGAGAGGACAGAGGGATAAGAATCATGTCAGCCTCCTGGAAGCAGTTCTTTTTTCAGATCCTCCTGCTTCTCATCTCCTGCAGACACATCAATACAAGTAAATGGCTATTTGGGTTTAATTTTGACTGTGTGGTTGTGTTAAAACATTGCTCTGTCTTCTCTTTTCCCCACTAACCTGCAACCTTGTAAGGAGTAGAAGAAAATCTGATAGAATTTCCACACCGTCATGCACTACTGTATCATATAATGCTTATCAAGTTGCAAATAGTCCATGTTTATTGCCTTTTTTTCTCCTTTTCAATGTCCCCCAAAAGTATTTTTCTCAGGGCGGAAAATCATCACGGGACACTGAAACGCCACATTAAAACCAAGAGCAATTACTTATTTAAGGATGGAAAAATAAATACCAGTATAAAGAAGAAAAAAGCGAGAAAGAAAGAGAAAGACAAAAAATGATATAGCTGTGATCAGGTGTCTCACAGGGATTATCATTTAAACTGATTATTCAGTTTAATGTTTTATACTAGCCACACATATACTTCTGTCTCTGTAATCTCTCAAGAATAGTTTTTGTCTTTTTATGGAGTATTAAAAAAGGATAGTTCATGGTTAATTTACTCATTTATCAATGGGACTACCTGGTAAAAACAAGAAAAGCTTCAGGAAATGAATCACTGTACTTTCTACCACTGAACACAGGAGGAGGACATTTTGAGATCTCATTGAATTGTTTCTTTACATTTGGTCCTTTCCTTGAAATATATATATATATTTTTGGTTTGTTTTAGCTTTTGTATATTTTATCTTCATCATTATGACTTCAAGTTGAATTTCCTTCTATGAAAAATGATATATGAATATTATCAATACATATCAAGTTCACAGAATAACCATAGAAACCTAGCAATGCCTTAGCAAAGACGAATAAAATCCTAGCAACCACCTACCCCTACAAACAACGTAGCAACATGACTTTTTTTTTACCATAAATACTGTCACCTAGTGTTATAATAATGCAAACATACAGGTTTGTGTGTGTTTTTATTTAATTATTTGTTTTCCTGTCAGAGACACCTGGCCCAACGCCCCCGCCACTGGTTCCCAACAGTCCCCTGCCAACAGATGTAAAGAGTGTGGTTCTGAAAGGTAACTTTTCAAATATCTGTCCCTCATATATATGTATATGTAGATCTTTGTACAATATATATCACAATAATGTGTCATCTAACAGTCCAGCTTGGTCTGTAGTTAACATTTGACAAGGTGATTAGGTTAGGATAGGATTAGGTGTCCTTATCTGTGAAAATCTCTCCACACAGGTGAAAGTCACACTGAGGAAGTTGAACTGTTGAGCCCTGTCAAACTGACACTGGAGTGTACGTGGACTGGTAGTCAGACAAAACTACCAAACATAACCGGGTTCTGGAGAAAAGATGGGGAAGAAATTGAGAGCAGTCGCCGCACAGTGCAGTTGGAGAATGAGCAGTATAATCTCAGACAAGTGTAAGCACTTTGTGTTTTCATTATTTCATCGACTAGTTTAATTCAATGCATTTTTAATCTAATTTGTCTGTCTTGATAGGTATATGCAGCAATGTGCTGTGTGCCTGAGAATTAAAATTCATGCATGTGTGCATCATGCATATTTAATAAATATACCTAAATTTTATATAAATTATTAGATTTTTATATATAGCAGCTTGAGGACATAATAATTTTCTCTGCACTTTCACCTTAGATTACATTATTTAGCCCCTACATTTTCATTTTATGTTAATTCTGACGCCCTCTGTGAACAAAAGCAGTAGTGTTTCCTCTACCTCGTTTCATTGATTTCAAGGGGAATCTGACCAGTGACAGGCATTAAGAAGAACTATACACAATTTTTTCTCGCTGATGGTCTTGTTTAATTATGTAGGTCATATAGAGGCTTCTTTATTAAACTTTCTTAACCAGTTAAAAACGCCTTGCAGTACATTTAAATACAAATAAAGACTTTATTTAATCTAAATGATATACAAGTAAAGAGTTGAAACCACTACTATTTAAATTATAAATAATAGTAACGCATTTTATTGCAGAATAAGTATTGTTTTTATGAAAGAATCACATTTAATACAGACTTTTTTT
>NW_023339718.1:16603651-16619853 GCF_004916995.1 Morone saxatilis
TTCATCCTAAATTTAACATAGGGTTTTTGTGTAAAATCTCTACTATATTTTTGCTTTACAGATTCAACATCGTAAGTGAAAAAGACCTTGGAACCTACTCATGCGTGTTTGGAGGGGAAGCAACAATAGACTTTTTTTTGGCAGGTACAGATCAAATCCTTTCATGGGTTATATATATATTTATATATATATATATCACAGTTTACATTTCCCAGGCAACATTTCTGTAGTTCCTTCTGCTTATTCAATATGAATGTCAACTAATGTCAACTAAATTGTGTATACTTGATCGGTACACAATTCAGCCTTTAGAGTGCCATTCACTCATTATTAGGCTCCTTTGCCTTGTTGTCCACCAGGTCCACAGATTGGTGAGGTGCGAGATAAGCCGATAGTCAGCTACGTGGGGGACTATGTGGTGATGACATGCAAAATGGAAGAAGCCAAACCAATGCCCAGCACCTGGAACTGGTATAGAGCAAATGGTACGGACAAGGTGGGTGAGCTGGTCAGAGTCTTCTCTTGTGTGGCTTTCAGTGAGATTTGTGTCACGGGTGATGTTTGAATTGACACCTTTTCAACAAGTTTTGTTGTGTGTTCAAGGAAATGTAATAAATAGGTGTGTTGAATCCTTCAAACAGGTGTAAACACCTCACTTATGCCTCTGCACAAACATCCACAAGGATTCGATTTTGGTGGTCAAAGGTCAAGGTCGCAAGGTCTTTGACCATAACTCAAGAATGAATTACCATATTTCACAATTGATCAGACAAGGAATTGTTGACACGTTTGACTTAAAGGTCAAAGATCATTGGGACCTCAAAATGACCTTGACACACACTTCTGGTTCATAACTGAAGAATTGATGCAATAATTATGAAAACAATTCACACAGAAATGTGGTTTTAGGCCATTATTCAACACCATTACTCAGAAAGAGAGAGGGAGATTGTGATGGTGATGAACAGTTGTGATTTCACAGTTGGTCAGACACTGAAATGGAGACATTTTTGACATTTAAAAATAAAAATGAATTGGCCAACTGCAGATTTCACACACACTGACTGGGGCAACACAAGTAAACAGTAACTAGCACAGTACGGGCTTTCATCTTTCCGTCTCATCTATTCTACCTTTCACTTACAGCCTCATTGTGAATTTGGAGCGCCATCGAAATCAAATGATTCCAAACAACGTACTAGCTAATGCTCATTTCTAGTTATTCTTAAACCCTTTATTGCCTCACTTCCTGTGGAACAACTGAAAGCACACAGTTACTTTCACACACTACTATGCCTTTGTCACCTGTCAAAAAGGAAGTTTGTTTTTTTTCTTGTTGGCAAAAAGTTAAACCTCAACATCCCTTTACTTCCGTTATTTGTGAGCAGTCTCTCACAGCACGCAACTTAACATTCACATCGGCTTGCAACAACTTTTTAATGTGTTCCTACTATGCTGTCTACAAGTATTTTAAATTTATTTTCAAAAACACCAACCACCATGAGCCACCTTCTGATGAATGCAAAAACATTTAAACATGTTTATGGCCTCTGACTCATTGAACTGATATTTGTCCTAGGAGCAAATTTTTGCAGAGCCTCAACGGTATGAAATCAAGAATGAAGAGAGAAAGACCAAACTGCTGGTGCACAACCTGACAGAGGCCGACTCTGGCTTGTATTACTGCGGTGCGGTGTACGCCATCAGCACTGCAATAGGCCATGTGGAACTCAAGGTCAGTTATGTAAAAGTGACTAAAGTAAATTCATTCAAATACTGTTGTACTAATAAAAACAATTCTAGTATAATTAGAGTATTTCTGGTTTATGTTCATAACCCTAACCCATGTTCATTAAATCAGCATATATTTCTGCCACCATCAGGGAAATATCAAACTTTTTACTCCACTACATTAATCTAACAGCTGTAATTTCTTGTTACTTTTTAGTATTTTACCTAAATCACACAATAGGTTTATCAAATACAATACATTGTCAAAGATTAAACCAGTGGATCCCAACCTTTTGGCTTGTGGCCTGTAAGAAAAATGCAGTGTCTGTTTGGGGCCACTGGTCATGTTTCATTTGTTTATGAGTTGTTACCTGTTCAACCAAAAACATTTCCCCTCTAAACTTCTCAGATTGTTTGCCAAAGATAGATAACTCAACATTTCACCAAAAAACAGCAAATTTGTCTGCTTTTCTACCCGATTAATCATCTCACGACCCCTCAGATTTATCTTGTGCACTCTGGAGGGGCCTGAAATCTATGTTTGGACTAAATCACCAAACTGTATTTAAAGTAGTTAAAACAAGCTCTACCCCAACCAACCACAGTCAAATGCTGTTTAAACATTCATGCATCAGCATATGTCATATAAAATAAACAATAATTTACAGGCAATTTAATTTACTTTATTTGTTTTACTGTTACTGTCACTTGAGCAAAAACTCTAAATACTTCTTCCACCACTGCTGAAGGTCATCACCTTCTACGAGCCTCTCAAGCCCTTCATAGCCATCGTGATCGAAGTGATTGTCCTGGTCGCCGCCATTCTGCTCTACGAGAGGAGTCAGTCCAAGAAAAAGCCCACAGCAGGTAGTCAGACAGTCTTCTTGTTTGTGTGTAATTGTGTTGTGCAATATGTTGTATTTTAACTTCAAACGATCTGCCTTATTCTCAGGAAACGAGACGAATGACCAAAATAACACACTGTGAGTATTATCGGAGTGGTGCTTATTGTTTTAAGTTTGATTTGCAGTATGTAAATGTGCATTTTTTTCATGATGTACATGTTTATGCTCTCATCAGGACACAGGGAGAAAGTAATGGATCAGAGGGAAGTTCTTCAACAAGACAGCGGAAAGTATAAGACTGAAATACTTAAACCCAACAGATCCAAGCTTCTCTAAAACTTTTTATTTGTTTTCAAATGTGAATGATGCTTTAAAGCAATATCTCATCAACTATTTCTAGATTATTTTCACAAAACAAATTGCCACCACTTAACAGTCATTCATTTGATACATCGTACAAGTCGGTTCACTGGAAGATATGTTTTCTATTTTAAGGGACAGTGGTGTTATGATGGCTGAAAGAGCAAAGCATTTATGTGGTTTTCAGTGTGACACCGCATCACTTCCTGAGCAAAAACTGCCTCACATCACTATGACTTTCTGTCAAAAAGAAGGTGCATTTTCCTTTTTTTGGCAACCTCAACTCCTCTTTACTTATCTTTTTTATGCATTATGGTTTGTGAGCAGTGCCTTACACTCTTTAAATAAGCACTTAACTAACCGCTCATACTGTGCTGTGCTTTTGTCACTTTTTACAGGTTTTTTCCTGCAATAATGTGTGCCTGAAATGCTTCAAATTACCTTAGTAACGTGTATATCAAAATATATCATCATATATATGCAGATACTTATGTCGTAGTCATGTTAATCTATCATCAGATTGTTATAAAGGTCCTATTGTCCTTTAATCACAACTGTATCAACCTGCACTTAACCTACGAGGTGTGCCACTGTATATGTAAACAAATTAAAACTACACAAAATTTCACTGTCTTTGTTTCATTGAACACCGCTGAAGCTTACTTAAAGGTCCAGTGTGTATCATTTAAGAGATCTATTGGCAGAAATTAAATGTAATATTCATAGATGTTTTCATTAGGGTACAATCACCTGGATATAGGAATCATTACTTTTTTCGTTACCTTAAATTGTGTCGTTTTTACAGAAGCAAGTGCTGATCACCACTTGTAGTTGTAATCTGCAACTTCACCACTAGATGTCACTAAAACCTAAACACTGGTGCAAGAAAGGAGGACTCATTTCATTAATTTCAGTTTACAGATCAAGCATTAAAAAGGCTTCTGTGGCTGCAGAGGGAGCTGCGTGTAATCCGATAAACTGCCTCGAGTGATGTCACTGGAGTCACAGTTGAAACTGTAGACTACAACTCTAGAAATGAAAAGAAATCTGTGGGTTTGGAGTGAAAAAGAAGTGAGCTTATCAGAGCTCTGTAGCACACTCATCTCTCTGCCAGAGGCTAACGTCTCAAGGCTACGTTAGCTGCTACTAGCCTAAGACACCTTAATCTAAGACTGACATGGCAGTGGTTGAGTTGCATTATGGGTAACATAAGCAGCAAGTTTTGACAAGGAAGAATATGTGGAATAAAAGATAGTTTGTCTGGTTCTGCAGCATCAACTTTGATAATTTTTTTAAAAATTGTTTATCATGAGTCTGACCATGTTATAGGAGTGAAAGGGTTAATCTGTGCAGTGCTCCTTTAAAGGATAAATGTCTTATAAGATTTCAGGAGTAAGCACTGACCAACACAAAGGAGCGTCAATCTGAAAAGCATGGTTTTATTTTTGCATACATCTGCACAATAATAATAATAATTAGTATTATTTATTATAATACATTAATTTTTTTATGTTTTTATTCTTGAATATTACATTTTATACAATCTACCACAGCTTCCTCATGTCTGTCATGTTGGGCTCTTTAAAACCTCTTTATCTTGATTTCTTGCTTCTTTCAATGCCTTGGAGAAGACAGACTCAAGGGGAAAGACATTTTTCAAAAGGCAGACGGACACAAAAACAGAAACCTGGAGAACTTTACGGCTGGTTCATGAGGAACTGAACTAAAAGCTTGATGACATCGTCGTTCAGACCCACCACCTCTCCGTCCTTCACACCCTCGTACAGGCGCAGGCTCTCTGTGCCCCACAGAAGGTTTTTCCTGGGGTTGTTGGCATCCGTCTCCACGGAGAGGGCCACTGTGTTGAGCTGGTAGCAGAAGAAGGAGTAGAACTGGCCGTCTGTGATCACAGCCTGGGACACGAAAGGCCTGGTGACGTCCTCGTGGTTCCAGAAACCTAGATGAGAGGGAAGTAAAATAAAAATAAATGTCAAATCACCCACGACAAAAATGATATACTGTATCATAAGCTCTGCCACAGTAAGAGATGCATCTGATGTCTCTTTCCTGTGTCGATAACTCACCCTGGTACATGGCCTGAGCTCCTGTCCAGGCAAAAAGGCTGGCGAGTCCGTTGGCTCTGAGAAAGACCTCCACCTGATCGGACTCTTCCCGCCGAGCCATCCGGTCTCTGTGGTATCGATCAGGCACCAGGTGGAACTGAGTGTGACCGTAGCACGCCGGGTCTGGTAACTTGGCCCCTGTTAATGAGAGCAAGAGGACGGCTTGTGAACCCAGCACAGCTGAAAGGGGAAGGATTCCTGAATGACCACTCTAATTTCTTTTTCAGGATGATAACTTTTCCATATAATTGATATCTTTATCAATATTCTCTATTTCCAATTGATACTCAATCATGAAAAATGTTCCATCCAACTAGGATGGACTGACTTTGCAAGAGAAGGTCAGAGCTGCAAAAATTAGTCGATCGAAAGGAAATTAATCAGCGACAATTTTTAAGCAAAAATGGCAAATATTTGATGGTCTTCATGTTGCTTTTTTTGTCTTACATTACAGCAATTTGAATTTCTTTGGACTGTTGCTCGAACCAAACAAAAATCAGCATATCCACTTGTTTATTGTTTCATTAACCAAACAATTAACTGAATAGGTTTATAGATTCATCCATAATGAAGATGAAAAATTGTTAGAAGCCGGCTGCTGCACATTAATGTGTCTACAGGACAGCACAAGTTGTTTGAATTATTACACTATCTTAGACCAATGAAAATGCTAAACGCAAAACACAAAAAAACTATATTTGTCTCCAGTTATAGCATCTCCAAAAACAAGGAAAACAATCATCTCAGGCTTGGAGAAAATGTTAGACTTTTTGCATTTGACTGACTGAAAAAGTGCATATTGGCGCCCCCTACTGACAGCGAGAGGTAACTGAATAATAAACTCACATGTAACCAGCATTCAACATGCTAAATGTATGTTCTTTTGGCTCCTTACATACACAGGATGAAGTACGACACATGCGACCGGTGTCTTGTAGATGACATTACCTGTAAATATATTGTTGTCATACTGTCTTCTGAACAGAGGCATCATGTTTGGAGCTATTGTGATCTCTGGAACTTCAGCTGCATAGGACGCCTCCAGTGGGGCAAACTAAGAGAAATGGAAATGACAAACAGTGATTAGAACAAAAACAAACACATGTATGTTTCTCATTAAACAGAAACTATTGTTGTTAATACGTGTCCTTCGATGGCGTGTTATGATTTGCTTTTGCTCCAGGTTGGTAGGTGTGTCCTGTATGATTTCTACCTGTGGCAGTTGTTGGGTTATCCTAATCTGACTGTGCGGGTGGTCGTCAATCTGGAACCTGGTTGGCTCTAGCCGGCCCCTCCGGTGACCCCTTGGGATGATTCTCTCTCCTCTCCTCCAATAAAAGTTAACCTGGGGATTAACATCTGACGGAGAAACACAAACAATATGACTCGCAGAGGTCAAACAGTCACGTCATAGAGATGATTTGTATTGTTATTGTTGTTATAACTTATTCTTTGTTCAGATGGTTATTTATTTAAACCATAAATGTGTCACTTTTAGACTGTACTTCGTGTGTGCAACGTTCTCAGTTGCTTGTGTTTGAGCAATTTTTAAAATGTGAGAAGTTTGACTTGACAGGGAGATTATATAACATAAATATTAAACAATACTCTGCCCTAAATATACTTCAAATGTAGTCTTTTTTGACTTCCAAAAACTGTTTGCGTTGAATAAAATAGAGCTGCTACTAATGATTAGTTTTTAATAGTTTCTTGGTTATTTATTCTTTGAGAAAAATGTGAAAAAACTGAGTGACAAAAGAAAAACAGCTTCTTTTGTCCGACGACCACCAGTTGAAAACCCAAAGGATATTGAATTTACAATACTAGGACACATCAAATCCTCACATTTCAGAAGCTTGCACCAGCAAATGTTTGGCATTTTTGCTTTGTAAATTACTTTACCAACAGCAATTATGTTACATTATTGGTGCAGAGGAACCAGCAGCCTGCTCTACTTTCATATGAGACTAATAAGTAACAATAAGAACATTGTTTACTGCCCCATATAGCTAACCAGCCACATACTTAATATTACTTCAAATGTAGTTCTGAAGAGGCACAAGGCGTGGAAATGATTATTTCAAAGTGCCATCGTGGATGTCTAAGCAGTGAAATCCACACACACAGTTCGACTGGTGCCTGATCAATCATTCATACCCAGACTGGAGAGGAGGAACAGTGGGTTGTGTTGGAGCAGACTGTAGGTGAGTCCAGTCACCAGGTTTCTCAGCATAGGTCCAACGATCTGCTCCTGCTCTTTGTACAGAAAAGCTCTACGTTTCTTTATGTGCCAGTGCTCCTGTAAAATCACACGACTGACCAAGGAGCGGATGTCCCCAAACGCACCCCCTTCCACCCCGGGCACTGTGCTTTGAGCTGCGGCCGGCGGAGAGCTCTCTTCCGCCGCGCTCAGGGTGAACTTCTCGGGCAGACCCGGGATATATGCGGTCTTGGTAAAGTGCTGGTACCATCTGTCGGCGTTCCGTGCGAAAGTCTGAGGGTAAACCACAAATTTCTTCCGCTGGATGCGAGTGACGAGGGAGAGCTTCTCCTCCACCGGGGAGGCTCGTATCTTCTGCACATGTTGCTGAGCCTTTTGCCGCAGGGCCGATTTGCTTTTAGCCGTGACGGAGGGGACGACGGGGGGATACGCGGGCTCCTTGACCGCAGCTTCGGCGTGGACAAGCCTTTGGTTTCTAAACGGAGGCAGGTTTTTGGGGAACAGCAAGGGCAGTCGTGTGCGGGCCGCCATGTTTCTCTTGTGACTTCAACTTGTTGTTCCGTTCCGTTGACAAATGAACCAGCAGCCTCCCGCAACAGCGACTCCTGCTGCACGGGGGGACAATACAAATATAATTACCATATTCAACAACATGTCTGCTGTCGGGGTCTACCTTAAAACTTAAAACGGATTATTCTACTTTATTTCCGTTTGAGGCCATATTAGATTATTAACAATTCTGTGGGCTAGCTAATGTTAGCATCATAGTTAGCATCGCAGAACGTTGACGCTCTTGAAGGGACCCTTGTTAAAACATGTCCCCTTTGGATGCACTCAAAAATGTCGGAAGTTTTGAGGTTAACACGACATATCGTGGGAATAATAAGACTTAGACAACCCAAATGTGCACTGCCTGTTATAAAACGTGGAGAGGATGAGCCATGAACTCATGTTTAACAATTTATGGCAGAGTGTCAAACTTTTTTGGGCCAGCAAATCGTATTGCACTTCAGTTTCGCACCGGAGGCGCCTTTTTACGTCTGATCCCGGCATTAATGAAATTACCTGTTAATAAATGGATGTCAGACCATATAAAAACTTCATACTTCTCTCAAGATGTGTCTTGTCTCCGGAGCCTACTGTAACAGACACACATTATTCAAGACACGATTGAGGACGTGCTAAATAAACGTTACAAGGAGGTTACCTGAAGGCAACATCGACGTACAGTGCAGAGTTCTGTGTGCAAGATTTTTTGGACAGTGCAGTTTGTCAAAAAAAACCGAGATAAACACTGAAATATTTACTTCGGAAAGACTAGCTAGCGGTATGTTTCGTCAGCTTTTACGGACCCGGGTCGTCGGGACCAGAACGGCCTATCTGAACCGATGGCACGGTGTTTGTCGAGCGGAGGTAGCGGCTCTAAAAATAAACAGTGTTGTTCTCATAAACATGTTATTTCTGTTATCTGCAGCCGAGCACAGAGACAACAACTGTGCTGCCAGCCCTGGTGGTGGCTGTGGGGAACCTGCAGTGCCCCACCACCAAGAGGTTGGGTTCACTGTGCTTCCTCATAAGGTGTTCTTCTGTGTTTTGTGAGCAGCGGTTCTCGGCTCAGAGCTTTTCATGTGTCCTGTGTGTCCCCAGAGATCACTGTGCACCAGAAGTGACGAGGTCAGACTGGCAGAGGAGGCCAGCAAGAGGTATGGCTCTCCAGCTCCAACCATCTTCTCCAGAGTGATCGATAAAAGCATCCCTGCAGATATCATTTATGAGGATGAGAAGGTAAACAACGTCTTCAAAAACATGTTTGGGGTTATCTCTTTTGGCTTATTCCACGTGGAGTCCAGAGAGAGATTGACACATGCTTGTTGATTTGTAGATAAAGGAATATAAAGTAAAGCTGCACACTTTCTATGTGCTTGTTTTTGTGTGTTTATCAGTGTTTGGCATTCAGGGATATCAGCCCACAGGCCCCTGTACACTTCCTGGTCATCCCAAGGATCCCGATTCCCAGAATAAGTGAGGCCAAAGATGATGATGCTGAGGTGAGTTCGTCCGTCATTTCCTACCACAATAGATGTCCTTATTCCTTTACACCCAAATCATACTGGTGTGACGGCATCCACAGATTTTGGATGCAGGGATTTGCTCCCATTAAGCCACAATAGTATTAGTGAGGACACTGACGTTGGGCAATTAATCTCACGGGTGTTAGATGGGGTCAGTGTCAGGGCTCTATGCAGACCAGGCAAGTTTTTACACCAAACTCAGAAAACAAATAAACACTGGGAGGACAACTCCACACAGCGAGCTCCCAGCGTACCCCCCAGGTTTCAACCCAGAGCCAGTTGTTGTGTGCATAAAGTCTTATTGCTGTCACCATATGCAACCTTCAGGGTATATTCACGCTAAACAGTGGAGAAGCATTTCATTTCTGCAATTTGAAACCATCATGACCACAGTCCTAAATCTAGTATTAAAGTGTAACCACAAGTGAGGGCAATTTTATATGTGTGGCCCATTTCATAAAAGGTTAAAACGTTAAAATACAAGAAGCAAGAAGCGATAAAGATTAAAACTAGTATTTCCAGGACCACACACTGACTACTTTTACTATAATCCAGAGGGGTCTTGAAGCTTTTGCCACAAAATTTCCTCCATGTTCAGTCATATTCAAAATGTTAATCTTTGAAAAGCCATAACTGTTACATCGACCGCTCAATTATCATCTTTGTTTCTTTCTTTTTTTTTAACTTTCAGCTTTTAGGACATTTGTTGGTTGTTGCAAAAAATGTGGCCAAGCAAGAATCTCTAAAGGAGGGATACAGAGTGGGTAGGTTACCTGACTGTCATTTATGTGAAAACACAGGCTGTTTGTTTACTCGCACATTGAATTCTGGGTATGTTTCTATCATCCGCAGTGATCAACGATGGAAAGCACGGCGCTCAGTCAGTTTACCACCTTCATGTTCACGTCCTGGGAGGAAGACAGCTGACATGGCCACCTGGATAATGGTCTCCTGTGTATGTTAATGTGTATTTTCTGTCTCCCTGTCTTATGTTTAGTGTGACATGATGTATGAAGGCTGTAGTTCATCCAAAAAAAAAATAAATTCTCATCCCAATTTCCACATAAAAACTCCCTTCACCTCACAGAATATGACATGTAAATATGTTGATCTTGGCAAATGTAAAAATTAAATGTAAAAATGAAGAGTAAAGACATTATGTTTGGTACAGCTGCAAATAAAGACACTATTTCTACAGAAACCTGAAAACTCAACTCAGTTCTTTAATCTGACATTGTCCAGTTTAATCTAGACAGCAATATACATTTTTATCAGTGGGTTTGCTCTCAGCAAAACAGATTTTACATCTTATTTTTATGCATATGTTGAATTACAAAGGATCATTTGAAAAGAAGTGACAGGTTGCAATAACAAACCAATGAAGGGAACCAAAATCTCAAAACCCATGAGCCAAATGCTAAACACCTCAGACAATCACAGCATCAATAATTGATTAAAACAGCCTTAAAATGAGACAAAAAATACGTTACAATCATATAGGGAAAAAATAGACATCTATATGGATATGAAACATAATACAATATTTATTACCTACACAATTTTAAAACGTTCTTGCATGTAGTCTAGTTTCTTTGTACCTTTTTCTTTAAGTTTTAGCATTGCTTGCACTATCGATTGCCCTCACTAATCATTTACAACCTCCACAGATGGCATGTGCCCAGATATTAGCAGCGAGGGGTGGATCTGGTGTGACTGGGTGGTATGACTCACTTACCATGGTGCCTGTGAGAAGGGTAACTGTCGGTCATTTGAGAACGGGGGCTGAACTTTGCTCTATATTTACTTAAAAAACAATGTTCACCTCCTTGATCACGACTGTCAGACAGATGCAGCTGTGAGATACAAACGCCTCAACAGAAAAGAGGAAACCCAGCCTGTATGAAGGTCACATAAAGAGAATAGCGAGACCAGCTGATTCTCGGACACTTGAAACTGCTTACACATTGTCACGTACTGATTTTTCCCTTATGAATTTTTATACCAATCACAATTAGCTAGACCTGGAAGAATTTAAAAGATTTCTTGATATGACAATCTGGTAGAAAAGAGTCAAGAGTTGCACAAGTTTTGTTCAACTGTTGAATAACTTTTTCTATGGGTCAAAGTCTCATCTATCTTCATGAATCCAAGAAAACTTATCTAGTTTTATCAATACTTCTGACAGGCCTCATCACGCATATCTGATAATGAAGATTTGGGATCATAAAGGTCTCAATAAACCAAGTTTTATCACATTACTTTACAGGATCCTTCATTCTTTTTTACTGTTGAATGCTTTGGACTGTCACCAATGCCAACAGTTGTCAGCTTATCTATGTAATTACTATAAACAAAGCAGGTTTCTCCTCTACTAGCTACACGCTGTTTGTGTGTCAGGTTCCAGATCTTCTTCACCTCCAGCAGCCATAACCTTTGGTCACGTTTGTCGGTGGATCTTTAATGGTTCAACACGTCCTCTGCAGCAGGTATTCTGGGGATTGCACAAGTCTCTATTCCTCTGGACAAGGCGTGAATGGAGAGGAACTTGGTATGCACTCATGCAAGTCTCCTATTGGCTGATACTACTCAGGGGGCAACAGTCGAGCATCTGCACTGGGCAAAGGTAGATCTAGCTCTGCCCTGCTACTGAAAGACACTGTCAATCAGTTCTGTCTCTGGAGAAGGTAGATATCATTTACTTAATGTTTTCACTCTTTGTTGCAGTGTGTAAAGTGTGAAAGATTTAGCGTGTCTTTTGTTGTCATAAATTGCTATGGGAACTACATGTATTGTGTGAGAAAGTCTTTGTTCATTGACAGGTTTCTTTTTTTTTTTCTTCAGCTGATTGTTTTTTAATAGCAGAAAACAATAAATTAATTTCACTGTTTAATTTAGGCTTTTAGAGTCTTTACCAGCCATAGACACATACACACAGGCTAAACTCAGCAGCCTTTGTGTATGTATGGTAAATATGTCAGACACACACGTGACTGAGATGAATATAGCCCCCATTTTATGTGAGCGGGCTGCTTGACCTTGTTGTTGGGTCAACAAAGTCATTGTTTAAGCCCCCTCTTCCACAATGATTGAATCTAGTTAGAAGCTCAACAAACAACTGCAAGCAGGAGTTATTTTCTCCTGGATCTTATTGAGACCAATCATCTGTAACTACTCTGGATTTTTCAGTTTTTCCTATAAGATGGTAAGACTTCTGCTACTTGAGTTTTTTTTTTTGCTAGAAGATTCAACTTACCACTCACTTGTTTTCAAAAATAACGTCTCCATTCTGGGCAATGTACTAATCAAAATTATTTATGAGACTTAAATCTACTTTTTGTTCATTACAAGGCAATTTAATTGATAATTGCATAATCCAGAGCAAAGACTTTGCCACTTCATATTGCCACACTGTAGTTTTGTAAGTTGTATGAACTTTGGTCGACAGAAATCTTGACCAAAGTTATCTTACAAACTTGAGGTCAGACTGAGAGTCTGCTGGGTTGGCAGATTTTAATCTAATACGATTTTGCCTATGAATGTATCGTGGTATATATGTCAGTGAATGTGTAATTCATTTCTTATTAATTTTTATTTGATGTCTACAGATATGTTGAAGTGATTGATTACTTTTTATAGTGTAGTTATTTAAAGGTATGACTTCTGAATATATTATTTGAATTGTTTCCACTGTTGCAACATTTACACACTAGATGGCATTATTTCACTGTCTGCAGTACAGTTTATAGGGAAGCGATGAGGAAGACATCAAGCCATGCTTTTGTCCTTTTCACAATATGTACATTTTATTTAATATCTGAATTAACTAGCGAGGACTGAGATGCAGTGTATTCTGCTTCCAAGTGTGGTGATTTGCCTCAGAGATTCTCACAATTTGGGACAAAGATTATGAACAGTGCATGTGTGCAGATGTCCCAATGCTTTATGGCACAATATTCAAAGTTTCAACACTTAGACTCCTGCTGTACGTGATTACTAGCAATAGTGGTCATTGGCACTGATCTGTTGCAACGACTTTGGTGAATGTCAGTCTCGTATAAATGAGCTGTTTCATAATAGATAATCATATCTGTGTGAAGGACATCAAAGTGTGTGGATGCTAATTTAATTTAAGATCTCTGTTATTGCAGCTAATACAAGATGAGTCTCCAAGAAGATTTGGCTAAGAGCAATGATGTTGCAGTCATGGATGATAATAGTAAGAGGTATGTAAAATAATGCATGTTCCAAAGTGAAAAACACATTTTTATCTATGTTTAAATTAATTATAATGTAGGTTTTATCCACTTAGGACGATTTGATATTAAAACTATGAATCTAGACATAATGTATTGTTGGATATCAGCTCATCCGTGCCCTCTCATTGACTTTCCCAGCATCCCCACCCAAAAGGCACAGATTCAGTCAGACTCCACAAGCTTAAAGACCCACTCCACTCTCATTCCCAATGGAGAAGCCACCACAGCTGAGCTCACCACAGCATCAGTTTCAGAGACCCAGGAGACTAATTCTTCCAGTAACGCTGAGACACCGGCCGAGCCTGCCAGAACTCCTGAGCTGGACGGAGCTGCTGAAGCACTTTCACCAGGTAAGGGGTCTGAGCGTGGTGTTAGGAGAAGTGAACTATTCTCTTGTGAAAAATTCCCAGTAACATAAAATACTTTTGAGCACAGTGGTACCCAACTGCTCCCAGGGTTGCAAGACATATCTGAGGGTTTGTGAGATTAACAAACTTTTTGCTGCTCCACAAATTCTGTTCTCTTTTTTTTTTGAGAAAAAATTGTGATTGTGACATTCTGAAAAGTTGTCACTCTTCAGGCCTTTAAAACTAATCAAATACAATCTGAGAATACAGCAGAAACACATGCAACCTGTAAAAAAGGCCATTCATAGACATTATGTCACTTTAAAAGATCAAAAAGGCCTAAAAATCCATTATATTAGCAACTGCATGAAGTGTAGAGTTTACTGGAATTAGAAAATGCTTATGCAGTGTATTAAATCAGCACAGTTGTCAAGTAAACCAAGAAAAAAGACAATTTTAATGGAATGATTGTTACATAAAGCAAAATTGATGTGATATTATCTGTCTGGTGCCCCTGCAGCAGCATTGTGGAGAAGCTGCAGGTTTGGTAAAGCAGAACAAAAACTGCAAATTTAAAAATGAAATTTAAAGGAAAATATTAATATGTGTCATGCTAACAACATGTGCTTGTGGATAATATAACCAAGGAAAATTAACAAGATAAAAACTGTTATACTGGGTCATACTGGGGAGAAAGCTGTTTGCACATCGTTGTGCCTCAGTTGACAGAAATGTGTGTTTATCAAGACAGTTGTAGTTCTGTGAAGTTATTTAAAACCGGACTACAGCTACTACCAGCTACAAGTGTTACTGTTAACAGGAAAAGGCAACTGAGGTCATAGAGCTGTAACAATAGAGGAAATGCTCGAGGGCTAAAGTCTAGAGTTTAAAGTACAGATAAAACTGTTTTCCTAGAGTTTTGGTGAGATCCAGAAATAAGAAGGAGGAGTGATGGCAGGAAAAGAAAATAACATTAAAGGAGCTGTGTGTAAAAATTGGCCACTTGTTAAATCAATACGACAAACAAACAGTGTTATCAGCAGTAAGTTGAAGTGTCCAAACCTATTGTAAGAAATACGAAAATGCACAGTCCCTCCCATAGCTCTTTCTCTCAACAAACAGCTAACTTAGCAAACATATGAACACTGTCAGTAACATTACAGTTAGTTGCTGTAAAATAGCCAATATTTGCTTTAGTTTACTGAGAGGAAATGTTGCGAGTTCAGCATCAAACATCTTCCCTCTCACCAAGAGCTGTCTCCTGTCACATTGACCCACTGTTGCCTCTTGAAGTACAAAGTGGTATTACGAGACAGGGCTAACTTCCGAAGATATCTGTGTAACTTCAATACTCTTCAAATAATCTTCACATTCTGTTGATAATTTTAGTCAGTTGTTGTTAGTTGAGTTGTTTAAAGCTGGGCTTCTTTTTTAAATATAAATTAAATTCCTTTACATTCAATCCCTTACCAAACAAGTTCACACAATGCTGATTGAGCCTATCACCAGCACGTGTGTCTGTATTTCGCAGTATAGCGGAGTTTTAAAATCTGTAAACCAGCAATTATTGGTTCGCACATATTTGTGGGTATCTTTATAAAGGTGTTTGAGTGCAAGCAGAGGGAATCAGGGGGTCAGCGGAAATGAGCTGAAGAGGGGAGCAACCGTAGTGACGGAGTAGGCTACAGCAACTAGGAGTATGGTGGAGCCTATGGTGTAGACATAAGAACGCATTGACACACGTTATTTGTGTAATTACTCTCACTGCTGGAACAAATGTTCCACACTGCAGATTTAAACTAAAATTATTACAGATAACTCCTTTAAGTACAATAAAAAAAAGAATAAAAGCATATAATGGGAGAATTTTAGCAAGGCCTTTGCACATTTTTGGAAAACGAATAAGGCATTATTGTCTGTGTGTTCTTTTGCGCTCCAGTGACTCAAGTCTATTGTACTGTGTTAAAACCATATTACTTCCTCTCACCAAACCGGATAGGTAATTAGGCTTGGACTTTGTATAGCTCCCTATTCTGTATCAGGTTACAGCATAGCCTTCCCCTATTTACTGCACAACCTGCAAATCATGTTTCTCTGAGACAGCAGCTGTAACAAGCCCACAGGGGTTATCCAGAGATGTCTGCAGGCTTCTTATACACCTGACTCTACTGCTAAAGCTTTCATATGGGAATTGTCATTATGGCGGATAAACAGGGATTTTCCTGTTGTCCCAATACAGAAGAGCCC
>NW_023339718.1:16619953-16621257 GCF_004916995.1 Morone saxatilis
CTGATGTGTTCTTGCTGAGTTCAAACAAAGGATCCCTGCTGCTGTCTCACCCGTTCATGACACTGTAGTTGTACTGCAGACCTATGGACTTGACCCAGTCTGCCAACCTCTTCCTCATTGGGGACGCCTTGGCACCAACAGCTTTCATCTTCTCCTGCATCTTCTCCCACACACGAGGAACCCCCAGGAAACAAGTTGGACGAGCCTCTTTCAGTGTGTTTACTAAGGAGCCCTGAAAGAATAAATGGTGATTATAGTCAAAATAGAAAACCTTCATTATTGGTTTTATAAACAATTTTATAAAATACAACAGTAGGCATCCTTACCTTGAGGGCGTCAGGCTCTGCAAAGTAGGTGGTCATGGCAACACTAATAGACATCCACATGTCAAACATCTGGGCTGCCACGTGGCTGAGTGGCAGGTAACTGACCACCACCTCCTCAGCACGGTTAATATTTGCCATGGAAAGTGCAGCATTGGCTGTCCACGTCAGCTGCACATTAACAAGTGGGAGAGGAGTCGTCAGAAAATTATTTTAACTATCTTGTCTTGTTTTATGTATCTCGTCTAAATAACTCACATTGTCATGGCTCAACATGACTCCTTTAGGGTTGCCCGTGGTTCCAGAGGTATAGATGAGAGTACAGCACTCGTTGGCCCGAAGACTCTCAATCATGGCATTCAGCTGTTCCTCGGGCAAGTCCTCTCCCAGCTTCATGAACTCTGCCCACTACAGACATACAGGGATGATTAAATGTGTAAATAAAATCAGCACTGAGCCTGTAAGGTGAACTGGCAGCTCGTATACGGCACTAGTGTAATGCAATTTATAACGAGCACAAGTAAGAAAGATAATCATTTTGCATTAAAAGGTTTGACGGTGCAGCTGTAGGTATTTGCTGAGTGAACGTACTGTATACAGGAAAGGTGCTTTCTGCTGCAGCTCGCCTTTATACTGAACGATGGCTTTCAGATGAGGTAGTTGATCTTTAACCTGGTGAAAAAGACAAAGTTTTCTTCTTGCGCCAAGACACTCCACAGCAAATCGCATTTTTATTCTTACTGTATCTAAAATTTTTTCCCTCAGCGGGGGTCTAGCAACGAATTTACGACTACCAACTCGGCCCGAAGCTTTGCAGGGTATGCTTTGCTGACAAACTGTCAGGCAATCCGTTCCTGTTGGGTTGGAGAACCAGAAAACAGCTTGAAAAAATCCCTCCAGGCGTCAGTGGACCTTTGTGTGTCCTAACAACAATTTGTAAAGATAGAAAGAAATCTTGCCCCTCAAATTACTTTTTGTCCT
>NW_023339718.1:16621282-16627671 GCF_004916995.1 Morone saxatilis
TTGCTAGACCCCTGAGGCACAAATCAGATACAGGAAAATTAAAGGCTGAAAACACAAGACAGATAACATAAGATATGCCACAAAATTAGAAGAAAACAAAAGATTATCAAACCCCAATTATACAAAAAAATGACATTTTAAAACACAAGAATCTAAAATACCCCAAACCACTCTTAGCAGGAAGAGAGGGCACACAGTTTCTGATTTAAATTAATACATTTGTTTTAGTGGATTCCTCACTGCAGAAAATAAAGCTATTACAGCTGCTGATGACTGACAGGAGAGAGGGCGAGAGAGTGGGGGTGACATGCAGCAAAGGCCTGCAGGTTGGAATCGAACCTGAGCCACTAATGACTCAGCCTTAGTGCAGTCAGGTGAGCTACCAGGGCGCCCCAAAAGATACTGTTTTGCATTTAAATCCTTACATACAGTAAATGTAAGTCTTTGAATAGGTGCATGAACTACATATGTTCAATGTCACTCATTTATCTGAGAGCAATGGCGGATATAACAATTCTTTTTGTCACATTAGGTTTCCTGAGACTTTAAACTGTTTATGGCAGATATGTAGAGATGGACTTTAACATAAGCATGCACAGAGATAAATGTGCAGTGTTAGGTGAAACAAGGCTGAGGCATCTTAAGTATGAAAGTGGAAGATCTGTTAATAAACAGAGAGTGAGGCTAATGGATGAATGTCCCATCAGGGCTGTGCCTCTCTATATTATGTATACAGACGACTGCTGCAGCCGTCAAGAGTGCTACAGGATAGTAAAGTGATCAGCAAGATCTTGGTAATAAAGCAGAGTATGCTATCTGACCAGTTTAACAGACAGAAAGGGGGAAAGACTAAAATCAATCCTCTGTCATCTTAAATTCAGATTTTGCCTTCTGCAAACCCAAACTGGGAGGGTCGGGACCCTCCACTGGGGGTCGCCAAAGCTTTATCAAGGGTGGCTAACCCTAACCCTAACCCTTAACCCAGATGAAGAGTCAGTGAGTCCAAAGTTACTCCCTAAGTGTCCAGTGAAGTGTAACTGTGATGATATGATGAACTATGATGTCTATGCTGTTGATGATGGTGATTGTATTATGACGGCAGAGTTGATCATGTAATCGACATGCCAGGGTACTTTTAAGCCGCGACTTCCTGGGCTGAAAATGCAGTTCCTCTTATGGTTAGGCTAATGGCTAACTGAGGCTAGTTCCAAAAGTCAGTCCATCTCCATAAGCCCCTATTATAAAAACGCCCAACTTTATAGCAGAAACAAAAATGTTTACAGCCTCGTGCAAAAAGCTGTTTTGGTCTCTATAGCTACATTTTCTGTTCATGACAACTGTACGGTTTTATGTAACTCACCTGTTTAAACTATATTGAGGCTTAAAGTTATGCATAATTAAGGGCATTTCATTTCAGTGACAGGTGATTGCAGTCACCCATGGCTGGTTTCAGCAACCAGGCTTCATTAAGGCTCCTCCCCTCCTCCTTACTGTATTGTATTCCTATGTTCTTTTATGTATTGTACTGCCTGTTGTCCTCCAGGGACAAAATCAAGTTGAAAGGTGTAATTGTAAATGTGATCTCACCCGGCAAAGATGCAGCCAACGTCCGAGATGAACCACTCAGGGGAGTTGAATCCCAGAATTCCCACACCATGGTAGCGCTCCAGCCCCAACTAAAAAAAGATAAGTTATGTGTGTTTATGTATTTTTAATGACACAGCGGCACAGTGCCTCTATTACTCTTGACCTACATCTCGTTTTAAAAGCCACTCCACCTCATGAGACACAAACCTGTCCATGAAACAGGAGATTTAACACAAGCTGTGGATTTCACACACCCAAGAGTTCTCACACCACAGAGATTACAGTGAGAGAGGGAGCCAACTCTGAGGTACTGTTTACAAAACAGGTACCAGGAATTGAAGGTTTTATGTAGCTTGTAATTGCTGCAATATAGTCACTGCTATTGTAGTTTAGTTATTAAGTGTAGGATATTTTATACAGTGTGGGCAGAACAACTCTGTATTGGCTCTACTTCAGCACACTTGATTTGAATAAAACAGTGACTATGACTTCTAAGTACTGACTATCAGCTTTGCCGTTATCTGAGGAAAACCAGACTAAGAGAAGTGACGATGGCTGCAGTAAAAGTCTGGGAGCCTCACCAGATGGATACAACTGCTGATGACTTTATGTCGGATTACTATATATATTGATCTTATGGCAACTTGTCCACTTGCCTCCGGCCGGTTCATTTTACAGTTTACGTGTATCTAAATCACTTGAAACTGCCCAAATTAGGCTACAATTTCTACATTGTTAACCCAAAACAGATGTAAACACCCTTAAATTAAACCTAAAAGCATTCACAGTTAATGTTTTATTCAAAATCCAATGTATTGTCACTGCCCAACTATTTCCTGATTGCACTGCAGTAATAGTATATTTTTTGCAGAACAAGTCAATTTGCACACAAACAAACCTTGAGGAAACTTTTGGCAGCTGCCCGGCACTGCTCGTAGTATTGCCTCCATGTAATGGTCACCCACTGGCCCTCTTTTTTATAAACCAAGGCTGAGTGATCCCCGTAGCTTTCCACCGTCTCCAGGAACATCTGATGGATGGTGATGGGAGTGCTTGAGGCCGAACCTGAGCCCTCCATCCTCAGCCTGACTGCCTTGTCTCTGCTGGTGCTCCATAGCTGGTCAGCTGGGGCCAGAGTTGTTGCTACATTCGCTGTAGACAGTGGAACAGCCTTGGGCTCTTCTGTATTGGGACAACATGGGCTCTTCTGTATTGGGACAACAAGGGCAGCCACATTTACCCGCCATAATGAGTCCAATAAAGTCCAATTCAGAAGACACCTGCTCCACACCAAGATGCAGCAAGCTTGACCCTTAACAGAAGAGTCAGGTCTATGAGAAGACTGCAGACATCTCCAGGTTACCTCTGTGAAATTCTCACAGCTGCTGTGTCAGGGCTACAATACATGATTTGCAGGTTGTGCAGTGGACTGGGGAATGCTATGCTGTTACCTGAGATAAAACAGGAAGCTGTGGAATGTCCATGATTACCTACCTATCAGGTTTGGTTAGAGGAAGTATAACACACTACAACACAGTACAACAGACTTAGTTACTTGATATAATGACTTACTGACTTGACTTACTATTAAAAAAAACACACAATTCATGTTTTTCGTTTTTCAAAAATGTACAAAGTCATTGCTAAAACCCCCTCCATTGTTAGCTTTTTCTTCTTTTTTTATTGTACTTTTTTTTTAATTTTAAGTTTTTCCTTGCCACTGTTGCAAAGTGTTTGCTCATGGTGGGAATTGTTGGGTCTCTGTAAATACTTTTATAGTACGTCTAGACCTGCTCTAGATGAAAAATGTCCTGAGATAACTATGATTTGGCACTATACAAATAAGACTGAATCCAATTCAATCACTCTACCCACATTCTGCCAAAATTCTTGGACTGTATTGATTCATTTGTTCTTTCCTTTGTTTTTTCTAGAAAATGTCAAAAAAGTCTTTTATCTTGCTGATCTTGAGATCTGTGATACATGTTTGCTCACCAAGACTGGTCCTTCCAGTCTGCTATTTATCTTTACTGCCCCACTGCTCCACAGGATCCACACTCAGTGGGTGTTGGTCATAGTAGTGATACCATTGACAGTATATATAAGAGTGGCACCAAAGTGTTCAAGCGCCAGATGGCTGGATCCAAATGAGAGTAGCAGGGGAGGTGAGCGCCCTCCTGATTGGGTGGAAGAGCTGTCTCAGAAATCAAGGTGGACAGATAGAAAACATGACACGCACAATGACCTTTGTAGTTTTTGACAAACATTTCCTTTTTGTCTTTTTTTCCTGAATTTCATGTGCAAATCTTTTCTTTTTAAGAAAAACAACCAGTGAAAAAAAGAAAAGTTATGAAGAATTTGTTCAAATCACTCACTTTTATTGACAATCATGGAACATCTATCACAAAATAAACAATTCAGTAGTTGTCAAACTGTACATGGAGAAGCAAAAAATATTTCAAATTCAATGGATGATTTACAATTTGCACGTGTTTGTGATATGAAAAATTAATTCTCATCACATTATAAAAATATTTATCCAAACATCTCCTCCGCTCTTCAGGCAATGTCTTCAGCTTTGCCAGATGTTTACGCACGTAAACAACATGAGACTCGCTATTAATTCTGTAAAATCTTTAAATACATACTGCTGTTTCAAAAATAAAATACATTAGCTCATGATCAAAAATTTCGTTTTTCAGGCCAAAGTGGATTATGGTTCATAAAATGTTCTTTAAAAACTGTCAAAATGTAAAAGTTACCTTCCCTAAATGATGACTGTTTCCAGTGTTTCCCATCCTGCATGTGGCTTTGGTGGAGTTATAATGTATAATTCTCCTGTGTATGCTACACAGTATATAGTAAAATTTGGGCTCTGATTAGTTTTATTTACAAAATGTGCACAGCTGCTGTGAAACTGTATGTACATTTAACAGCTTAAATATCGATTTGGAAGAGACAACAGAAACTCGACATTAAAACATAGCAGCACAACAACATCAGTTCCATCAAATACAATAGAATCAGAATCGGAAATTTTCCTGTTAAATAAGTTTTCCACTTTCAACATGTGAAAAGAGGTTTAATCATTTCCCAACATGACATCTGGGCACGCCCCAAGTTTCCCACAACTGCCTCTCTTCAACATTATCTCATCTCTGTGCAGTCTACTGTTTTGCCACTGCATACATTTCGTTTATTTTCTCCTGGTACATCTTCACAACAATGGGCCTCCTCAGTTTCATGGTGGGTCCTGCACAGACAAAAAAGGGTCAGAGATTAATTCAATCTCAAGTTTCTACTGAGTGAATTAATTTTGTCAGCTTTAGCCCAAAAAGTGTGAGTTGCCGAGTTTTAGAGTTCTGTTCTTCTCTTGTTTTTTCAGATATAATGAAACCGATGGCTCTCGGCTTTGTGTGACCAAAATAACTGTGTTAGCTCGCTACACCTGCATCGTAAGGCTGACATATTAGTATCTCAGCACATGCGTCTGCGATGAGGCCATGTAAGCTGTTGTACCATCTCTGTGATGTCATTAGCAAGGCCTCGTCGGGCCATGGAGTAGAGTAGCGCTTTCCTTCTCGATACAGTGTTGACATAGAAGGAATATAGTTCCACATGAAACTGTTCGCAGGTTTTTGGGTCTTTGAGAAGCTTGACCTGCCAAACATTTTTGGTTGTGAAGATTGTTAAACAGATAATCACTGGTTTTCTAGAAAATACTAGATTAATCTTTCATCACTTCCAGCAATGAGATGCTCTGAATTTGAGAAAGGACGTTGGTGTTTTGTAATACACGCGAATACTCAAAACCAGGTAAGCTTTAAAGACCGATGTTCACCTGGTGTGGGCGGTAGTCTAGTGTGCATGAAAGCTTTTATCGCTTTCTGGGTGTCTTTGTTTTTAGATTTAGTTTGTTTAGTAAAAGGAGGATGGCCTTAGGAGGACAGGGTTGTCTTTTCTTAAATATTTTCCAGCTGCTTGTTGTTTTTCAAAAGACAAAAATTCATGTCAAATTCTATCAGAAACATACTGGGAGGTTGTAATGTTTCACTCAAAAAGGTCACTGTTGTTCTGTCATTTTATACAGACTGTCATTCATCGCCGGTGGTGTTGGTAACCCCTGTGCGATCGAGGATGCGCTGGAAGCGAGTTCATCATTCAGCTGCCATGGCGATCGGAGACAACTCAAGTTTTCCATGCTGTACTCTCAAGTAACCAGGCCCCCGTCCGTCCTTCACTGTTCAGATCTAAAATGTTAAAAAACACAGTTGCTCAACCTTTCTCTCTGTTTGCCTGTTTGCGTTCGTGTGTCGTGGACGCAATTGGGATCCCCAACGAGCTGAGCCCTGAAGCTTTGGGAATTGTCAGCAGACAGTGTCTCAGCGGCAAAGGGTGTCAGAAGAATCATAGCAATAAGGGAGCAGCTATCTACAACGCCTTCAGGAGGGCATTAGGATCGGGTCAACGCGCCACAGCGTCAACGCCAGAAGGTCCAGAGTGGATTCATGACTGGAGCGGAGCTTCTCTTCTGGTGGGGAGACTGGGTGAGCCACTGCTTTTTGTTTTTTGATTTTCTTGATGAGCCTGTTGGGATTAAAACGGGCAAAGGTCTTACAGATAGGAACTATATTAAGGAAGAGAAACCTGCTGTCTCAGTTTGACGCAGGGCGGTTTTAATCAGGTTCAATGTGTGTGCAGACAAGCCTGTGCTGTGCTGCATTTTACCGGATAACCATCCAGGGAAGTTTGTTTGGTAAGATTGTAATTCTCTCTCAGAAACCTTTTTAAGCTACAGTGGA
>NW_023339718.1:16627771-16656392 GCF_004916995.1 Morone saxatilis
AAATGTATGCAGTGGCAAAACAGTAGACTGCACAGAGATGAGATAATATTGAAGAGAGGCAGCCGTGGGAAACCTGGGGCATGTTTATGAACTGATTTAACTGAAATGATTTAACAGGAAAAATTCTGATTCTGATTCTGTTGTATTTGATGGAACTGATGTTGTTGTGCTGCTATGTTTTAATGTTGAGTTTCTGTTGTCTGTTCCAAATCGATATTTAAGCTGTACATACAGTTTCACAGCAGCTGTGAACATTTTGTAAATAAAATGTCCTAGTCAGAGCCAAAATCTTACCATACACTGTGTGGCATACACAGGAGAATTGTATATAACTCAGCACAAAAGCCACATGCAGGATGGGAAACATCCTCTTTAAAATCTGGACATTTAAAGGACATTTTGTGAACCATAATCTTTGCTACAGTGGCCATAGGTTCAATTCCAGTTGCCATTCCTTTTCTTAATATATATGTATATACACATATAAATGAAAGAATATCAATAGCTTGAATTTCTCAAATCACAAACGTGCAAATCACACATTTGAATTTGAATGAATGTTTGCTTACTAGGAATACTGAAATGTTTATTTTGTCATAGATGTTCCATGATTGTCAATTAAAACATGTTGATTTGGTCAAACCAAATTTTTTAGCTTAGTTTTTTTATGTGAATGTGTAGAATTTAGGTCAAAGTATAATCTGTTTTCCCATTACAAACATACAAACATTCACACAAAACTTTAGAAAATCTCCCTTTACGCTCACACACACATATCAGATTGCATTCTGGGACGACTGGTTGTGTTGTTTCTCATTTAAATTACTTTTAAACATTTCATGAGTGATAGCTGTCAAATTTTATTTGGCATTAGTAAACAAAAAATAAATGTTTACAGAGTGATAAGAGTGATAATATATGTTATAGAGGTTATTTTGCTCGCCACTGCTCTACACTGTTCACATAAATTTAAGTATGTTGCACATCTGACCACACCTTGATCACTGGAAAAGATACCCAGGTGTTTTATCTTTGACAGATGAGGTCAAACACCCTGTGTTACATCACAGTGTTGGATGGGGCCTGAAGTGCTGCATATTAAATTTAACTCATTAGTGCAACAAACATTTTCTGCCATGTGAGTAGGATTCAGTTTCTTTTTCTTCTTTAAATGCCGGAGAATTCTGCTGTGTTGAAACCTGGGATCCAAAAAAACATTAACCTACCGAAGATGAAATTGGTGACAAGAAGAATTCTGTAGATTTTCTTGAAAGCAAAATCAGAAGTTAAAGGGACTGACTGCCCACACAGGCTTTCCAAAGCCCCAATTTGTAAGGTACATTCTCCTAAACATTATTTTATGTTTATTTTACAGAACTGATACAGTACATATTTGAACATAAAGTGCTCATGCAAACACATGGTGCAACACTATAAGAGTTTCATTCATTCTGTTTAATCAACTAGCAAATGGAAATGTTGCCGTGACTCCAGCTGACTTGCTCTTACTGCTATCAGATATGGCACAACACTATCCTCATATGGCTGAAATCATGTACTACAATGTGTAACTGTACCCTTGTGAGTAATAAAGTATGGCCAATATAATTAAATGGTATATAAAAATGTATATATATATATATATATATGTTAAACGAGAGGTCATAAAAAGACATTCATCAGACAGATTAGGCTATAAAAGGCAGTTATGCCATTATATCCAGTAGCAGACTGTGAAGGCAGGAAATAGATGACACATTTCTCGTTAAAGGACCAGTTCTCCCCAAATAAAAACTACAATTAATTTCTTCCCTCCTTAGCTCTGGTGGAGGCATCTAACCATGGAGATAGTTAAGGCTTTATTTGCACAGGGTTAAAATATCGATTTCTGTCATTTCTGCTGTCTCCCCAATAAAAGAGAGGTGAAGTGAATTTTGTTTGTGGTCCTTACTGCAGTGAAACATTTACAGAAATCTCTTTTTTTAGAAATGTTCAAGTAAAAACTGTTAACATTGACATCTGTGGGATTATCCAGATCCAAGTTTATAGCAGTAATAACTTACTTAAGCTGTAAATGCAACACTGGAATACAATTATTTTATAAAGTTGTTGTGGTGAACTTGTTTTTATGGAAAACTCATGAATGCAATATTCCATATTCACTTTCCTTGTAGCTCTGTTTTGCCCTCCAACAGCCCCCGAGGGGAATATTTAACTTTTTAGCTGCTAAATGTTTGATTATGTTCACCAGTTACTTGCTAATTCTGCTTTTTGGTGCAGTGCATGTAGTGTACAGTGGACTGATCAGAGCTGAAAACAGTACACTGCTGCTGCTGGAAACAAGGTTGACAAGAGCAGCGAGAGTGAATAAAAACACTCAAAAAGTTGTGGACTGTAAATCCAGAACATTTATCTCTTTTTTTTATTGGTGTGGAGGCAGAAATCTCAAAGGCCTGAATCTCAAAACCTGCATGGCTAGATCCCACCAGAGATTGGTGAGTAAATGTGTATTTGTACTTTGTGCGAATTGACTCTTAAGGCTTCTTCTTTCTCATTTGGTAGTGATGGCGACTCCCTTCTTGACCCATGCGTTGCTGTTGAGCAGAGAGAGCATGAAGCGAGCCACGTCTCCTCTCCCCACTGCGCTGCCTGCGGGATTACCACTGCTGTCGGGTACAAAATATCCTTCATGGGTCAGAAACTCTTGAGCTGAAGAGGACAAAAAAATGAAAAACTGGGAGTCAGAGGCGTTACAACAACAGCATTTAAAATTGGTCCTTCACATGCTGAAACCTCAAGGAAAGGAATAGGATTAATATAAAAATGGGGCCCATTCATTCTCATAAACACTTCATTAAGTACGCTAATGAGCTTGAACTATGTCAAAATGGATCCTGAGGCCAAAGGGCTTGTTAAACACACACTGAACACGCTGTTGTTTATGGCGTCACCCTCTCTCTGCAGCCAAACTGGCACCCTGTTATTCTTGTTGTTAGATGTTAAATGTTCTTGAGTCTGTTTGTATGTTTCTGCCCCTTGTTGGCCGCCGCGTGTCAGCTTTTACCTGAGGCCGGCAGGTTCTTGAGACCAGGTGGGCGAACCACCGTCCAGTTGATGTCCTCAGTCTTGTGTAGAAACTGCTCCATCTCGTGCATGTTGGTGAGGACGCTTCGGATCATCGGCAGCAGGAGGAACCGGATGAGGTAAGATGACTGCGCTCCAGAGTTAGCTAACAACATAAGAGAAAAAACAAAGTAAAACCATTCTTCTCTTAAATCTCTCAAATTTCACTCAGAATGTACACGGTAAAATGTTTTAATTCTGATAATGATCCTTTGATGTGCAGATACAGACCACACAGAATTAGAAAGTCAACTTAGTCAGTAAATTGTAAACTGTAAAGTGATGCTTTTAGGTGTTTGTACACATTAAAACAGTGTAAACAGCAGATCCTCAAAGACACTTTTTGAATTCCACAATTCTCAAACATTATTTTATTAATTTAATAAAAAATCTGAATTCCATTTGTGCCAATGACAAATAAGACAAAAATAAAACACTCATAAGACTAATTGGTTAATATCAAATTCTGTAATAACAACAATGCAATGCAACAACAAGCCAATGTTCACAAACTACTTGGATAAGTAGCCACAGTTAATTACAACAGATCAACACAAAAGAACTCCTAGAACATCCCACGTTGAACGACCTGGAGGATTTTTCCACTATCAAATCACAAAAAAGCCCCACAGAAAGCATCATTATGTGTGCTGCACTTACGTTCAGTGTACCAGGAGGTCATTGTGATGATCCTGTTGACCCGGGCCTCTCGCATGGCGCTGATCATAGCGTTCATGGACAGTGTGTAGCCCGTCACCCCTGAGAAGATGGAGGCCGGGAAGCCAAGGCAGGACATGATCACATCCTGTCCTTTGAAATGAGTCTTCAAATTGTCTTGTGAGAAAATATCAGCTTCCACCACCTGAAGGTATCAAACAGGGAAACATGAATAATGCTGAGGTGAATTTTACTTTAGATATACTGCTAAAGCAGAGCAGGAACCTCTTTGTGGGGTTGAGATCACACACAGTCCAATTCAAAGTTGACAGATGATGTATTTCAAATGAATGAATGAATTGATAGTTACAAAAAGTTGGATTGACCACATTACAGTTGTATCAAAGGATAAGCCTGGTTTTACTCTACATTTTTGTGTCAACAAATCCAATGGATAGATGAAAACTAAAGGTGTGAGTCAATCCTTTTAATGGTTCCCTACTTCCCTACCTGTCTGTGTTTTCTACTGGTTTCTACCGAAGTCTTTATCAATGGGTCACACATATATAGTTAGAAACAGCTGGGCACTTGTTTATTTCCACTTAAATCCTAATTTACCTGAGATCTGCAACATTAAATAAGAACAGAAAAAAAACTGTTTGGGGAGTTCATTAACCTTTTTCATTGTTTCATTTTGTATTCTGAAGATGTGGATCAGTTTTCCCATTCAGTAGATTTCTTCAACAATTATAAGCCATTGCTCTCGTACCTCATTGTAGCGTTTGAGTATTTACATCAGGAGAACGGTGCATGTTTGTTATTCTGAAGCATTTAAGTCACTGTTTGGCTCATTTAAGTGCTTTTAATGGACGACAATAGAGTTCTAAGGCACAGAGGAATAAGCTATATCAGGTGATACTTGGTAATATAATAAATTAATTGTTGGTTTTGGCCTTTTGTGGAATTGGTTGACACTAAGAAAAATCTAGAATAACACAAGGCTTATGTTTGCAGTGTTGCGTTAAGTGCACATTGTTATCTGCACTGCTGTGTGCTGTTTCACACCCAGATCTTGAACCTACAAGAACTTTTGTGTCTACTGTTCAGAAACAGAAAGCAGTACATAAGGTTTTACCTCATATAACTCTCATTTGGACACAATAAAACATTTATCGTGTGACTTCACACTGTCTGAACTTTGAACCCAACATGCAGTGAGCAGCGGCACAATATGTCCAACATTACCTTGAGATTATCATGATGCACAGTGAGTTTTCCCGGGTTCCTGACGATGGCGGTGACCATGTGGCCCTGCTGCAGCGCCTGGTTGACCAGATACTGTCCGGTCTGTCCAGTGGCTCCCAGCACAGCGATCTTCATCCTCAGACTCTGACACACAGGGTTCAGTCAAGGCTGATCAACGTGCTGAATGCTCCGATCTCTCAAACCAACTGCTGGGAAGTTCCCTCCCTCTTTCACAAGTTCAAGTGTAAAAAAATGATTATTACGCTGCAATAAAGAGGCCCTCTATAAGAAATTCACGTTTTTCATCTGAAAGATTTTGCGTTTAAAATGTAGATAAAGGATACACTGAATCCTTGTTTTTACATTAGTCACTGATCCTACATAAATACTTACCTAAAGAGGTCAAATTATGTACATAGGGTAATCTGTGGGAGAAATCACAATACAAGCAGAAACAAACAGTTATGTTCATTATGAATTAATGTACTCATTATTCCTTCTATTAGTTGCTCCAATAAAACCCCATAAAATACAGAAAGTTGCTCTGCACCAGTTAAAGATGACGTCAAATGCTGATGGAATGATGGTTTTAAATGCAGTGAGAAAAAAGCGTTATCAGTTGTTCCAGCTCATTAACAGGGAGGTGAAAACTTCAATTTAAGGAAGTAAAAACACAAACAAAGCCTGTTTGCCTTTGGTGTGTCCAAACTGGGCTTAAAGGGTTATTTCTGCAGCAGTGGAGGATGACGAGCTTGTTGATCAGATGCTCTCTGTGGATACTAAGCAGATACTGTTGACTGAACCTCGAATGATTTTGGTTAGGAAATACTTCTGGGATTAATAATAATAAATGAATAAATATTGATAATTCTGGTCAACATGGAGCCACATGCTACACTGTAAAAGCAGTTGTGTAAAATCCTTCTACAATTTGCTGTTATTTTACCATTCTATTGTTTTTAATATATCTTGTATGTTATTTCACTGCTTTAATAAAGCACTTTGCATTGCCATGGTTGTTGAAATGTGCCGTGCAAATAAAACTTGTCATACAAGTCATTTGTCCTTTGTGGAGATTCGGGACAGGTGACATGTTTTAAATAGTTTTAGCTTTCTGATGGCAGGCTCAGATAAAGCTATAGTCAATTGTGTAAATAGTGCATAAAGATACAAGCCGTCTTTACATTCAAAAGACCAGTGTTTAGGATTTAGTGGCATTTGGTGGTGTAGTTGTAGACTGCAACTCCCTCGCTTCACTGTTATGTTCTAAGCACAAAGGAGAAACTACGGTGGCCACAAAACAGTCCTATCTTGTCTGTTCTGGGCTTCTATAATGATTCTTATTTCCAGATGATTATACACTAATGAAAACACAGTACTGCATATTATATTCTATATTTCTGCCAATAAATCCTCTGAAACGTTACACACTGGACCTTTAAAGTAATGCTACACTGATTTAATATATGATATTTGATTCTGTAAAGATTCAATCCATCATCATCTCACACTTTTTCCATGAATCAATTTGAGTTAAATGAATTCAATACGATGTAAAATGTTCAATGTCTTGCCAAACACAATTACACAGAAAAATAAAGTTCTGATGATACTGTATGTGGCTGCAAACTTAAAGTTAGACAATAACGTCTCATGCATATAGTCTATATACCTTGAATACTTAAGTACTACACTGACCCTTGCATGACCTTTTTATCTAACCACGGGTCAAAGGTCACTTTGTGCTCTACTACAACCTGATGCTATTGCTTTTGTCCTAGCATTTACCTCATGTGACCTTCAATAGGGTCAAGAATGATTCCCATTTTGTGTTTGACTACTGTTTTAATGACTCCCTACAGGGCATTTTATGTAAAATCATTCAAATCAATTAGGTGGGTTTGCTTTAATGATTCAATGCAAGTGACAAAAATACTACACTGACAAAAACACAACTATCTAAAGGCACTATTTTGGCTTCAAAACAATCTGAAACCAGGTGCCACCACTTTCTCATCCTATCTGCCAATTCTGCTGTAGATTATGAAAGCATACATACATTATTTAATAACAGTATTCAAAATAAAGACTAAAAATAAAGACTCAAACATGAGATGTATACACCACCAGCATGGCAAATTAATAAGTATTGAAATGTGGTTCTGCAGAAAGTTGAATCTTCATAAAAACAGGATTTATTGTTAGTTGTTAGTAAACAGGGTGAATCTGTGTTTCCTGTTATGGAGCAACTCGAATTCGCCCATTTCTTAAACGTATTTGTGTTATAATATTATATAACAGGCGATGTAACATACCATTTTCCACATTTAGGCCATTTAATAAATAACATTAACATAAGCTGGCAGCTGGTTGTAGACGCTAAAGTTTGCTAGCTGTGTTAACTAAACATCCAACATTAGATAACTCACCTTCGCCATGAAACGTCCAGTGAGGGAGGCGTTCAAGAGCGGTAGCGTTCAGGTGCGTTTGTAAAGCAACAGTTTACAAAAGTGTTTAATATGTTTAATCTGGATTAAACTGTATGTTTTGATAATACGTAGGAGGAGATCAGATGACCCTTTAAAAGAAATGTCGTAGCTACAGAAAAGACATCCTAAAATGTATATTTTAATGTGAAAAGTGCAGCCAGGTTAGCTAATTCAATTTGTCACCTGAAACATCAGCAGTATACTGTAAAGCTACATGTAGCAAAGTAAGTTAAGTGATGAGTCAGTCGTTAGAAAATGTGCTAATTAGTGACAATTTGATAATCAATAACAGTACAGAACAACTGATAAACTGTGTAATGAACTCAGATAGTGAACACAATTATTGCAGGACGTTTATGCAAAACAAGATATTTATTTTGAGTAGATTGTGTGTTATGTAACTTTTGTGTAAATTTGTAAAACATATTGTATTGCAATATTTTATTTTGTGATATTGATTTTCTTTATGCATAAACCCCTAAACCGCTACATAGCAGTGTTGTAAATGCAAACTGAGAGCTATGATGTTGGTTGTTACAGGGACTGTGATACATACAAAGGCCGATCTCACTGCACATAAAAAAATACTATTGCAGTTTTGCTAAAAGTAGATTTTTAAAAACAAATTGTCTAGCTTACAGGATCGTAATACATCGCAATATATTGAATCGTAACCCCTGTATTGTGATATGTACGGTATCACCAGATTATCTCAACCCATTACACAGCCTTATCTGTGAAAATAGCTCACATTCAGGTCTTCACCATGTCCTTATCCTGTCAGTATTTTGAGGTTTATATCTTGAATAATAATCTAAACTTTAAAAATAACAATTTATTTTACTTTTCTTTTCAGAAATGAATGAAATGCTGTAATAGTTTTAAGTTTTCCTACACTCC
Source organism: Morone saxatilis (assembly GCF_004916995.1). Classification (NCBI taxonomy): domain Eukaryota; kingdom Metazoa; phylum Chordata; class Actinopteri; family Moronidae; genus Morone; species Morone saxatilis. The sequence goes on from NW_023339718.1 coordinate 16,636,186, forward strand.
TTAAAATCAAGAAGGCCTTGTTACCCCGTGTGAAGCTTTGGTGACCCCCAGTGGGAAACCAGTGACCTAAGGGATATCTATATTACTACCTACCAAGGTAAAAGGTTACTTGTGTGTTTCGAATATGGAACAATTGATTTTATTAAGTCTATTGAACTCAGCACTAAGCAACAGTTGACTTTTTATTGGGTTTACATTGGGGAAGAACATTGAAGGGATCAGAAGAAATGAAACACAGAGGTGCTCTCATTCAGCTCTTCCTTGGGTAAGATAGTTCCTGTTGAAGATGTGTTTGAGTTTTGGTCCAAAAACCAGACCATACACGCACACATAATCCTGGACTCCAAAAAAAGCACCTGTAATCCAAAACACTTCCAAAAACGAGTCCTGTGACACCAGACTGGTGCCAAAAACAGATGCCAGCCTCCCTCTTGCCACCTATGTTTACCTCTGCACTTTGCCATCCTCCTATATAAAGACCAGTCTAGTCGCATCAAGTCATTAGCTGAAGTAATCCACTTGTGGCTCGGTGCCTTGATTATGCGATCACACTGTGGGACTAAAGACTAAACCGGCTTCAGCACAGTCTGAGGGAGCTGCACAGTGGGGATAGCTTTGTACATGAGGCCTCTGTGGTGAATAACTGGGTGCTGCTGTCATTCAACTACCTACAATGAGCCTTCTGATGGACATCCTGCAGTTCTCGACCTGATCCTGGTGGACTGCTGGAGGATGAAACACAGCAAATGGCTGTTTAAATACGCGTTGAAACTGAGAACTGGCATCCAAACAACTTGGGAACTGGTGACTGGACAGAGGAGGTGAGCACGTAAGTAAACGGCCGATTTAAAGATGTCATTGTAGAGTAACTTTTAAATAAGTTAATAAAACTCCAAAATGAGCAGACATATGCCATAAGTCTCAGTTTTGGTCTGAATCTTCTTCATGTTCCAGACCTGGTTCAAATAAGTACTTCACCTAAAATGCCAGGTTTGTTCTGTAGTCCAGTTTTTTTTATCAGAAAACCTCGTCTGATTGGGTGATTTTGGCCTGCTGCTAAATATCTTTACTGGTGACGAAAGCCACCCATCTGTTCCTTTAAGTAGGCCAGAATCAGCACCGCAAAACAAGACAGTTATTTGTTAACACAATTTGATGAAATCTACCAAGTTCAGATTCAGATTTGAATGTTTTATTGTGTTTTGTAAATTGTAAACAATAATTCGGGCATCATTTGTTTACCTAAAACAATACAGGGACGTTTCAAATTGCTGTTTCAACCACTCAGTTTTTTACATGTCATCGAAATAATAACAGCATGTGTAGATATTCCCTTTATTTAGATTATAGATTACATATTATATGTAAACCTTCGTAGAATTCAGACCAAAACAGACATCTGCTGCAGGATTGAGGCCAATCACAGAGGTTACAAGTGAACCAGCAGATAACGAGATTAAAAGTCCACAAAGTCAAGCGACTCTCCTGCGGCTGCCAAGCAACTTCCTCCATAAATGAAAGGGTTTCTTACAGGTCTAGACAGGATTATTTTAAAATGTGTGTGGATAGTAGTAAAAAAGGAATGTATCGACAGTGACTCCAAAGGTCATACATACCTTTAAGAAAGCAGTTCAGGAATCCATGTTGTAGTACTTGAACAGTTTGTTAAATACATGCCCATTTATTAAATCTAGTAGACGAATGACCTATATGTACTTTTTTAAGAATCACTTTTAGCTGACGTGTTGTTTGTTTGGTGCTTTGAACAGGAACAGTCATGGGATGTGGTGTCACAAAGTCTAACCAGTTCAACAAACACTCGAGAAAAGGTAATCATGATCCTCCAGACAGACACTGTTCATCTCTGTCAACCTTCACAGATTTATATAAATCATCACCACACCTGGACAGAGAAGCTCAGTGGTTCTTGTTGTCTACCTTGTTTTTGTCTGTTTACGTTATAACTGTAGTCTCTCCATCATACGTGTTGTATTAATGTATATGTATTTCTCTTCGTCTTCCTCCTCTGCTGCATGCAGCCGTCACAAGTAAGCCCTTTCTATCATACCTTGTTTGTTGTTTTGTTGTTGAATGTAAACTCAAACCACACATATTTGGGTCATGGCAGGTGGAGCAAAACTCGAATGTCAAACTGTTATAGATATTTTGGGGGAGGGGCTTCTGAGGCTCCAGCCCCGAATGTTTTCTAAAAAGCCCTGAATCTTTTAGGCTTTTAAAATAACTTTATTAGCTAGCTGGCTAGCTAGCTAGCTTATGGACTGTGATCAAAACAAAGGTTTTTTGTGTCTACACTATAAAGTTCTCACCAGTTAAAGAAATCAGAGAATAAATATAACACATGTAAATACAATTTCTTTGAATCAACAGATATAAAACTAAGTATTAGTATATTTAGTAGTATAGTATTTTATTTTCAATAATGTATATTATATTATTATTATTATTATGATATATGAATTATTATCCATATACATATGGATTAATATGTACATCACTATTCATTTTGCAGCTGGTACATTTTCATTTTAATTACTGTATATACATTTAAACTCTTATCTTAACTAATTATACGTTATTTGTTGATTATATTTACTATTATTAATCTGAAAAATTACTACAGCTGTCAAATAATCAGTGCATATGTCCCCTCTGTAGTGAGATGCCTTCTGATCACCTGTCGTCTGTTCTCTTGTGTTCCAGCTATAAGAGCTGCTGTCCTCATTCAGCGATGGTACCGTCAGTATGTAGCCCGCACAGAGATGAGACGGAGATACACCTGGCACATCTTCCAGTCCATCGAATACTCTGGAGAACAGGCTCAGATAAAGGTGAGAAACTGGATTTAGATGATCCAGTATACTTCTGTTTGTATCCTGTAAATGAGAAAATAACATCTTTCACCTCTCCTCCCTGTGCAGCTTTATAATTTCCTCGGCTACCTCATGGACAATTTCACACCATCAAGCAATGAACGTAAGATTTCCATTTCGACTGACAAACTGCATTTTCCTTCTGTAAAACTGGACCTCTGTGTTTGAACTGTCATCTTGACCTTCCCTCCAGGAAATCTGATCTCGCACATCTTCCGAGAGAACGAGGTTTGTCAGGACGCAGAGTGGGAGAGGTACTTCTGCTACAAGAACATTGAGGTGCCAGAGATTTACTCAGGACCTCACCTCACCTTCCCTCTGACGGTGGAGCAGGCAGTCGAGTTGGTGGAGGCCTTCAGGAACAAGAAAGTAGGTGCACACCTCTGCTTTACACTCCAGTCTCTAGAAACCTTTGGATTGGTTTATGTTGGTTCTACAGCACAATTTAGTTGTTTTTTTAGTATAGCAGAAAAAGGAGGTGGAAATGATTTTGTATTTCATAGAAATAACATAACCCGCATTTGACATCCTGATATTATACATACATTTTAAACTGTTTCTATGAAGAAATTACATTTTAATGTGACTTATTGTGACCTTTGGCCAACAGACTAAGTTTGAAAAGCTGTATAGCCAGATAAAAATCTTTCAGATAAAAAAGAAATTTACTCTACGAAGGCAAATAATATTTGCACTGTGGATGATTGAGGCCTAATGATTTTATCGTCCCAGCTCCACAACACATATCATTTGTTTTGATATGTACTGTATATTTTATCTGCAAGATAGTCATACTTGCATGAAACTGACCCTAACAATCATATTTATGAGCGTAAGAAGGAGTCTGAGGTTATTTGGTGTTGAGAAGAAGAAAAAAATGATTTTTTAAAAACATCCAAATGAAGCCAGTGCTGCTAATCTGTACTTTAACATAAGAATTTCACTTGTCTTTAAATCTATTAATAGTTTATTTTAGTAAATCATTCATGCATAAATCACAATATCACAGCAATCACTGCAGTATTACCACCTGTTCATGTGTTTCGTGCTTGAAACCGTCTTGCTGACCAGTCTCTCTCCCAGTAGCAGCTGCACTCACGCTACGTCCTGCAGCTCCTGCTGGAAACATGGAGACAGCTCCGGATGTTGCCAAATATCAGCCGCATCTCCACCTGCCAAAGCAAAGAAATCACTATTTGTGGTGAGCTGAAAGAAATAGTTGATTTTTAGATTGGATGTTAGGATGTTATTGCGACCAAGGTCCTCAGCCAGTCTTGAACTGAAACAGAGCTGAAACTAATGACAGAAAATGAATAAGCAACAATTTGGACAATTGATTCATAATTTAGTAATAGTAATAGTAACTTCTTGTAGCAAAATGCCTAAAAGTCTTGTGAAAATTTGTTGGATTGTTCGTTTTATGTTTATATGTCAAATTATGCTCTTTCTCCATTTTACAAACCCAAATATCTGATATTTTATAGTCCAAACAATTGTCAGACCTAATTGTTGACAAATATAATTGTCTACAAAGCCCTTATATTAAACCCTTGAGGCAGCAGCACATCCCAAAAGGTTTTCTGATAATATACAACAAGAGCCTCTCTGTTGTAAAAGTAAGTTCTTTCTGCCAGTTGATGAAATGTGTTGATTAATGTACGTATATCCTCTTCATTACAGGTGATTTGCACGGGCAACTGGAAGATCTGTTGCTGATTTTCTACAAGGTTGGGACCTCCTCTTCTAAAATCTTTTACAAATGCTGAAATAACCCTGACATACAGCATATGTTCTTAGCTTATGAGCTGTGGTTATTCATTTTAATAAGATATCTATAGATAGCCTTTTTTTATTGAATTTGTTCAAATGCTTTGATTTTATTATTATACTCTCCTCATGTACTTCAGGGCCCTAAAGTAAATCCGTAGTGCAACAAAGAATAATTATTTTCATCATTAATTGATCTATTGATTATTGTTTCATTTAAAAGTTTAACTGTTTAGTTTACAAAGTGCCAACAAAAAAAACGGCAGTCAAAAAACTCAAAGTTTTATTAAGTTAAGTATGTTTTATTTTAATATTCAGTTTTGAATGATATGAAATGGAGACAAACAGTAAATTCTGTGTTCTGAATGTTTGACTTTTTTAATTCAACTTCAACTTGCATTAAGCACTTATGAAAATTGTTGCTGATTATTTATGTTTTGAATAACCAACCATGAATCAACTAATTGTTTCTCTTTTGGTTAAAACAAAGATGTTTAGCTGCAACATGCTGCATTTTTCTACATTAAGGTCCTACAAATCACTTAATGAGTGAAACAGGATCATTTGTTTACATTTAGATTACAGAATGAACCTCTAACGAGACATTATCTTGCTGTTGTTTACTCTACAGAATGGCATGCCTTCCTTAGAGAAGCCCTATGTGTTTAACGGAGACTTTGTAGACCGAGGCAAAGACTCCATTGAGATCCTCATCATTCTGTTTTCATTCCTGCTCGTCTACCCGAGTGAAGTCCACCTCAACAGAGGAAACCATGAGGACCATATAGTTAACCTCAGGTAAAACTAAATCTACCTGGGGACAGTGAAGTCCAAAAACACACGTTCTTCTTGTCCAAATCATTCAGTTATTATCAAAAACCTCAATTTCTCACTCTCATCTTGTGTTTCTCTGGCTGATGTAGGTACGGCTTCACAAAAGAGGTGTTGACTAAATACAAGGTAGGTTTATACAATGTAAACCTGAAACTCAACACACTCCTTTTTTTTTTTGCTGCTTGGTATTAACTCCTTATCTCTGCTTATCAAACCAGTCAGCACAGCCAAAATGTGTCCTAATCCCAACTGTCTTTGCAGCAAATTAAAATGGTTTCAGTCACCTGCGCCTACACATTCCCAGCTAAGCTTAATATAGGTCAATACAACACTGGTCACTACTCACAGCTAAGAGGATTTGATGTCATTACACAAGATAACTGGAGGACATCTGGCTCTGTTGGCTTTTGATGAGTCAGGGAGGGCGAGGTGGTCCAAAGACCCACCCTCCTTTACTCTTCTTTCTTCCTGAATTTGTTTAGATAAATGGAAGAAATTCCTGTAAACTATCAGCACTAATTTGACATATATATCAAAGATCAAAATTATATACATCAAAGATACATCTTATATTGGGTAGGAAATGTAAAACTGTAGAAGATGAAATTAAATGAATAGAAAATGTAATTTTCGGTATAATATAATAATAAAATTCATTCATTCACTCAAAAAAGAAAAGAAACCTTAAATGTTTACAAAAAACTTTGGATGGAAAGGTGGATGAGAAAGTAATTTCCTGTTTGTTCCTGTTTATCTCCTCAGATGCACGGCAAACGGATCCTGAAACTGCTGCAGAAGATTTTCAGCTGGTTGCCATTAGCAACGGTGATTGACCAGAAGGTGCTGGTACTCCACGGAGGGATCTCCGACATCACAGACCTCAGCATCCTCGCCCGATTGGACAGACACAATGTGAGGAGACAACATGTGCAGCTGTGATAAACTTCCATTGACACTCAAACACAGATATTCATTCAAGTCTGTGCTCTCCCATGTTTTCCCCAGTATGTTTCAGCGCTGAGGCCTCCAAAGAAGAGACACCAGAGCTTAGCGGGGGCGTCCATTGACTCGGACTTCGATGAGGACGTCTCCACCCACAAGGTCTTACAGCGTCGGATCTCCCTTACATATCCCAAACCCCTGGGAACCCGCGAAAGCTTCCAGAACCGCTCCCTGCAGGACTTCTCCAACAGGATCAAAGGGAAGGCCGTGGATGAGATAGAGATCCACAAGAGGAGGCTGGCCATTTTAAACGTGGGGACTAACAGATCAGAGGAGATGACTCAGTCTGTGTCTTCTGACTCCATCAACAGTGACAATTCCAAGGATGAGTGGAAACAGGTCAGATACTTTGAGACAGTTTTCTTTCCCATTTAGTAAAAATAGCAACAACAAAAAAAATAAACAATGAAAGAAAATATGTAAGTATGTAAGTACATAACACGTAAAAAGATACACATAGAGACAGTACATGTTTGTAGTGCACTGTACTCATGTACTGTTCATGACCAACTCAATATTGTTATATTATATATATTGTTTATCTTGTATTTTCTGTGTAAATGCACAGACAATGCACACACACACACACACACACACTCCCAAATACAGATAATATACTATTTTTTTTTTTATAGTTAGGTCCAACTCTTGGTCTGCATTTAAATTGTTTTGTATTTAGATTTTCTGTAACTTATTAATCGTTTGAGCTTTAAAATGTCAGAAAATTGTGAAAATGGCTCATCACAATTTCTTAGAACCTCAAGTGGCATCTTCATACTGTTTTTTCTAACCACCAGTCCCAAACCCAAACATAGTCAGATTATTATTACTGCAAATTTGTGTAGCTGGAACAGGCTTTTTTTTTGGCAGTTGTACTTGAAAAATTAGTCAAAATAGTTGCAGATGAACCAACCATTCAGTTAATAGACAAATAGTTTCAGCTCTAAATATCATAGTGTCTAAATTGTGCCCTTTACAGTTGGTGTTAGCCACCAAAAGTGAAACAGCTCCATGAGGTTAAAACTCTACAGGGAACCTTTAACACAACTTTAATAGTTTTATAGTTTTTATTTTATTAGAGGAGGTGTCAGTGCTGAAGGATCTCTCATTTAGAATTTAAAAGTCAGCATTCTGTATTGTTTTTTCTCTGTAAGCGAGTTAATGTGATAAACGTGATATCTAAATACTTTATCAAAAAAAGACATTATCAAAAAGTAAGTTACTTTGATCAGAGGTCATGATTTTTGCGCCTCAGCTCTGTTCTAGTGGACTAAAAGAATCCTGAGTCACAGGCTGATAAACGCTCCATCAGTGATCAGCACTCACCTCAGAGGAGGTGCTGAGGATTGGTTCCTGCGTGGGCCTCAACATGCCGTAATCCACTGCGTCATTAATCCCTCATGCCGTGAGTTCAATCTGCTTTTCAGACTGGCCGTCACCACCATACGCACAGACTGTAGAAGTCAATGGTCTCATTTGGCTCTGGTGCTTGCTGGTGATACGTCCAAACCAATCCAATGCTCAATCACTGTAAACGACTCAACAACATGAAGGGTAACTTCATGAATTGTCTCAAATATAAAGTGATGCTTTCAGGTGTTTGTATGCATTAAAGCACTGAAAACAGAAGAAACAGCAGAATAACTTACATTCCAATACATTATTTTATACATTTAAGAGCTTTTAATTGTATGACTTTAAGACTGTAATTCAGATAATAGAAATATTTTTTGCTCTGCCAGTAAAAAATCAGCCATTACACAGTGTGCCAATATCAAATAAGACTTAAAGTCTACAGCCACTATACTTACATCAATATGCTAATGTTTCAGTAAGTATAATAGTTCCCATGTTAGTATGCTAGCATTTGCTAATTAGCACTAAACTCAACGTGCAGCTGAGCAAGATGGGGATGTCATTAGTTTTAGTTGTCTTTGTACTAAAGTATTGTAATGATTAAAATTTTGACCTGATGATGGCGCTAGATGGAACGTTAAGGAATCACCTCTCAAAAATCATTCTGAGTGGGACATGAATGTGTGGACCACATTTCATAGTAATCCATCCAGTTGTTGAAACATTTCACTCAGAACTACAAATGTGAACCTCATGGTGGCTCTAAAGGATGTGTCAGGGGATCATTAAAGTCAGGTGGATTCATGCTCTGAGGAGCATTAATGTCTAAACTTTATTTCATGGAAATCTATCCACCAGTTTTCACAGTTGTCATAAAATTGTAGATGTTCAAATTCTCATTTCCAACTAAGCACCTTAAAGTTTTCTTGTACATTTTGTCATAAAAGTTGAGATTAAAAGTTAATTATTGACCCCTTGGAAACAGGATAACAGTGTGATATGATTGAAATGTTCAGAATAACTACCAATAGACCTTTTGGTGAGTTTTTTCAAGGTTTTTACTTGAATCCTTTAAAATTAAATTTCCTGTCATTCCTGTGTGCTTCCAGATCCTGGACCTGCTGTGGAGCGACCCGATGATCCAGGATGGCTGCACACCCAACGAGGTGCGGGGCGGAGGCTGCTACTGGGGCCCCGATGTCACAGAGGACTTCCTGAACAGACACAACCTGCAACTCATCATCCGCTCCCACGAGTGCAAACAGGACGGTTATGAGTTCTGCCACAACCGTAAGGTGAGCTCAGACACTGACAGCCCACAGCGGCTCTGGTGTTTTCGCAGTTGATTTCCTGAACCCAATAGTTTTCCAGCTCCGCTTTGAAGAGCTGTTAGACAACATTAACCCTCTCTCTCATTTCACTCAGGTTCTCACTCTATTTTCTGCCTCCAATTACTACGATGTGGGAAGCAACAGAGGGGCCTATGTGAGGCTGGGTCCAGACCTTGTGCCTTATTTGGTTCAGTACCAGGCCAGCAGCATGACCAGAGAGCTCACCGTAAGACAAAGGTAAACGTTAACCCCACCTTCCACATGACACAAACATGTGTATACAACGTATCTACTCTTTTATTTTTCTACTTTTACAACTGTTACTGTGTTAGACAAGAACCTTTACTGACAACAACTGAATGTTTAATAGCACAGTTTCGCCTTTTCTGATAAAACAGCAATGTTCTCTACATTGTTCTGCCTTTAATTCATTTAGTTTAATTCATTATCTGTTGTGTTTGTTGTCGTCTTGTCTACAGTGTTGGGCGAACCGAGCGCTCAGCACTCAAAGTCCTGCGGGAGCAGCTGTTTGCGCACAAATCTGACCTCATCTGTGCCTTCAAAACGTTCGACATTGAGAACACAGGTGTGTAGTGTGATTTTCATAAACCAATTCAGTCCTTAACAGATCAGGTGTTTTATTACAGATCTCTCATGTTTTTCCCCTTGCAGTTCTCAAAGGACAATGTCTGGCTGGGGCGAAATATGAGCTCACACTTTTGTATTTTGTGTGGAACATTTTAATCCCCTTTCAGATAAAAACATGTGGCTCCATCCAGAACATTTGACGGTTTCACAGAAACTAAACAGAGCTAAACAGTGATCTACTTTAATCCAGCCAACACCCTTGTGTTTCAAGTACATAATGTGAAAGGAAGGAAGTTTCAACATTGTCATTCAACTCAACACTAATATATACTAGTATATATTGGCCATAATGTTGACCTGCTAATTTATTTGTTGGGTTCTTCTTTTTATGTTATTGGAGTTGATTTTTGAAGTCGTTCATTGACACCTGATTGGACTGTGTAAGGGACCAATGGATGAGAATTTGTGTGAAATCTAGTGTTATAAAATAAATCAGATAACAGGTGAACTCTCCGCCTTCGTCAGGTCTTGTGTCTCTGAACGACTGGGCCTCTGCAGTGGAGAGTGTGATGTACCTCGGTGTGCCCTGGAGGATGCTGCGCGGTCAGCTGGTCACCTCCAAGAGCACCGACGGCATGATCAACTACCTAGAGTGGTTTAACGAGCTCGCCATCAAAGGACCCAACACGGACGTAAGGACACAGCACTGAGCTGGAGATAGATGGTCACAGAAATATAGTGTCTGACTCTCATATTTTGGATAAATTTGAGGCTATTTTATATACATATCTTTTGCTAAAACTTCTACTGTGTCACATAATTAAATGCTGTCTACATAAAAAATAAAAGCTCTCTGTTTATCTCACATGGTTTTTCATCATTTCTCCTCTTGCAGCACATTGACCAGAGTCTGCTTGAGACTTTGTACCGCCACCGCTCCACGGTGGAGACCATCTTCAGAATCGTAGACACAGACAACTCAGGTAAAACTATTTATTCATCACTGAAACAAGTCACATGTTTACTGTGAACATCTATTCACACCACTGGCTTCTTTCTCTTTTTAATAGAGAGCATATTTTGTTGTTCTCTCGCCTCCTTAAGGGAAAATCCACCTTAAAATATTGGCCGTCTGTTTCTGGGTCCATTTTGTTATTTGCTGCTGTATTATTCTTACTCAGTGACATGACATTAGGTAAAGATGAAATATCAGGTTTTACCACCTGTGCTGCAGAAATCAAAATTTTTTCAGGACTTTTTAAATGAACATCAAATAATTGTGTAGGAAAAAGGCCATTATAGAAGTTTAGTTTATTCTCACGGCATCAAATCAGATAAGAGAAGTAAAACACGTGACCGAAATCATAATCAAGAATAATTTGGCCAAAGAAGAGACGTGTGAATACAAACAAAATGAAAGAAAACAGAGAGACAAACAGGGCAGCAGCAGAGGTAAGAAGTCACTAGTTCAATCTCAAATGTATGTACTCAAGTCCAAAGTAAAGTCTAAACCTGTAAACTAACAAAACAAAATTATCTTTGGTATCATCTTTTCCAACTGACGCTCAGTAACATCAACATGTTAGAACTTCATGGTTCTCTTTTGCAACTTGATTGGATGCTGTCTGTTTACCTCCGCAATACAGCGCCAATAAGCTTATAATAATTATACCAAAAAATGAAGGAAAATAATTATTTGGATGTCATAAAGGGGAATTTCACTGATTTTACACATGAAGTTCAGTATATTCATATTCAAAATAGTTGTTGATTAATTTTCTGTCTACTGAAATATGATATAGTATCAAGTTGCATTATGGGAAATGTAGGATCTAGTGTTTTTGGAGCTTGACCGATACAAAGGACTAAACATCAGAATATCTCAACCTCTTTTTTTAATGTGTTGCTTATGAGTCCCCCATTTTGTGGAAGTCTCCCATTTTATTCAATATCTTGAATTAAATGTAACTGTACAAAACTCACAGAGACAATCCAACATGAGCCAGTCTGTGGAGGTTTAAAGAGTGTCAGAGCTCTGTAAAGTATTTGTGGTGTCCAGATAGCGACGTCTACCGAGTTCAGCCTTTGTTAATCCACCTATAGTAGTGTGCAAAAGAGGCCACAGCATGTTGCTGCCTCCAGAATCCTCGCAGTTAAGGCGAGGATTAACCCACTGATCTACTGGTCTCTCCCCACCACATCTGACCACACACACGCTTTTTACTCCATCAGTCTCTGCCTATATTTCTGCTTATTTTTACCCTCTTTGGCCCTTAACTTTTCCCACCCCGTCCATCCGTTATCTTTTCTATGGTGCATCTTTAACCTTTCACCTCCCCAGGCTTCATCACCATCGAGGACTTCCGGCAGACCTGGAAGCTGCTGAGCGTCTACCTGAAGATGGAGATCACGGACGAGGCCATCTCCGACCTGGCCGTCACCATCGACAGCAACCAGGACGGCAGCATCGACATCGACGAGTTCATGGAGGCCTTTCGCCTTACGGACAAGAAGAGCCGACTGGAGCGAGGACGCAGCATGTTCATGGGCACGGTCACTGACCTCACCAAGCTGGAAGAAGACCCCAACATTTGAACAGGGATAGAGAAAGAGAGACTGAAAACAGAGAGCAACCTCAGCTCAGACTCCTGGTCAGGCAGACAGGCGGCAGAGGGGAGGGCGGGGTGACGCAGCCAATGCAAGCTGCTTTAATGACGCACATTAAGACGTAGGATGCTGCTGAGCAACAGCAGCGTGGATCACAGGGGATTAGGAAGAGGTTAGAGTTCAGGGTATTTGACTGCAAATGTTCATTTTGCATTTTATCCACTAAGGCAGAGTAGGTGAAACACAGCTGCACGGACAAACGTTTTGTCTCGTATTAAATTAGAATAAAAATCAGGTTTAGGCAGCGTGATTATTGAAATAATATTAGATACTGTGATCACAGTTATTACGAGGACATTTTTAAATCCGTATCTATCTTTATTTTTAACATGATTATGAAAAGATTAACACCTGCACACTCTCCAACGTTTCAATCACAGTTGGATTTTTAAAATGGTTTCTACACCCATAAATATATTGATAGATTGACAGGCTCTATGATGAGAGAGGTTAACCATCCAACCTGCCCAGGGTGAACGATTAACAATTCAAGAAGGACAAAATTAAAGTGCATTAGTCCTAAAGGGTGGGAGAACAGAGACAATAATGCATAAAAAAAATAGTGTAATATCTCAAAGATATCCAATAACAAATAAAATAATAAAAGTATTAGTATTAGTAGTAATGTAAATTACATTAAAAAAAAAACATATTTCACTGGAAAATCTCCATTCATATTAGGGCAGCAACTAGCAATTATATTCATAATTGATTCATCTGTGAGTTAGTTTCTTGTATTGTAAACATCAGAAAACTGTTACTGTTACATTACGGTATTTTAGTGATAAAGTGGTTAAAACCTAAAATTATTTCATTTACCTACACGAATACCTACACTCCTCCTAAACCCTTTATAGAAACAAGAAACTAAACAAAAGTTACATTTGATAAAACAATGAATAATTGTGCAGCTCTATATCTGTTGCACTAATTAACTGCAACTTAATGTTGTTGGTGCCTTAGCAGTAGAAGTGTTTTAACTTCTGGAGATGAAGTTAATTCTAGTTTGCACTGTTGATGTTTTGTATCAACTGCCAACGATGTATTGAAGTCCTTCCTCATCTCAGGTGGGATACGAACCCTCACCTTGTCCAGAACGGAGAACTCATGCTTTTATTCACTTGACTTTTAGGGTTTGCTTATTAATGTTGCTTTGAAGCCCAGTGTTTTAAGGGGAATACATTATTTGCTGTCTTGCCGAGAGTTAGATGAGAAGATTGATACCACTCACATATATGTGTGTTCAATATGAAGCTGGAGCCAGGAGACGGTTAGCTTAGCTTAGCACAAAGAAACAGGGAAACAGCTATCCTGGCTCTGTCCAAAGCCAGCAACACCTATAAATCTCATTAATTAACATGATATTTTATTATTTGTTTAATCCACTGTGGTTTTAGAGGTGTTGGTTAGTCTTTATGCTAAGCTAAGCTAGCTTCATATTTAACACGTGGTATCAATCGTCCCATTTCAGTATCAGCAATAAAGCAAATATCCAAAATATGGATACAAAGATGTGTTTTACATTTAGTTAGTTAAGTCTTCTTCTTCTGTTGTTAGATAAACTCCCATATTGTGCATGTGCAGTGTGTGCATGTGTAAAACGTTGCTGTGTGTAAAATGTACATTTTATTGTATGTTTTTTTTGTGTGTGTGTGCTGACCATGTAAAATGTTTACCGTAATTACGTCTTTAAAAATAAAATACCTTCAAATTTGTCTATTTTTTAGGTAAGTGATGTTTATGAATTACAATTTACAGAACAGTAACTGATTAAAAAGTGGTAGGCCTATATAGGGGAAAATATAACTTGACTATCTTAACTATATACTGTATATTTTCAGAAAGGCCTTTAGAACATTTCCAGTTGTAGGACCACAGAGCATTTATCTCCAAACTCTAATATTTACCCAATGTTTCCTATAAATTTCTCCCCACTTAATAGTAACTAAAAGTGAATATACTAAAATAATAGAATAATTGTCTCCTTTTGGTTTCATTAGGTCTGCTTTTGCATACAGGAAGCAACTATTCATTCATTATTTATTTTTTAATTCCTTAACTGATTTAAGTGTCCATATCAAATATACAACACAATACAATAATGCAAGGCTGCAACTAAAATATATTTTAATTATTGATTAATTTACTAGTCAATTAATCATTCTGTTTATAAAATGTCAGGGAGTAGTGAAAAATATCTTAGCATTTCCCAAGTAAGAACAAGTGAGTGTTTGACATTTGTTGAATTATTAATTGGTTATTAAAACAGTTTTTATTTTTTGACAATCAATGGAAATTAATCATCTAATATAATTTCTTAAATTAACAAGACAATAACTTATTTAATTTAACAAATAAGTCCACATAGTGACTTTAAAAAAAATAAATTAAATTACCTCAACATTAACAACCTCTGCACATATTCAGGTAATAATTAGTTGTTTTGTTTTTGCTTTGAACATCTCATATCAAATTATTAACAATATTGTGTTGTTCTGTATTATCCTTCCTTGCCAGTCAGATCAGTTTTCAGAGTCACCAGCAGAGGTCACAAAAGACCATTCAGTACAACTTGGAGTTAGTACTGAGCATCAGTATGACACCAAGTTGTACAACCAAGCAGGAGCCCAGAACTGATAATTGATCAAAAAATAAGAACACTGTAATTAGAAAGCTAATAATTATCCACAAGAATTGGCTAAGAGTATTAGTCATTAAGGATGATAACAACAGAGCAAAACAAACAGAGGCTAACTGGGATTTCTGAAGGCACTACACCCTGAATCTGAGCTGCAGCAACAGAAAATGGAAATTCTTGAGGTTTTAACTGCATTGTCTCCCTAAAAGCGTCTGTGGTTGGGACAGTAGTTTTCCTTTCAAATGATAATCTTTCAAGTGGGTGGATATTAAAACATGTCCAGAGCTGTGTGCTGTTTAAACCAGGTTGGATAAAGAGCAAAGTTCGCACACAACCATCCTGTTAGCACTGTGAAGAGGACACAGATGATGGGCAAACCAATCAGTCAATTGATTAATGGAGAAAGTAATGAGCTGTACAAAATAGTTAAAAATCAGCTCCAGCTAATCCAATTGTAACAGTAAAATCCTGCTTTTACATTAATACATGACTAATAATTGTCCCATGATATAATATATAATAGTTTTAATAGTCACAGAGGACAGTTTGTCCTAGAACTTATTTACTGGAGCACATCTGAGATCGCCTGAGACGTTTCCTGCTGATTGTTATTTATTATTATTCAGTGGTGGAGAGAGTTCTCAGTTCATTTACTTATCTTTACTTCTTTACTTTACTTAAAGTACTTATACACTGTAACAATTCAAGTTAAACTGCATTTAAAATGATACTTAAGTTAAGATTCAATGTCTTCAGTGTAAGTATAGTCAGGAAAATGTAAAATAGTCAAAACAAAATGTACTCAATGCAGAAAAATGCCTCCCCCTGTGACTGCTATTATAGTAATATTAGTATCAATCTTCACACCTAACTCTCTGTAAGAAAGCAAATAAGCATATTTCTCTCATCTCATCAACACTCAGAACATGTGATAACAAACTCAGGGTGCTTCTCCAGAGATGGAGGCCAACGTGCTGCCGCCTGTCTGCCCCTCTGCTGCTTTTCACATCCAGCCGCCACCACCCCCAACGCAGAAACTCACACACTGGTGACAAGCGGGACAAAAGAAGAAGACAGTTAGACCTATTTTTCCAGTTCATCGGAGGAGGGGGGCATCTATTGTTTGCTGTCTGCAGGTGGTCTTACAGTTTTAAAGCTGCTGGAGCTCCACCATAATGGAGACATTTGAATGGAAGATTCTCAGTCAACTGGAGGATCTCGAAGCTCTCGCTGTGACAGATTAGTCATTGTCTGCAGGCCTAACTGCACTTTCAAGTAACATTATAGGTCCTAAAGAGAATAATTATTTAGACACTGTTAGATTTTACAAATTTAACCCAAATAACACAGTTCTTGGCAGAATTTTACTTTGTTAATGAAAAGGATATCATGCATGTGGAGGAAGAACTGTTTAAAATGTGCTAAAGTAAGACAAAAAAATAATGCAAATACTAAACAAAATGAACCTTGAATTAAGCAGAGAAGAGTCGCAGTGTCAGCAGACACTGAAGGTCAATCAAGTCCCAAAAAAGTGAATAATAATCACTTAAAGGAAACTGAAAGAGGAAGTGCGTACATGTTGATTCTGAAACAATCACCTCAAGGGCATATGATGCTAGTTCTCAGAAGAGGTCAAACAAAGAGAACATAACTTCCTCTGAAATCACGCATTAGAATAATGAACAAACTTTTAAAAAAGCCCTTGGGGAGTTGATGATCCATCTCTGTTGTAGGTAGAGATGAATGACGGAAACGTGTGACCTCTTCTACTCCCTAAAAACCTGCCTGAACCTGCTGCAGTTCGGCTGCAGGTTTTACATGTGGGAGAAACAGTGAAAAGAGTGCGGAGTTAGGTTTGAAAGGGAGGGATTTCCTGAATTTATTGAATGTTTATGCAAAAAGTGAGTCTAGAAAAAAGTCCTTGCTCTTTAATCTTTGTCTGTTTGTCCAGTTATTCACTGGGCCGCTTGTAAGGCCTTTTACTGAATGCTTAGTCATAGTTGGAAAGCACTTTTCCAGTGTTGGAAAAAGTATTGAGATCCTTAAAAAGTATGATCTGCTAAATGTATGCAAAGTATTCTTGGGACGAAAGGGTCACTAGACAAATTTGAGCAGTTGTGGGATGATTGTTGTGGCAGGAAAGATTTAATCTTTTTAAAAAAAAAAAAATTCACTAACTTCGCTAACTCACAGAGTGAAATGTAAGCAGAGGCCAGTCAGACACCGATTAGCTTGGCACGAAGACTGAAAACAATGGGAAACAGCTATAGCCTCCAAGCACCTCTAAAGATCAATAATTAATAAGTAATATTGATTAATCTATACAAGCATCCACTGGTTGCTTGGCAACCTCATGATGGCAAGTAGTATTTATGCTACGCTAAGCTAAGCTAACCATAACGTGTATTTTCCAATATGACAAAGTATTTCTTCATTAATTAAATGGATTTATAGCACTGAAATATTTTACTTTGAAAATCCAATTGAGGTTTGAATTCTCTCTTTCAAGTTTTAATCTTTAATACTGGACACCAATTCTGAATTTGTAAAGGAAATCTATCTATCTTAGACACAATCTCTCCAATTCAAACCATGTAAATTCAAATAGATGGTTTTTAAAAATGTAATATTTCAGTGTTATGAATTCAGTGTAGCTTCTAATAACTTACACCTAAACAGACATTATAGAGTTATAAAGTTTCCTCTGCAATATCAGTATGATTACCACAAACTGATTTATATTTATTTCTCAGTTTATACAAAAGACAGCAGACGAACATGTGAACTTTGCACTTGACTGCAACTTTTATTTTTTTGCAAATACACTAAAAATGTTTACAAAACCACTGTAGAAACATCTGTGCAGTGTAAATTATCAAAACTAAAAATTAATATTACTTTGAATTCATTTTGCACCTAACATGACAAGCGGGATTGTCATTTTCAGCAGCAAAACAAATTAGTATATTTTAAAGAGGAAAAGTCGGTTAGTGACTGAAATATTGAAACAGAGAGGTTGTGGTTGTTACACCACAGAGCAAATTGAGAGGGGGGAAAATAAAATGGATGGTATGGCACTAGTGCTCATCCCTGAAGGAGGGCTTCATTCATCTAGATAGGTTACACAGATCAATGCTTTGCTTTACTCAGTCATCAAGATAATCAGCCTTCCAGTAAAAAAAACAACAAATAAAATCACTCCAGTTCGACAGAAATGCGTTGGCCCCACAAACATAAATTTACTCACACAAGTTCTCATACTTTGTCCAACATAAAACAATCTTAAATCATTCATGAACACTCTTTACATACATTTTACAGGGTTCTGACTGTTCCCAGTGTGACCTACTACTGGTCCATTTTTTAAACTTTTTTGAAATGTGCTGAATGTTACGAAAGAAAAAAAAAAAAAAGAGACTACATCATGCTACTGAAAAAAGGAAATACTTCTACACAAGTAAAACTAAACATAAAATCACAAATTCAGAAAAAAAACAAGATACATAAATATTGTGTGGCCCCTTACAAAACATCCGAAATTTAATTCACACAATTCTGTATTGCTTTCTTACATAATACTGAGATCTGCTCACAAAGAGCATTGATTACTTGTGTTTGCTCTTGCACTGGGTGACAAAAAAGCAATACCCATCAAACTACCAACTTGTGAAAATCTTCTGTTAGTTTTTTGTTTTTATTTGCCTTGGTGTAAAAAGGCACATACACACACATCCTTTTACGCTCGCACAAAACTGCTGCAAATACTTCACGTAAGTGGTGGCACAATTAAATTTAAAAAAAAAAAAAAAAAAAAGGGAAAAAAGGGTAGGTGGTGGTTTTGTGGCACGGCCGTTATCGCAGAGTAGAGTAAACACGGCGCTGGGGCAGATCTATGTGGGTTATCTTTGGTCAAGCAGGGACGAGCCAATGGGTTTGAAATATTGGACTCAAAGGTCAGTGTAGAAGTCAGACAGTAGAGTAGTGATGGCTCAGGTGTGTTTGAACAGACGCTGTTCAAGCGACACACACACACGACGCTCAGGATTAAGGTCTTTCAGGTTCAAGTCAAGATTTTTTTACAAGGTGGATAGTGGACTGTGAGTTTGCACAAGGCGGTGATTTCTTGCATGTAGGTGGTGATAAAAAGGCCTTTAGTGAATTGATTTAAAAGGAATACTTTTCTTCTCCACCACACTGTTATTAATCCCAGTATCAGACTTCCGACACCAATCTTAGATGATGCTGAAAGCGGCTCGCCCTTTTTGTGCACCTCCAGCGAATGGTTAAGTTTACTAATCCTATAATACATCCCAATGATACATGTGATATGGTCACATCAGCGGTTAATAGAGTGGTTAAGTGTGATAACTTTACAAAAATGTTGCTAGTGATAACTGTAACTGCTAATTGCAATAAATGGCAGCAAGCTTTGGGCTTTGTATCTTGTGCTCAGGTGTCAAAAGGGTTGGCAACACAGAAAGCCTTCAAGATTTAAGACTTGATTTTTAAAATAATTAAAAAAAAAACCTCTGTGGATAAACCTGAAACCGAATGAGCACATTATGGTAAAGCACCACATGTACAAATACAAGTCCATAGGTTATGGCAATTTTTAGCAGCAATAACAAATACAAAAGTATATCAAAAGAAGACACTCCATGTGCTGAAAAACAAGTAACAAAGAGGTGTGGATGTCTGTTGTTCATTCACAACCACACCCTTTATAAATCAATACTAGTGAGGACAAACCATTGAAATGTACTGAACATTTGGACCACCTGCATTGAAATGACCAGGACAAGAAACAAAAAAACCAAACAATAATAATACACAGGGCACAATTTCCAGGCAAAGTGCAGGGAATTTTCCACATTGACAGTTTTACGGCCTTAAATTCACTTCCACTGGGTTTGACATGTGACGAGACAAGTGTGTGGCGGACAGAAAAATGAAAACACAACATGAAATATAAGACAAACAGTGATTCAAGTGCTGTGCGCTGCGCGTTTGCCTGAATGCCTACAGCTCCTTGGCAAACTGAATGACTGCACACTGCGAGTGGTGCACATGGCTCCCTCAAAACCCAATGATTAGTTTTGTTTTTTTAATAGTCACGGCACTTGTCAATGTCTT
>NW_023339718.1:16656411-16732128 GCF_004916995.1 Morone saxatilis
AAAAAAAACCTGGTAGCCTTGTGTAAGGACTGGTTTTAGCAATCCAAATTGTGCTTTGTCTAATAAGTAACAGTGTAGACGTGCAGGAGCGGTCGACACCAGAGCAAAATTAGTGTCTTTCAGCACAACTCGGAGGACTGCTTGCTGGATTTGGTCAGAGGTATCTCAACATTTTCCCCTTTACATATGTACAATAACGACGAGAGATTTCCAGCTTATTTGAACAATGTATGAACATAAAGAACACACTGAACTGTTGTAAGGCAGAAAGCAGGTTCAAGTCTCCCTTGTAAGTTCTGTGGGTGTTTTTTTTTTTCCTTTTTGTTTTGAATGTGTGATGAACCCTAACAAAAGGTGCAACTTGATCAAGCTACTGTTGGCATTACTAACACTTTCACAGCTAGTTAGTCATCACCTTAGCTAAAGATGACTGAGAAATGTAGCGGAGGTCTCCATTTTAATTTTTTATATACACTAGTGTTCAGGGGAGAAAAAAAGTGATGGCAACAAACACAAGGAGAAGGGGGGGGGGGGATCACAAGTATTTCAGGTGTCACATTACACTGTGCCTGCATCAAGAAAAATAGTTGCCCATTGTCAATCAAAACAGGACACTGAAGTGTAAGATAAAGGTGCACACACACTTTTACTAACTGATACTGGAAGTGTGGTGTGTGTCTGTATGTATGTGGGCGCATTAATTCATCTTAGGAAAAAGAGGCAAAATTGCTATAAATAGTTTGGCTCAATCTGTTTTTTCTTCTTTTTCTCTTTTTTTACAAAAAAAAAAAAAAAGATATGCTGAGTTCAGTTTTGTTAGCAAAACAGTTTTTATCCTCTGAGCCCAGGAGCTCAAAAGAGTTCTGTCCTAAGGATTCAGTTTACGAGGGCTTTTCTTTTTAAATCTGTTGGAAGTTTTTCTCCTCACGCAACACTGATGGAGAGGAAAGAGCAAGAATACAACGCTAACCACACCCACTGTTGTTCAAGTGAATACTAAACACTCTTTGAGCCATATTAATCGGCAGAGTCTGGTCCGGAGATCATGCATCTGTGTACAACAGCGACACCTATGCTACTGTGTTCCCTCAGAAGAAATATGGAAAAAAGGCTTTTCCTGGCCAAGCCCATCTAGAGTCCCTTCATCTTTCGGGGGCCAACCAGGATGGAAATGAGGAGAAGAGTGTGGGAGTTTGTTTGTGTTGCAGTACGGCAGGCAGTGAGGGCCATGCTCAGCAGGTAGAGTAGAGGAGGACAGACAGTCATAAGGGGGCTCAGTGAGAGGAGCAATGTCTTTGTTGACTAAACATTTACTGGGGCTCGTGTCCCACCCCATCCCCCAAAATAAGTGAAAATGAGCCCACTGTGTGTGCTAACCCCCGCCCGTGGTAGTGTAACACCCATGTGCTGCTCCCTCAGCCCCCTTCCTGAGCTCCACATGTGGGGAGGGGATCCTCAATCAACACTTCTGGGCCTCCACTGGAGACATGGCAATGTAGGAGCCGTTCCTCATTGGCTGGTTGGCTGGCGTTTCTGAAGGCTCGTCGGGTTTGTCGCTGACCTGAGTGTAGGCCGTGTCATCTTTCACCGTCTGGACGGGGAAGAGTCGGGAGGACAGAAGATGTTAGTGCAAATCATCGAAGTGGCAGGACGTCCAAATATTCTTTTATACTTGAACACCGACATCAAAATGGGAATAAATGTTTTTGGCTGAAATGTCCACAGTGAACCACATCAATCTAAATATGCTCCAGTTACAACAACAACCACCACCACCACAAAAACATTAACTTAAAAATAAAAGAAAAATTCCACTGTGAGGCGAGAACTTAAAAAGGAATATCATGTCCCATAAGGTAATTAAAAATGATAATCAGAGATGATGGATAACAAATTAAAAAGGAGAATAGCAAACAAGGCAAAAATTAAGACTTACAGTAAAAGAATGAAAAGCTTCAGTAAAATCAATACGTTTTACTTCATTCTAAAACAGAAAAGGAAAAAAGGGGGGTTACAGAAATTAAAATTAGAACACTGTTAATACAACAACTTCTTCACATTGCAATTAAGCATAAACATCCTCTCAATGCTAAGCTGAAGGTCTAAACTTAAATGCATGTGTGCATGTTAAAAGGAATAGTTGGTGGGAAATATGCTTATTATTTTTACTTTTGCTGAGAGTTTGATGATAAGACAAATACTGTCTCATTTCTGGAAGTTAAATATGAAGCTACAACCGGTTACCTTAGCACAAAAGACTGGAAACTAGCTCACTTGGCTCTGTCCAAAGGTAACAAAATCTTAATAGCAGCAACTCTAAAGTTCACGAACAACATGTTAGATCTTGTTTGTTTAATCTGTTCCCGATAGGTGGATTCTGTTACATTTGGGCAGAGCCAGATTAGCAGTTTCCCCATTGAACCTCAAACTATTCCTTTCAAATGTTGCAGGCCGCCATCTTGACGGTGTTTAACCTGAACTACAGTAATTTGTAATCAATCAACAATCCTGCACCACTAGAGATAAACATGCACTGTACATCACTGAGGATTATTCTAGTTCAATGCACTTTGCTACTCGATAGTGCTAAGCTAGCTCAAAGCTACACTGACCAGAAGGGAAACGCAGATGCTTCCTTCCTGAATACAAAGATTCGCCGACTCATCAAAGATGCATCGACTGTCAGAAAACGTTCAGCAAGAAAAAAAAAAAACAAAAAAAAAACAAAACACCATTTTGATCCAGAATTTTGGAAAAACTGCTCATGCAGGAATCATGCAATGTGTTAGTTAACATGCGCGTAGCTTTGGGTTAACCCTGCAGCAGCTCAGGAAACTGTTAACCATGCAAAAACCCAGTGAAACTCTCCAAAACTGCAGTATTTATGGTGCTACAGTACTACCATCTATCCATTATCAGCCTAGGTCTCATTTACTTTGTGAGCTAATGTCAGTGGGTAGCACACACACTCTTCAAACCAGGGTAACTGTGTGGATTAATACTACACTTCAGTCAAAAGCCACAGGGGGTAGTTCCTACCTTCTTCTGGCGGTTTCGGCAGAACAAGACGACGAGCACCAGCAGCAGGATGATGCCCATGCCCACGATGAACAACGGGATGTTTGACGCAATAGTCACGATGAGGAGCAGCGTCCTCATCTGGGATGCCGAGGCATCGTCAATAGTTGCCGTCTACAACCGAGAGAAATTATTATTGATTTGTGTTTCACTCGCAAGAACAGATTTGTCTCAGATGGCACCGAGTGAAACCCTCACCTCATTGACGAACATGATGGGGAAAATGGTCTCATTGATGAACTTAGTTTTGCTGCAGAGGGGAGGAAGAGAGAGAGACAGGTCAGGGAGGACATCTGGCTCAACATGTGGCTGAAATGGGGACAAAGTGTGGCAACAGCAAAGTGGGTCACAGTTCAACAAAGTTCGACTTACGGGAAGCCTTGGACTCTCTTCAGGATGATATTAAGCTGAGCTCTCTTGCAGGCACGAATGGGAACACCCGTGGTCTTAAAAAAACAACAACAAAAAAACAGAGACAAAAGGTTTCAGTGAATCCTTCAACAACTCAAACTTTTTTCTTTCCTACAATTCTCACATATTGGAAGAAAACTACAGTACGAGCCTCGAGAAATAAAAGCTGTAGTGGTCGAAGAGATTGTTTTAATATGGACAAGTTTTTTGCATTTTTCCTCTTCAAATGCATACATTTTCTCTTTTGTACCTTTTTATTTTGCCTTCTTCTGCGTTTTTCACATTAAAATAAACAAATACTTGAAGAATGCTAGAACTATGAATATCATAGAAATCTACATTATACTCTTTAATAACGTAAGCTGACAAAAATGATACAGAACAACCATCAATGCAAACAAAAACAAGAAGAGCAATTACTAAGAATGAGTCAAAACAACTAATTCTCATTCAGATAAAGACAGTCATAAACCAACAGCTCAAGGTTCAGCACAGATTCCCGGCCTTAATCTTTTGTGATCATAAATATTAGCCATACCGGTTGCAGGTCTAGGTACGTCTCGTGTTCCTCCTTGTTGGGGCTGAGGCCATCAACGGCGTTGATGTACTTCGGGTCGGCTTGATAAAAGTGGGGGAAAGACACCACGATGGGAGCGCCTTGAGGAAAACAAGTTAGATAAACAGATGAGTGAGATCCTGATTGTATCCGTAGATGAGTCAGTCTTAACAACAAGGCCTGAAGAAAGATCAAATAAGGAATGTGAGATAGGGTAAAAGATCTATCTGGGGTTTGTAGAAATACAAGTAGATATACCGGCATATCTGTAGCAGATACAGTGCAGCAGATAGCAGAAGAGCTAACATCTTAGAAATACTGGAGGTGAATTAATCCACCTCCTACCAACATCAGACAATTTTGACCACAAGCTTTAATATTACTTTGATTGTTCATATTTTTTCATTTAAGTGTTAAATTGTACTTTCTTAAAGTTATATTTTATTATATTTATTTATAATTTTATGGCCTAAGAGAAGCCAAATCCAAACAAACTGAATCTAAAAATACTGGAATCAGCCTAAAAAATACTGCTAATGTTAAAAAACAGGTACCATTCAAAAGATATTGGGGTTAAAAGCAATGTTATATTTATTAGTTTGAACTAAACTGCTCGAGTGGATGTTTTAAGACTAAAATAAATGCAGTTCTGATAATAATTCCATAGTCTCCATTTTTTTTTTCCCCCACCACACAGGCAGTTTCAGAATGACACCACTAGGCACATGACAACCAGGCTTGGTCTTGATTGGCTACCCGTCTGGTATCACATAAATCTGTCCAATCATGCGCATTTGAGTCACAGGAGCTGGTGTAGAGAGCCAATCGGGTTCTAGCAGAGTTCAAACAGCATCGACCTTTACCTATAATTATTCTATACTGTTATGACAGTTAGTGTTTCCTTCCACTAACACTTTATTATTTTAATTTTTATCCAACATATAAAGATTTTAACTAAACTGTGTGTAAATGATAAAACAGCAGAGCCCAGGCGCTACAGTAGCATATCTGTTAGTGATACTACACTGTCTTCATGTGTCAAGTCTAGTAAAGATTGCCTTATCAAAGCAATCACACTCAACTTAATGACCACCATAAAATACTTCAATAGCCTCCACAAACAGTCAGCACAGTTAATCATTGAACCGTGTATTGAGTAAAATCCGGCATGCTCAAACAGCAGGAATGTCAGATACCAGTCAGGGGGACAGGGTTGCTGCCTGAAAGGACATTTTTTGGGGGCAGAAATAGGGGGAGGGGGGAGACTGGGTCATGGGGCTTGTTTGGAGTCATCAAAAGGAAGTGGGTCAGGCTCTACTGCGGGGGAAATGGGGCAGTCCCTTACCTTCTCGACAAACGCTGACTTTAAGCACCCCGGTGCCGAGACAGTCTCCAGCTGGCACACAGAAGCCCTCGTTAGCGGGGTTGTCTTTGGGACTCATGAGAACGTCATTAGGGGGTGCGAAACGGTATGCCTGGATGCCTTTCACCTCCACGTCTTTCACATAGGCTAGATGGATAGACCTAAGGAAAGACAACAAGCTCAGTGCCTACTTTTGGGAGTCACAAAGTAAGAACTACATACTGAGTATCATCAAGAAACTGTTGAGACAGAGCTTAAGAGCCATCAAGAAGAAGGAAATAGCAGGGCTTATAGTAATAGGTGGTGATCACTTCCTGTATAATTATTACTTAAAGCGTCCCAAGTAGGTCCAGGTCAAACTCTTTCACTCTCACGTGTTTTGAGTTTCATTCCAGCCTTATCAGAAGTTGCAACAACCATAAACTCGGGACCTTATCGGTGGAGCTGTACATATTGTTTATGACGTAGCTGCAATTTCCTAACTTAATCATCAAGTTCTGGACCCCGCCCTGCTGGGATGCTTTGACTGTAAACAAATTCATAGCCACGTAAGCAATGTGCGCATACCTGCAGAGATCAGCGGCAAAGATGTAGAGCAGCTCGTTCCTGTTTATCAGAGGGTGGAAGACCGCGCCATCAGTACCGTTGATCATGTTGCTCTGCTTGGAAGACCACCACGACATCTCCCTGTTGATAAAAGTGGCATTAGTATCATTTTCATTTTATGCCATTTTATACTTTTACTCCACTACAGTTCAGAGGGAATCTTTTACTTAATGCCACATGAACCATCTCACGACCCTTCATTTACTTTTCATTTTTAACTGTTACTGTATATAAAATTTGTTGATATTAACTCCCCCTGAAATAAGCTGCAACAGTAAAACATAAATGCATTTTTCTGCTAGTACCTCTGTATTTTTACTTAAGACTTTTAAGTACTCTTGTACTGGTACTTTTATTAAAGTTAAGGATCTTTTATTAAAGCAAAGGATCTGAATACTTTTTCCACTACTGAAATTTACTTACACATGCTGATTACATTCAGAGTGCAAAGTCACTTCGGATATTCAAACATTCATTTTGCAATCGTGTTCTACCTAAAACCAGAGAGCAAAGGCTTTCTCCTCTGGACTTTCCAGTACAGGTTGTGTAACAAGGTAAATATAATATATGATGTTCATGATATGCCTGGGAGGAAGTGGAAGCCATGCGTTTAATATCAGGGGGAAGCAGGAAAAAGATTGATAGGAGTCTTCACCTCAGGCCGTTCCATGTGTCAATCTTGCCATAATCCAAGTAGTTCTCCTCGCCGGTGTGGAACACAAACTCTCCTTCATGGGTGCCATTTTTCTGTGGAAAACAAGACACAAGGTTCAGACAAAGCTGCTGTGACAGACGACCGTTCAGGATAGAAGGGCGAGGCACTGAGTCAGAAACAGTGTTTATGTCTGTTGACCATGGGAATTGTGGAAGAAATACTACTTTGTATCAGTCATCGGCATGCCTCTTAGTGTATTCTCACCAGACTCCCACACCGTAAGGCTTAAGCAATTGATTGACCTTTTTTTGACCTCAAAAGAAAACTACAATGACATTTCAGAGGGTAATCTTAATGTTTAGGGCTGCAACTAATCTTTATTTTTATTGTTGATTAATCTGCAAATCATCGTCTAGAATAATCATTTTGTCTAGAGAATAGATGTCATAAAATAGAGACAAATGCCCCTTTTTTTTCTACCTCTACCTACTAAAATCCAATGTCTTCAAATATCTTGTTTTGTTCAACAAACAAATCCCACAGATGTTCAGTTTAAGATCATATGACAGAAAAACATACAGCTCTCACATTTTACCAAACAGTTACCAAAGAGATCTTTTTCTGTTTATCAACTCATCAATGGATCAACTGATAGCTCTATTTAAGTCACCCGAAATGCTGCAGTCAGGATCACGTGGCTATGCTACTGTCACCACCTGGCCAAGTTGCAGACGTTGCTCTATAAACAGGAAGTACAAGCATCTTCCATCAGCATGTGGCCAATCTCACTTCTCTTACGTGATGCAGCCACAGATGCTTTGACTTCTCTGTTGTTTAGTAACCCCTAACAAACAACATGCAACAGACTTCTTAAGATTTTTGCACTAAAGCTCTCCTCGAGAAAAAAAAAAAAAAAAAGGCAACCTTACCTTCCACATCAGCCCAAAATATTCATCCACCTCAGGCTTCATAGTGTGGATCTTTGTGAGAAGAGGGTCTTTGAAGCCCCACAGAACCTCATGGACAGTGCGGGTCATGAACATCTCGATGCCCAGACCATTCATGTACATAGAAACAAAACTTCGCAGCAAGAACGAGTAGGAGTTCAGCTCGTTCATCACCGCCTGAGGACAAGGATAGTGAAAAGAAAAGAAAAAAAAAAAAACATAAAATAAAAACAGACAACGGAAAGACTGGCTCCTATCACACACACACAGACACACACAGTTCAATTTCTGTCTGCTATACTTGATGTCTTTTTTGTGTCATTTAAGTTCACTTGGCTTGTTTGTCTTGGCCTCATAGAACTGAAGTTTGTATGTTCAAGATATGAGAATGTCACAACAAAACCACAAGGACAATGGCCTGGGGGTTGTCAGGGGAATTATAGCATGTGTGGTGAAATAAGAACACACATGCCAATCAAATGATAAACTCCATAAACTGGCTGCTGCACGCTATAATAACACACATTGTCCTGTACAGACACCACATCTTACCACAAATGGGATGTTGACAGTCCTGATGATGTCAACCTCGGGGTCACCGGCTGACTTCTCGGGCACAAACACAAAACTTTTGGGGTTCAGGGCGTAGAGCTTGGTGCCGTTCTCTAGGAAAGTCACGTTTTCCCGCGGCCTGTATTCCCTGGTGCGGAAAGAACATCATTCAGTTTATCCAGATGTCTTTTGTTTTGGATTTCACACTGCACTAACAAAATGATCCCAGATGAACCAGACGAAGGATGGCTTTCCTTAAACAGGACCTGAACTGACATGGCTATAGTGATAACCAGTTACCTTTTCCATCACTAATATATATTTATTACGAACATTTACAGCTGCAGCTCTTTGGGTCCTCATATTAAACCTACCTGTAAGTGTAGGGACCGATCTGTTTAACAGCTGCCTTTCCGCCTGCCAAGAACACCTCTGGATTGGTCACATTGAAGAAGTAATACTCCATGTAAACAGGTGGAGGTGGATTCTTCCATGACTCGAACACTTGGCTCTTCTCTGTTAAAGTAATTTCCTATTGACAAAAGTGGAAAATACAAATTCAGACTGAGGAACAGCAAAAAAAAGAAAAAGTAGTGTTACACCTGCTACAGCTTAATGCGTTTTGAAAGCTGTGGCAAACTTGGTTTTCCAAACGTTCACATTTTGGGTGGAATAATTCACATCTGGGCACTCTTAAAACTCTTCACTGCCATCTGAGCGCACACATGGCACTTTTCTACAAGGAGCTGGTGTTGGGCCAAGACCCCAAAAAACCCAGAGGGAAGCAGAGAAAAGTCCTTCATAGCTTAAAAAAAAAAAAAAATGTCAGGACAGGCAGAAAATCT
The DNA here is from genome assembly GCF_004916995.1 of Morone saxatilis. Classification (NCBI taxonomy): domain Eukaryota; kingdom Metazoa; phylum Chordata; class Actinopteri; family Moronidae; genus Morone; species Morone saxatilis. Next base: position 16,665,425 of record NW_023339718.1, read on the forward strand.
CCTGCACCCAGTCTCTGACCTCAGCTAGCCTAGGCAAGAATCTGACTGTCGGTTACGAGTCAGCCCACGCAATCCAGCAGCGCTTTGCATCTCTACGGCATTGGCTGTCAAACTACATGCAGGATGTCAGGTGAGTTTTTGAATTCAAACCATGCAAGCAAAGGCAACCACAACGAGTAGAACATGGTTGTGCTTTCACAGATGTTTTGACTGTGATCATGTGGAGAAAAAAAACAAGCCTGAAAATTGAAGTTAACCATGTATGACGTAAGCTTGGTTGCCACATGTTTAAACATGAGCGACAGTAACCCTTAACTAGACCATTCAGTTGAATAGGACAACAGGCAGTGTGTCGACTGAAGGTGTTTGCGACCCAGGAAAAATAAGAAAGCGGGGGTATTTTTACACTTGGCCGAGGAGAAATGACCCACTTCCTCTGGTGTCTTTTTCATATGGAGTTTCCTGAAAACCCTCACAGTACAGCGAGGTGCACTTGAGCTTTACATCGTCGTCGCCCTCTTGTTGCCGTTGAGATAATATAGCTTAGGGTGTGGCTGACACTTCCTGTCTTCCTGTTTGCTTTAAGACTTCCTACCTTCAAACATGTCTTGCTCTATAGAATGGTTTTCCCCACGTTGACTGAGTCCTCTCCCCTTGGTTTGGTTATATGATAAAGAACTATATCCTTTACTCTTATACCACTGATTACAAAATGATTTGAGTGGCTTAGGGCTGCGAATAATGCCTACTTTCTGCTAAATCTTGTATTTTTTAGTTTGTAGCTGTGTTCAATAATCAGTAAGGTTGATGTCACGGTTGCGCAACTACTCCTAAAAGGTCTTCAGAATCAGAGTAGACACTAAAAAGGAACCTAAGGTATTTAAGAAGAGGGATTCTCCTGAGTCTCGATCATTCTGCCACGTAATTATGAGCTAAAGGGGAACCAGGTAATAGAATAGAAGTGGATGACCGCCATGAGCAGACAGAGCGCAATAAAGGATGTTACACAAAACCAGCAGAAATGACCTAATTTGTTCCCTTTCCAAAATGCAAACTCTGTCACTTTTGAAACAGGCTTGTGTCTCGTCTGGCCTTTCCTCTGCAGCGTTTGACAGGCCAACGAGTTACTGTGGCCTACATGAATCCCTGTGTTTGCCAACCTTGAACAAAGGTCTTTCCAAAAACCTTCGAAAGTTACACAGACATCATTTATCTCTCAGAAAAACCTTGATCTATACAAGTGAGGGACAGATTGGAGAGGTTTGTCAGTGTAATCAAAATGAATGAGAGAAGGACTCAAACTAAACAGTGACAGAAATGTGAGCTAAGCCTTTGCCAAACAACTTCAGGCAAAGCTTAGGTGTGGCATAACAAGATCCTGCTTTTATCCGCATGTGGAAAACAATTAAAATAATTAAAAAAACAATATAAGTGCCTCCTCTGTTGAAGATTCTGCATAGAAGCGGGCACTAAAGCGTGTCTGTTTTACCAGCACAACCTTGTTTGCGTACACTTTAAGTTTAATCAGTCCTACTACCTTGAAAAGTCTCCTCTCCCAAACAGGATTTAGAGGAGTGGCACGAGTGGGTGTTTTTTAGTTGCCTCGTCTGAGCAGAACCACTCAGGATTTGCCGGGACTGGAACAACAAGGCACTACGAGGTTGCTCCTAGGCCAAAATCATGCCCTCGAGGCCCGAGAAGTCTGTCACATTCCTCAAATGGCCTCCACACCCAGCTCGCCAGACATACAAAGTCTCTTTTTTTAAAACTTGTCCCAAACAACTAGGCTACATCATTATCACAGACAGCCACATTTGAACATCAGATTAGGTAGATTTTTGGAGTCAGTTCAGCATGTCCAGGCCCGTCTAATTCAATGGGAAGACTGTGGCGAAAGAGGATTAGCTATGCTGTCATTTTGTGTAATCGCCGGCCACATCAGAATTATGTCCCCGCGTTGATGAACTTTGACTAACTCTTTTAATTTGGGTCCCCTGGGACGTTGCCGTGATTCGGAATGAGAAACAAATGAGACCCAGACCTAAATGTAACTCCAGGAGGGGGAAACCGTGTCAGTGAGGAAGCTGTTTTTGCGAGTCCCCTACTTGGATAAATAGCGTGTTGAGCTTTTCTGCTGAGCTGTTCCTCGCCTTTTCTTCTATTAAGCCGACAGGGGGNNGGGGGGGGGGGGGGACTGTGTGGATGCTCTGTATTTTCAAGTCTTGTCTGCTTCTTCACAAAGTGATTTAGAGAGGAATGCGAGGTATTGCCATTGCAAGAGTGCAGCGGTGGGTCTGCAGGGTGGGACAGGGTGACAGCTGCCAACACCCCCACCCCATCAGACTGCCACCCTGTCACCCCTACATGCGCTACAATACAGTAACTAGCAGAAATGTATAATGCTGTTTGACCCACCAGCTCAGGAATAGTTCACCGTTGAGCCACATTTTATAACTTGTTTTTTGTCAATCCAACTCGGGTCAGGAATAAATGTTTAGCTTGACAGCGCTTCATAATGCAAATCATTACAAAAAGTCAACTTGCTCAGTAAAATAAAGCCTATATGTTTAACAGAATTCATCTCATGACAGGGAAAGAGCTGATCAAGCCTTAATTAATTTGTGAAGCAGCGAAGACTCAAAATAGACCAGTATTGCAGTTGTATGAAAAAAAAAATCTGGCGGAGTTTAGGGGGTTTGTTTTTTCCCCACCCTTTTGGTACACAGGATCGCATTTAGTTGGGGACCTACACCTTAGGATTCTATCATTTAGCTCTTCATTGTTTTTAACCTTTTAAAATCACCATTTATCTGTGCATACATATACGTACGTGTCAGTCAAATGAACACAGATTTGTCTGGCTTACACAAGGTGGATGGCTGCCACTCATCCTCCTTTTGCCACAAACTACAGATCCACCACTGAAAGTCAGGGACTCCCTGACACGGCTGTCCACTCACCCAGTGCTCCCTTCCCCCATTCCTCAAGACCTAACACCTCCCCCCCCTGCCCACCATGTCCCTGCTGGCTGAGATTTCTACTATTACTACAACCCTGCCTCAGAAAAGACAACCATGAAGTAGTCGGTATCAGCCTGCAGCAGCAGTAATGTGTCAGTGGGTCATGCGCACAGTGCTGGTACAGGTTATCAAAACGCTACAGTATCAGACAGGAGAAGGAACATCATGTCTTCCCTCCTCCTTTTCTCCCATTTTCCAGAGTGGATTTCATTTAGTAAAAATCATGTGATGACTGGTCAATTCATATAAACGCTGCAGATCCGTGGAGGAACGTTAAAGATATGTCAAAGGGCGATAAAAGATAAAAATGGGGTAAGGTCATGATGAATTCACCTCTGAGAGTCACACATTCATTATTCCCCCTTGTGGGAGTTAGAGGATTTCTACCTACAGCGAAGCGTTTATTAGGTCTGTGTGCAGCCTAATGTTTAAATACACAGGGCGGTTAAGTATCTGTTTAAATGCAAAAGCTTTAACACACACAAAAAAAACAACAATCCCAGAGCTACACAACCATGTAATGTGACTTACAACCTGGGATTATGCGGACCCATGAAGGTAAGGAGTCTGGATTCACCTGGGACTCGAGATGGAGAATGCAACTACAAAAAAATAAAGAAATACATCACCAATGAACCAATCACAGAGGACATGAAGGTAATTGACACAAACACACCGGATGATCTTGTGACCCTGCATGTACTACCACCAGTGAGATGCTCAATGCGCATGATTGGCCACTGCAGATGGAACATTTTAAAACCCTAAAGTGTGACAGATGGGGAGAAGTGTGAAAGGAAAGAAAGCCACTGAGTAAAACAAAACAAAAAAGATGGTACGACTTACCTTTTTTAGCCGGCTGTGTATCATTGTTTGGAAGACTTGAGCCACGACCAGGGCGATCCCCACTATCAGGAGGTGAGCGCACACGATGCCGGTGGCGTAAATGGCACAGGATCTCCGAGTCATGATGCCGGGCGGATGTGTTGTGTCCCTCTCGGGGGGAAGGAGGAGGCCGGTGAAACTTCACTGAACTTCCCTCAACAAAAATAATGAAGCTAAGACAAAAAGACAGCGGCGGTGATGTGCGAGGGGATCGTGAAACCTCGGATCCACCGTCTCCTGTGCAGCAGCTGGGGGTTTAAACTTCTCTCCCTCCGCCGCCCTGGAGTGCTCTCCCCGGCGAGGACAAAAAAAACACAAGAAAGTATCAAAAATGTTGGCACTTTTCATCCGAGTTCAGCTTCAAAACCCCTCTGGCTAGCTGAACGAGGAGGGAGAGGGCCGAGCTGCTCGGAGGCGGTGGTGAAATGAAACAGGAGCTCTCAGCACGTCGGCTCGTAGAAGAAGAGCCGTCCACCTCCTCCCCTTCCTCTACGCATTAGTGGACTCAGTCAGGCGAACAGCGTTTTGGAGGCTGCATGGGCGGTGGGTGTGTGTAAAGGGGGGTGGGGGGAAAGAAAAAGAAAAAGCCAGTGATGGAGCTTTGCTTACATGGCTGATGTCACTATCAAAACACCGAAAACAAAACACATTATAGATTTTTTTTTTAACCATCATTTTTTTTCACGTTTATTTCCTCCTTTTTTTTTAAAAATAAATAAATACATTTTGCTCACAGTTTGACACTTTTGTTGGAGTTAAAAAACTTAATAGAGCTTGATTTAGAGGTTTTAAACTGCTGCTGCACTGCTGTGACGGCATTTAAAGTTACCAGCATGTGTGAGCTTGGGATACACAACATGCAACATCCACCAGGACTGTGAATGAATTAGCAGGAGCATGCTCACACACACACACACACACACACGGTAGTAGTATTACACCTGGACACCTATCTAATGCGCTTACAGGGAGTGTGTGTGTGTGTGTTAATGCACAATATTGAGGGAAATTATTACAATACATGTCACTATAATCATTTAAAACTTTTACTTCGCTTCGCTTCACATCACTTCACTTCACTACACACACACACACATGAAATATGTTAGGGCTGTGGACATCCGTTACCTTTTATAAGGATCCGCTATCTCGCCTCATCGTGTCCAACCAACGATCGTTGACGCGAGCCCTTTGTCTGTGAGGCTCGAGCTCTCATTGGCCGCCGGCCTCCCGGACCACTTTCTCGAGACCACCCCCTCGGCGTGCTGATTGGTCCGACGCTGGTGAGTGTGATGTTGTATTTGATCGACTGATTTCGGGGCGGGGCTCCTTTAAAGGGGGAACCGACGGCGCGATGCTGACAGACAGTGGACGTTCAGCGGCTGCTGCGGAGTCCGCTTAAACCACAGAAGATGTTGTAGGGGAAGAACAGGGGGGGAAAAATGGATGATTAATGGCCTGCATTATGTTCATCATGAGGCAAACGACCACTAAATATTGACAAACATAAATTACATGTACACAAGCTATAAAGTCCTCTGTGGAAGGGGGGGTGTCACTACAGAGGCAGTTTTAACTGTCAACATCACTGTTGACAAAACTGAGTTTAACCTTGAGAGAAGGGGTTGAACTGAGACAGATTTTACAGTGTTTTCTGCCACCAAAACTATTGAGTGAATTATGCCTGCACGCTGAACTCGTTCTTCGCACAGGATGCTGCAGTGATGTGAACTGACATTTGTTAGGGAAGTGACAGAGCTCAGTTAAAAGCAGGGGTTGCATTGGATTTCCTGTTTCTGAATCTGCCAACCAAATCCAATCCGATATCTGTGTTTGTTTCTTACTTCATATTGCGCCTGGACAGCACACTTGACACAACAGTAACATTTTATTAAAGGCCCTGAAAACTTTTATTTCAGTCAGCTTCTTCATCTGAGCAGCAGCGACCCATCAACACAAAATGTTCTGCCAAAGCTGCAACAGTTTGGGGTTATTTTGTAAGAAAGATTGTCTGCGTTTTGTGTTTTGTCCGAGCTCGTCTCATCGGTTTGAAGAAAGGCTGATGTCATGTATTTCTGTGTACCACTTAGCAACATTTCGATCAAAACGTGATGCGTTGTGGGGATGTTGCTCTTTTTTTGAGTGGTAAACTATTGATGAATAACAACAATGGGACATTTATTTATTCTTATGAAGGAGGGTTGTGGGGGGCTTTTACAAGTATGTGCACAGGGGCCTATTGGCCTATTAATAATCCCTCCATGTGCAGCAGTCATATCAAATATAAATGTGAGTATGAGCAGTATGGACTCTATGTGTCATTCCTTATTTGCAAATACACTATAATCTATAATATTTCAATGGTAACAGAGATGGTGTACATTCTAAATATGACTGTAATGATGTTAACTTTGCAGCCACACTCGAAAAACTCAATTTGTTTCACCACAGAAAACACAGATCTGTGCTATGCAGCATTTGGCTGCTGGTTGGACATTTTTGGTCCAGTGAATATTGATTTTTAATCAAATGTATCTGGGTTCATTTTTCACTATGATTTGGTCCCAGCAGCAGCAGGAACAGTAGTACAGGGATACTTTGTTCACAACTGTAAACGGCAAACGTAAGGATATGCAGTTCAGATTTCTCTGAATGGGGAAAATGGAGATTTAGTAGCATCAAAATCCAGTTTTGCACCAGTGGGCTTGTAGCTGTTGAAGCCACTCTGAAAAAGCAGTGGAAAATGAACATCAGCTGGATGTTTCACACCTCCACATGCCATCAGTTCTTCACAACGTCAAGCTCATGAGTGTGTTAACAGAATTTGGGTCAAAATACAATCAAGTTTAAATATCACAAAAGGTCAAAGGTGACACTTCTCTGGATTCTGTGACACTCGAAGTATGCAACTGGTGCAGGGCTAAAACAGGACACAGGGGAATCGTGAGCCACCACCGTCCTTGTTTACAGACAACACCAGCTGCTTATGTCAAGAACATGTTTTTACCCAGAATTCTTGTGGACGAGTTGCCAGTTCACCAGGGTGGACATGAGATGAGAGGGTTGGTGAAATCTGCCTCCACTCCCCAGTCATTCCCAGTTGAACCCAACTCATTGACTGTTTGGTGTTGGGTCAACATGTTAGGATACATCCTGCTATAAAATGCTTTATGGGCAGTAATGGACAAAGGTAAGGTGAGCACGGTCATTCAGCTGCCTCTTTCATAATCCATTCATAAATAAAGTAGGACAAAAGACTACAAATTTTCTTCAGGAAGTTATATACATTATATTGTTTGATGTTGCTTATAGTGGAAGGAACTGTCTGGGTTGGACTCTTAACATTAATGTAATTGAGTGTTACAGCATTGTGCTAAGCCGTATGGCAATCCCAGAGGATGGGGGCTGCAGGAGGGGGGCGGCATCTGTTCAAACAAGAGAAGTAAAAAATGCTAAAGAAAATCATCAGGGGGGAAGGATAACAGTCAAGTAATGCAGCAACATTGTTTCTGCCAAAAGAAAGGGTGGGAGGGTGAAGAGGGGTAAAACAGTTCAACCTTTGTAATGGTCTCTTTTTATGTTTGGTCAGCAGAGCGACACTGATTTTTTTTTTCTTCTTCTGTTTTTTTGTTGTTGGACTTGTTGGACGCTGAAGACACCCAGCTTTGAAGGTCTACACAAAGCTATTTGATGACTAGAGATTGTTTTGTATGTGAATATCTCTATGTAAAGCATCATAAAAGGGGTTCATAGCGAGAATAAGGGAAGCATTCATACATACCACAACAAGGAGACTTTTATCCAGAGGCTAAATAATTTTGGACAAGTTCTTCGAACGAGTGCCTGTTGTCCCCACAATCATTCGTTGTTCTCCGACACATTTTACCCCCCCACCCAAAAACTGAGACCAATAGCTTTTGGTTTGCACTTTGAAGACACGGCTAAAGTGCAAATGTGGCTCAACAGCAAAGTACATTTATTTGGACACAAATGTCCTTTCATGAGTTTGGAAAAGAAAGTATTCTCTGAATGTTTCACACATTCTGCACAGTCAGCTTTTCAGAGTTGTTCGTGACAACCGTGCAAAATGGTTTATGTGCTAACTCGTGGACTTTACTTCACATTGTATTTAGGAGTAATTTAAGGTCGCCATTCTCACACACCCAACAATTACAATAAGAGTTCAAATGGGAGTCAGTTACTCACTAGCTGTGGTTCTTGGTGATGATTTTCACTTGGTGAACAATTTGTTATCTAGTCAACTTTGACTGCAGACACAGTCATAACTGAACAGTAAATCCTGTTTGAGGTTTGAAGGGTGGATTCAATCATGTGTACTTTGCAGAGGAAAAATAAAAATGGTTTTAAACTGTTAAATAAGATATCAAATAACACACGCAGTATGCAAACAATGATTCACCTATCCTTCAAATTGCAATTTGTTTTACTGTACAAATAATACTGCCGACACCCTGGCTCACAAAGCTATCAGAGATTCTGAGTTTGTGTATCAACGTGGCAACAAGGATGAACAGGTGTGTTTGAATTGAGACAAATAGAAAGAACAAGAGTATACAGCTATGCTAGCGGTCCATGAGACTCTACTTTGGCACAAGTGCTAACATCAAGTCACAGGATCACCAAAGATATTACAATTCATCCTAAGGAGGACATGAATGTACCACATTAAACGGCAACCAGAGTGACCAAGATATTACACAAAAAACCCACAAATATCAACGTCATGGTGGCACAAGAGAAAAGTAAGATTCATTGTCTGGGTACCATGACTATCTGTACGAAATGTTATAGCAATCTATTCAGTAGTTGTTGACTATTTCACTCTAGATCAACCAACTGTAAAGCATGTAAAAAAAAAAAAAGAGGCAAATTTAAACATTTTAAGGCAAACATAATCCTCCACTTTGAAATAAACTCCTTATAAACTTCTACAGCCGTTAGGTTTAAAACTATTAGCTTTAAATGTTGCAGTTACGGGAAAATCCTATCAACTTTGTTATAGAAACGCTGTCAAACCCTGTGTTTAAAGCAGGCAATCATGTACAAATCATGGAAGCTTTTCTTATACATAACATTTTGGAGGAGTATTTATACTCAACAGCAACAATCTACTGTCTGTAAGATGAAAAACATGTGAACCGCATCGCTCACAGTCACATTCCATCATCTGTCCTCCCTATCTGCAGCTCCCTCCTTATATCAACGTAACAGAAACAACATTAACTCTTTCTGTAAATACTGCTCGACATAGTAAGCGGTGTCCTCCACCCGACGGGGCTGCACCACGGTGGAGCCTGGTACCAAACATTAAGTCACGGTACGTTCGAGGCTGAGACAGTCTTTGTAAGGCCAGAGACTGATATACAGGCATAGTTGTGGGAGTGGAGACTTGTGAGGAGTGGCAGACCTTTTCACTGGAGGTGATTAATGCAAACTGAGCCATTAAGTGCTATGGGAAGAGTACACTACACAGAATTTATTTCTGGGTTAATCCATTCCTTGTTCTCCTTGGAGAGCATCACAGCGACCGAAAGAACTTGCTGTGTTGTAGCAGACAAAAGAAATGAGATTGGTGTGGCATAAAGAAAAAGCAGTGTCTAGTTCGTGGCCCCTTTGTCATGTTTCAGATGTCTATTGATGTGTTTTCATCCACATGTATTTTATGTGCATTTTCAACTTTTTAAGCTTGGCTGAGGTAGAAAAATTGGTGTATCAATAAAAACAAAAGTGCAATGGAAGCTTTGCAAATAAACATCACATACATAAAGCATTTGACTGAAAATGTACACTGAAGCTTCTGCTCCACTGAAATGCTAAAATGTGCTACAGCCAAAAACATGACATTGGTGTAGACCCATAAGGTAACTGTAACAATCCTCGAATGAATGCAGAAAAACATAAAAGTAACATTTACACACATTGTTTTCCACATTGCTCTTTTAATCACACGATGTCACTTTGCATTCTTGTTCCTAATAGTTTAATGGCACCTGACTGCAGAAGATGCTCCATAAACTGTTTATCTTGATGTGCCTTAATATTTATATTCAAATAAACCGTGTTGAATGGAGTTTGGGTGGAAAGTTGATTTATGAGTTGTTTTTAGTTCCACCAAAGAGTTATCTCCCCTCTAATCCTCTCAGATGGTTTCATTTAAATAACTTGGAGGCTCAAAGAGGTGAAATTCTCCAAATATTCACAAAAACAAAAAAGACTGAAGGGAAGTCCAAAAAATGACACCTTTTTTTTCAGAAATTGCCAAACTAATCATCTCATGACTTCACAAATGTATCTTTCGACCTTTTGACAGCGCCCAACCCCTAAGTTGGGAACGGCTTCTAAATGACTTACCTGTATGGTGGTGAAAGTAGTGAAATCAGCTCCACCTTGACCAGCTACAACAGTAAAGTCCTTCTCAGTATTAACTAAAAATGTGATACATACTAATATATCAGTCTTTTGAGGGACAGATTTTAAATGCAGGAGTTGTAATGGAGTATTTTTACGTTGTGGTATTGATACTTTTTTTCCAAGCACTTTACACTGACCAACAATTAAAGTGTTTCTTTGTCATTGTATGTATTGTTTATGCTTTGTCATGGCATGACTTTCTTGTTTATTTACAGCGGGTTAAGTGATGGACTGACCATTTAACCCCTTTGTTCACCTAGGCGTGGTTCCTTTCCCACCATTCACCTAATGTGTTTTGTAACAGGAGACAGCAACTCATTGTTCCCGCATGTAGCAACAAAATGTTAATTTAAGAATTCAAGGAGGAATCACTGTCACACCACATCACACTTGCAGAAAAATCAAGTCATCGATCTCAATAACAACATATTTTGAAAACATGTAATGCATTCATGATTTCAATTTTTCCTAGTGACCCAGCTTAGCCCTGCAGTCCCCAGGCTTGTTAGGAGAGTTATGCAACAATATATGCATTGTAGTCTGACACAGACAGCTCACAGTTTAGTTTCACTCATTTAAATGTGAAGTGAAAACTGAGGTTGCAAGATGTACTCTGGCTTTGTGAGTTTAGACCACGTAAGCAATGACAGTAAATATTTATAAAAAAGTTATTTTTTAAGTAGAAATGGCAATTTGAAAATTGAAAATTTGCAGCTTTTCTCTGTTATTTATAATTGTAAACTGAATATCTTTGGCTTTTGGATGGCTGGTGGGAAAAAATAAGCAATTTGAAAATATTATCTTAGGCTCTGGGAAACTTTGATGTGCTTACTTATATGTACTGATTTTACCAAAATTTTAATAGATGCATTGGGACACAGACCTATTGAAAATAAGGATTTGATTAACATAGCCAGATGTAAGAGTAACAAAAAAAGCTAAAACAAACACAAAATGACAAAAACAGAATAACTGTGGAAATGTACAAAAACAGTCTCACCAAATATTATTTATATTCTAAATCTGAATTTTTTATGGCAAACCTTCTAAAAAGTTCTATCCGTTTATTACTTTATTACTAAAAATCACCAGGACCTTGACACTGAAGAAAAGGGAAACTGTACAGGTAGCGTGTTCGGGACCTTTGCACATCCTCTCTGGTGTATTGTTTTCTACAGTTGCTCAACATCCTAGAGGCTGTAAAAGACCAGTAAAAATAAAATAAACACCTTTCCCCAGGAAAGCCAGCATGCTGTCCCCCCCCCCTCTGATTTTCTGATTTTACCAGAAACAAAAACATGTCCTGTTTATTAAATCCGTTTCCCTCAATTGTACTTGATTAGAAGTAGAAAGTCTCTGGAGGAAAATTAATATTGTCCTGTTGCTTTGTTGTGCCTAAATAAAAATAAAAGAATGCACGTCACATCAAATAAACAACCAAGTGACTTCCTTTTACTTACTCTTTGGGATGAGATAAACGTAATAGTACTGAAAAAATGTATCTAAATTGTTACAATCAGCATCCTTTGGATATGTTTGTAATTGTTATCATTTCACTAATTCTGCACAGATCTGATATCAGCAAACACAATGCCTGAAAGTGAGTGTGTAATACAGTAAATACTGTTGGCCACATCCTAATATTTACTTTCGGATTTTTTTTTTTTTACAAAGGGGCTGAGCTTTCTCAAGTCAGACCATCTTCGTGCAACCATTTAGAGAGCTGTTTGTAGACAATGACCAATGACAGAGGTGTTGTATTTCAATATTTAAAGGTCACGATGGTGAGAAGGAAATCCTTCTGAAGAGGAAATACAGGTGTAATATGGAAAACTTGGCAGTACACGTCAAGTAGATGGATGAGACAATGAGACCGCGTATGAAAATAGAACTATGCATATACTGATGAAGAGCTCCTTGTGAGCATGCACGCACTATAACTGCTGTCAGATAAAAAAAAATGCATCTAAAAATGGCAGGAATAAATCACTTTTATTGGCAACAGGATGGAAGAATTTTCCAATTGCTCAGAAAGTAGTGCTTTTAATGTGAGGTAAAACATGAAAGAGTTATACGTTTTCCCATTTAGTTTTCTGGTACTTCAATGGCAACAGCAGACCCAAGCTGGCAGTTTCACAGTGAGGAAAAACACACTGAAAGGTTAAGATGTCAACGTATAAAATATATCCCAATATGGGGGGTCTGGTTGTGACATATGATGAAGGTTTAAAAACAGAACCAGCAAATACAGGACATCCGCAGACCAGGAAGGAGAAAAAAAACGCCTAATCTGACATTTGGCCTTTGCAGGTCACCGATATGTCACCCAGTCTGACATAGGTATGTGGGAGAAAGCTGTTAAAGCACTTTGTTGAGAGCAACAGAGTCACATGAGGGAAGTTCCATCTTCAGTCCAAAGCTGGAAATTCCTCAGAGAAATGGCGCTATAGCAGTGCAACATGGTCATGACTACATTATCCATTCATAGAGCCATGCTGCTGCTGCATCCTGTCAGCGCCTCAGAGCGGTCCTGTGACAGCACGAGGAATCTATAGGCAAGAGGAAGAGGCTCAGGGTAACTGGAGCAATAAACAAATCCATTCACAGTCTAAACAAGCTCCATAGATATTACTGAAGGCTGAAGTTGCTGGCATCGGAATACCGGAACAGCTTTTACTGGATTTTAATGGTTGCTTTGTGACCAACAAAGACGAGCAACAAAGGTCATATATAAAATCATAAAATTATTGCTCTTATTAGAAGTTATTAGTACTTGTTTTCAACACTGTCTTTAATCCAGTAAGAACTCAACAGGTGCTGCTGCTTTAAATACTCCTCCAACAACAGGATCTTGTAGGCTAATTATGCAAAAATTATTAGTGAGTCTATATACTGAGTATAAATCTCTCATGTGTATTCAAATGTCACTCTTTTATGGCTGCATTCAAGCTGGCTGTGTCACTGGCAAACAAACTGACATGGTGCATTAGACAGTTCACTGACTTCATTGAAACTGTTTACTAAGTTAGTTTGTTGCTATAAATAGGGATCATCAGCGTTCAAAGAGGGGAAACAGTAGTCCCTCTGTCCCAGCAGTACTTTCCCTAGTGTTTGAACAGCAGGAGAGTCCGGGGACCCGAACTCGGCTAATTAGCTAATTTATCAGCCCTGAAGGGAATGGCATGTGATTAAATCCAGTCAACAACAATCACTTTCTATACAAGAGAAGTTGTCATGATTTTCCAGAATCTTGTGAGAAGTAAACATCAGTTCTGGTAAACTAAGAAAAAGACTTGCAGGTAGTTTATCCTAGGTAGGAAGAATAGGACTAAACACATTACTCGAGTAGCTAACTACAAATTAGAGTATTTATTCTTTCCGTTTCCATTTTATTATACTTGACACAAAAAAATATTATACTTTTTACACTTTTCTTTGACAGCTACAGTTTGTAAATTAAGATTTTGCAATGCATGTAACAAAACATATAATCATGATATAACATTGCATGCTCTGAAATAGTACACAAAAGTAAATAAAGCAGGTCAAATGAGACTGCTGGATTCTTCTTTAGAACACATGAGTACATTTGGCTGATAATACTAATTAATTTACCTGTGGAGTATATTTACATTGAGGTATTAATTAAGTAAACGACTTAAATACTGCTGAAATTAAGTTTTTAACAACTGTGATCACGTTTGATGGTTGCATAGGCTCAGGATCAGGACGGCATAACCTAAACTGAACATTCTCTGACAAGGAGAGCCCCCTAGTGCTCAGATACACAGGGTCCATGCAGAGGAATTCTGACTCATTTTTATGGCTACAGCTTTTATGAATGTGCTCCTGGCTTGTACACTCACTCTGTAAGATGATATAAAAGCTAGGCTTGCCTACAGAACTACACTGTCTTTCACATTATCTCTTCCGGGTCAGATCTGTTACTTTATTTATATATAATAGTAAATGTCACTCAAACCACACAACAGCTGTAACTAAATAATTGAACACTATGCATACACTTAGAGGTAACCAGATATCACCAGTGCTGGAATTTTCAGTCACCTTTACTCAAGTATCTAAATACTATTTTTACCACTGAATAGCTCCACTCATACACTCAACTGTGTGTCTTGGCTATATTGGGCTACTCTATATAAGGTACACACATACAGAGCAGAAGAATAACACTGATTTAAATTGAATGAATATCCCATTAACAAGATGTGTTAGTGCTTCATCAATACTAGCTGTAAAGATAGTGCTTGAGCAATTCATTTACTGTAAAATGATTGTTTATTGTCCTCCCGTTTCTCTTGAAGCTCAACCTGATCCTCCACTGTTGCCATAGTTACCAAGTAACAAACTAGCATACTTGGGAAAGATCAGGAGCCAGATTTTAAGAGTTTGCTTTCTACAATTGATTAAATAATACTGATAACAAGGGATGGAGACTAAAAACACACGGCCCATTTTTCCTTGGTGAGTGACATTTAACCTCTTTATTTTGGGGGCTTAACATAACGGAGTATTTCTTAATAAGCAGTCGTGTCTTTTTATGATTTGTAACTTAGTGAATGTAGATCAGTAGTGGGAGAAGTATTTAGATCATTTAGTTAAGTATTCTGCAGTCCCCTTTCAGAGTCTTTTATTAGTGGAAAATAAGTAAGTATATTTACTCACGCACTTCGAAATACTTCTACTGTAATGACTGTACTCCAGCATTTCAATTTTATGCTACTTTATATTTCTATTCCACATCTCAGAAAGAAATATCGCACTTTTTACTCCACTCCTAGCCTACTGGACAGCTAAAGTCACTAGAATTAAAATTAATATTTTACATATAAAACATGACAAGTTTATAAAATAAAATGCATTAATAAAGATTAAAATACAGAACTCTGTATAAAGAAGTTCAATTTAGTCAAATGCTGCTTATGTGTTAATGCATCAGTAATATTATTCCATTAATATAGCCTATATATAATTGTATATTGATCTGGAAGGGGCCATTTTGCTCAATGAGTATGTTTACCTTTGCTACTTTAATTACATTATGCTGCCGAATCCTTTTGCACTTTTAAATCTTGAAAGTAGGTATGTTACCTTATTAGATATGATTACTTTTTCCACTGGTGTAACAATGGCTTAATGTAAACATTAATTTGAGCGAATTTTAATACTGTGTGTACTTTTTGGGTTTCATCTATAACATTGCATCATATTATATAAACTGAATATATACATTTTTTTAAAGATCTTAATCAGTCACCAACTACAGATGTGGAGATATGGGAGTAAGAAGTACACAGTTTCCCTCTGAAATGCAACTGAGTGGAAGTAGAAATTAACATAAACATTTAAGGAGAGCTCACGTACCTCCTCCACCTTTAGAGCTACTCTGTCTGTTTGCTCACCCTAACTGAACCAGCCTGGGGACAGGGGAATGTGGGGAGTCGAGAAATACTTCAGATAATTCAGAGGAGGAGTAAATGGGAGAAGGGAGAGGCAGAACTAGATAAGACAAACATTAACTAAAGGCATACAGAGACTGAAAGAAAATGGTCACTGAGCTGCTTCATTTAGACCCACACTACGTGTTATAGACCATTTCTCTGTTGAGAAGAGGGGATGCAACTGGACACCTCCCCCTATTATCAGCCTACTGCTAGGCAGAGAGGCTACAACAACAGAAATACACTGTTAGTATGTTGAACTCCAAAAGAACACAAAAGAAAGTGCCGTCAAACCAGAAGCACTATCAACAAAAATGAAGATGACTGAAATAGCATTGGATAAAATATTTAAAAATGTATATCACAGTATCATCTGTTTTGTTGTACAAAATTTCTAACTAATTCTAATTCTGTTTCTAAAATTTGTAGACCAACTGATAAAAATAATAACTATATGATTGTCTTGATTGTTTTTGCCTTACAAAATAGGCTACTTTTCATCACATTCACACAGTCTCAACAACAGTCCAAACCAAAAACAATCTTTTTATTAGGAATAAACCTGCCTGAACTGTCCATAGCTGAAGGTCAGCCTACTCTGCTGTATTTAAACATGGGTCGCATGGTCGTACTCGGAGAGCCTAATATTCTGTCAGGTGGAAGTTTGAGAAACACTGGCCAAACACACCCAAAGATCTGAAAGGGATAGAGACCTTGATGTAAACCGTACAGCAAAATCTCTGTATGTCGTCATTTGCCCAACTCATGATGATTCTGGGCTCTTGTACAATTGACAGTGATTGTACAAAACATATGCATCCCAGACATTTTGTAAAAAGTCTGTATTAGTGATCAGGATCAAACAGTACTAAAAAAGAAAATCGCCTCCCCAACTTAACAAAACTTGGATATGGTTTGTGCTCAATACAGTACACCTGCAGCAACTAATCCTCCCTTTGTGAAGCTTACAAAGTTCAACTTCCAGCAAAGAACACAGTCTTTCATTACAGATTGTAACTTAATCAGGTGGAATCAGGTAAAAGAGCAGAAGACTACTTCAGTTTCTCTCAGGAAGAAACAGCAACACTTGGCCTGAGTTCAGACTGTGATGCTGCAAAATATGATATCACGATGAACTACAGTAGGCTTCGCTTACAAAAGCTGTATAAGTTTAGAAAGATGGATAAGAGTGTTCAAGTGGGGAAATGTTTTTATAGGCTCATCAAATCCAAACACAAAGAGAACATCATGCACAGTATCAGATCCCAACAGAATAAACCCAGATGTGAAACAACATAAAAGTATCCTGAATTATTATCAGGCCCTCGATAGAGAATATAAATTGTCTTATCATCTCCTTTTCGTCAGAGATGCAACACAGCGACTGATCTTCACTAAGCACAGGCTGAGTGTCCAACTGGCAAAACATAAAGGAGGATATAAAAAGACAACTCGGAGAGCAACGTGCAAGTGGTTGAAACAGACGCACATTCTGCTCAAATATGAAAAAGTGCAGTGCTGCTTAACACACGTCAAGTAAAAACCAGTTCTCCTACTTCAACCTTTCAAAATCTTCTGAGGCAAAGGAGAAACAGCTCCTTTTTCAGTCAGATATATCTGGTGACCTCCTCAAAATGAAAGGATAATGAGTCTCAGTTGCTCTCTGTTGGCCATTGACATTATGTTATTATATGTCAGATTGTAATAATTGTTGATACAGTGTGTGACATAATTTCTAGAGAACTTAATCTTTGACTACCATTATCCTTACTGGTATCTATATTGTTTCATGAACTTCTGAACTCTATCTTTATTTGTTAATCCTCAGGTACAAGGAGAGGTTGCAGACCAAGTATCTAAAAACTTCAGCAAACAAGATTTTAGTAAACACAAGCCTTGATGACTTCAGTGATTGCTCGTCAGTCTTGTTCGGGTCCAACAGAGGTGTCTCACCGGTCATTCTCCATGGCGCTCCAAAACACAACTCCAGTCAAAAGCCTAGAAAGTGCATCTCTAAAGAGCATGCATGCTTCTCAAAGCAGATGATCCAAAAGCAGATTCGCAGAGAATATGTGTCTTCTGTAGAGGAAAAACTCAAGCAGCATCCTCTAGCTATGTATCCGTACTATAAGGATCACATCACATCAGAGGTAAGTGGAGATGACAGCAGTCTGGACTGCCAAGCTGTAGTAACAACGATGAGGGTCAGTATTAAACAATAAGGGCAGGCAGATGAATGAATTAAGTCTGAATGAAGCAGTTTAATACGTTTATCAAGACATTTACAGAGTCTCTTTAATTTCTCTCCAGTTATTTGATAAGGTGGTATCGGTTTTGGATCCAGACATGTGCGTAAACAGTGCCTCTGCACTTCCTACGCCTACAGTAGACCATGTGGAGGAGGAAGATGAAGAAAACTGTAAAGAGCCAAGTAAGGAAGAAGTGGACAGAGAAAAACACAATGAAATGCAAGTATACTGGCAATTTGATTGGTAGTATAAATATAATATACATTAATTTGCCACATTATTTATACCTGATTATGAAAAATAAGCTACTTAATACACAATTCTTCTCAATCATTTTACAGCAGCCCCAATGTCCAAACCCCAACTCCCAGAAATCCCTACATACTACAAATGAATGCAAATGGTATCAAGAAGGGCCGGACGATCAAAGTAAATCAACTGAGCGCCCATAAGGATATGAAAGCAGCGGTTACTGTTTGTCAAACCTTACTCATCAACCAATGTCATGTTAAAATGATGATACACGAGAATTATGTTTGACTCTTGCAGGACGAAGAGACCACTATTACTGAATCTGCCATACCTGGCAGTTTTGACATTGGCCCTCAAGACTCCTTCCTCACCAACTTCCTCCCTTCAAGAACACCATCAGTGACACAAGAATGAAACCCTGTCATAGCCATAAATATACAGGACGGTTAGGTTTCAAAAGCCTCTGAGACAAATAAGGTACAAAAAGAATAAAGTTCACCAAATCGTAAACCCACAAATAGTACAATATAATCTTTGATGGCTGCTCGGTAGAAAAATCCAAGAACAAGGAGCTGGACTTTGATATCCCAAAAAAGTGATGACATCAGGCCTACAGTATCATCTCAAGACAATTCATGTCCCCTTTGCAGCATATGAAGCAGTTGGTTTGTTGACAACATGAGGAGTTGAAACAGATGTATGTAACCTTAGCTGTCAGCGAGTTTCACAGCATTTGTATACAGGAAATGCTGTTCAAAACCACACTGTAAAAAGACAAGAAAAAGGAGAAGTGCATCTAAAATATGTCTCACTGCAGTTTCTGAATAATCTCCTTACTGAAGAGGAAAAAACAAGCTTCAGCAGAGGTTTGGGTCTGTTTCGTTATGCAGTATAAGGGAACACGGATAATTAAGCACTGTGTATACGCAGAGGGGAGCAGAGGTTTTATGTTAAATGGGTGCCTAAAATTAACTTGGCCAGCTAATATAAAGACTGCAATATAGACCTTTTTCACAGCAGCCATTTTGATGTAAAATAGTAGTGTAACACAGTTTTTACCAATGATACTGATTAAGGTTGAGTTCCATTTAGTGTCGCACAGCCTTTCCAGTGAGCCAACATACACAATAGCAGCACACTGACTCTAATTGAGCTGAATGGAACGGAACATTAATCAGTATCATTGGCAACACCTGTGTTTACCCTACTATTTCACATCAAAATGACTGCTGTGAAAATGGTCCATTGTCAGCTATTCCTCCCTATTTGTATCATGCTTGTTTATACTGTGTGTACTACTGTATATGCAAATATATGATACATATACAAAATCTAGATATTTGTTTTTTTTTTGCCATGATTCCTGGTATGAAATAAAAAAAGTCCAACACATCCATTTACAGAAAAAAACTTTATTTATACAATAAATTACAAAAATGCACCTGATTATAAAACCATCCTTGACAAGTTCATCTGGGGAGCCTTTCAAAATAAAAAAGGAGCTTTCTGAAAGACAAAAAAAATGAATTAATTCTGAGAAAAATTTATTTAAAATGTTTATGAAAACTTTGATGTCTGTGAGCTGCTGAAGGACATGTGTAGCAGGGAACTTCTATTGGTGAAATGGATTTCAGTTGCCTCATTATATCCTCATACTTGTGTGCTAAAGATGATAAAATAATCAATGTGAGAAAACATCTATCCGTCTTATCATTTGTTATTGATCAGCAGTAAATATTTGACTTTTGTGTCAATGTTATTCAGCTTATCCCTCTCCTCACAGTAATTAAGATCTAATAAATGTGTATTCTATTAGTGTTTTATTCTAAAAAAAAGAAAAAAGAATGTAACTGCTTAGTTTATTAAAACACAATCTGTTATCATACCATCATATCTGCTGAAATGATAAACTGTATGTTTATGACGTAGAATATAAACAGCTTACTGAAGAGAGGAGCCAGCCTTGGGTCTGTTGTGTTGTGTCAGTCACTGTTGGCTGTTCAGGTCAGAGGTCAGGAGTGAGTGGACGGGTGACCTGCGGCCCAGGGACATTAGCTGTGGGGAGGAAATGTACCTCGCTGCAGTCGTTGGACTCAATATAAAACGGCCTAGAAAAGTCATAACGTATATGTTAAGATAATTCAACATTGATATTGGTAAAAAAGTTATTTCTTTGTGATTAATTGGTCTATTTTATGTAAGGCAACTTATGGTTATTTTCATTTTTTAATAATCTGCTGATCATTTTCTCATATAATTGGTAGGTCTATAAAATGTCAGAAAATAGTGAAAAAATGTGCAGAAAAAAGGTGACAAATCTCAAACAAGATTGATTTCCAATGACATAAGAAAAGAGAAAGGTTAAAAATCCTCACATTTAAAAAAAAGCTGGAAACGGAGAATATTCGCTAGTTTTGCTTGGATAAGGCTTAAACAACTAATCAATTATTAAAATAGTTGATTGTTTTTCTGTTGGTCTAGTAATCATTGGGGCTTTGATGTTGTACGGCAGACAAACACTACATTTATGAAAGGAGTAAAAACAAACTGAAATACATTTGGGAAAAAGGCAACTTTTTGTTGGATTGCATGACAATGACGAAAACTCACTCTCACTGGAGGATTCGTTGTTGATTATTTTCCCGCTCAGCTCAGCCGTTTTCAGGAAATGTGGCTCGCTGTACACAGTGAATGCACAAACACACACACACATTACATCACATTACAGAGCCTGTAGCACTTTGCAGTGCCTTGCATGTTGCATGAGGGGTAATAGGTCACGTGGGTGGATGGTGTGACCATCTCTTAGCCTCAAGGCAAGTCAAGCTCAAACAAAACAAAACACTAAGTTTGCTAGGTTTGGGCGCGCTCCCTACCTGCCACAGGTTTTTCCTCTAAATCTGGAGCCAGCTTGTTCTTCTTCGGCCTTGTCAGTACTGCTGAAGTTGGCAGGGTTATATTAAAATACACAGTGAGACATTACACAAGAACATATTCAGTCATATCTGTTGTTATAGTCCATAACAGATAACTTAAGACGCTAAGGAGTTTCTTAAACTATACAAGGTCACAACAGCTTGTCTACTCTTTTTATGGTATATTAAAGTTCAAGCAGTGAAACTGACTTCCTGCATCACATGATTTTCAGATGTGACCTAAGCTAGCCTAAGAATGAAGCTAATCCTTGCAGTGTGTGGGAAGTCAGACGTACAATGTGGTTCTGTGCACTCTCTCCGGCGCAGACCTCCTTCTGTGGAAGCTGCTGCCGGGAGCCCCGTTATCTGTGTGTGGTCTGTGGTTCTCCGATATCACCGCTCGCAGCTCTTTGACGAGAGACCTGAGCTCCCGGGCGGAACTCTCCTGATGCCTCTTTGACTTCAGCAGGCCACAGTTAAGAGAGAGGGGAGAAAGACAATGTCAATGCACTTCTGTGGTGGTGTCAATATTATAAGTAGCTGATCTGACTAGCTTGCATCTGAGAATACGAGACAATCTCACAAAATCTATTTCTAGTTCATGCTTAAGTGAGTAAAAAAACAGAACTGTAGTAGCACTATAAAATTGAGCAAAAAAAACAAACTGTGTTGAAATGATTTACCGTCAGATTTCTCTCCTTGCAACAGGAATGTAATGACGTGTATGTTTTCGATTTAAAGGCCTAGCAGATGTGCTGAGCTTGTGTCTGTGCAGCCAAATAAACAATGATTCACACATGCACTTGATGGGCTGGAACCGTAGGAGATAAACGAGATATAGGGAGTTCCTGACAGTACCGTGATCCGGGTGTTGGAGGCGTGCTGGGAGGAGGGTGGAGCAGTGAGTGCACCTGGGGACGGGGTGTCCAGGTCAGATGGAGGTATATTCAGAGCCGTGTGCAGATTTTGACCTTGGAGCTCCTCCAGAGAAGATAAAATTGGTTGTAAGATTTGTTGAAGTGGAATTCTGGCTAGATCGAGACATTATTAGGCATAAAGAGAAAACAGCTGAGGAGCTTAGCATAAAGCATTGAAACTAAATATGGGTATATTGTGACACATATAGGCATACTGTGTATAGGGTGGATAAGCCTTTTTCCCTCTCATCAAAAAGACTCTGTGTATGTAGTCAGCTCTACCTTTAAGTCCAGGGCATGATGGAGTTTCAGACGGAAAAACTCCTGCTCTTGCAGCTGGATGAAATCTTGACAGTCTGCAAAGCTCTCTGTCATCTTTGGGAAGATACAGAGCATATGAAGCAATAACACAATGATGGACACAAACACACAGAACAAGAGTGATACGTTTTTTTTTTTTACTCAAATATATAAACTCAAATTTTGGTTTTGTTCCAGTGGGAGAGATAGAGAGATGATAACAGTTTGGGGGAAAGTGACGCCAAAACCTTTAAGACAGTTGTTGATGATGAGCCAACCTTTCCTAACTGTAGGATTTTTTTCTAATAATCATATTTTGAGCATTTATCCTGTTATTAGATAGCGGGCAGTAAAAAGTTGTGAGTAAATGGTTAAACGGGGGAAGGAAATCAACCCGCTGACTGGACACAAACCTGGGACGTTACGGTTCGTAGACAACACTTTAATCTCGACGCTACCGTGAAACCAAACCATGTACTTTTGAAAACAGAAAATATTTCAGTGTGTACTGTCTCAAATTGACTCTCAATGCCAAGTATCATTTGGTGGTTATATATTGACTAGAATAAAGTGTAAATGAGCAGCACCTTGTGAAGGATTGCCTCCAGCTGGTCGATGCGATCCCTTAACTGTTTATCTTTGGAGCGAAGGGCCTCCAGTTCATTGCCAAGTTGTCTCTTCTCCTCTCTGACGAAGCTGAGTTCTTGGAGCTGATGCTGGTGCTCCAGGCTTTGGTAGCGCTCCTCCTGAAAAGGATAGGAAGAGTCCACAAAGAAAACAATGGAACAAATGGTGTGGATGAAATGCATTTGAATCTATCATTTTGTGGGATTGAGCAAAGTTGTCTCAATCCTTGTCTTGTCTAAATAAAGCTGTCTTGTCTCAAATGAAGTAACTGTTGACTGGTCACTGTTTTTTATTCAGTGCCAGATTCATAACTGGAAGATTTTCAATGGTCATTAATGAGAGTCTTACAAAGTTAGCAGGTTATATTTTTCTTCCTGATTAGGACCATATGATCTCCATGAGGTAAGGCAGTCAGAAAAAAACAGCACTAGTTTCTCGTGTTAAAGTCCATTACATCCTATTTATTTTGGCTTACCGATACGTGCAGCCAATGTTCAAACAAAATTGAAAGAAAAATAAAATTGAACGGTTTACATCAACAGATCAAAAGATCTAAATCCAAGTTGACTGATCCACATAAACACTGGTACATTAAGTTTTTCACCTGGTACAGCTTCTCCATAATCTCCTCTAAATGTTGGATTTTGCCCTGCAGGGAGTCAATCTGCTCTCTCCGGGCTGTGATCTTCTCCTGCATATCCATGGCAACTCGGAGGCCTGAGGTGGAGACAAACCAACCCAAAGCCAGACAGACAGACAGACAGACAGACAGACAGACAGAGGGCAGGGAGGTAATTAAGCGAGAAAGAACATCATGCACATAATATATCAAGAACATAAATCACAGAGCTTTAATCTTGGACAGGCTTTGCACCTATCATAGACACACTGTATGTTCATATTTCTCAGATGATATATCTCAGACTGGGATGCAGCAGAGGAGGATATGTAATATTCACAATTTAGCTGAACTATCCTAATTACCTTTTGTTCAAGAGTTGACAGCATTCCTAGATTTCATTACGATCCAAAGTAAATCACTGGTATCTGTCTACTTGATCACACATTTGATGTAAATCAGAGGAATTTTCTCAGATGTTCCTTTGTACATGAGATCTTCTAATTAAGCCTCAGTTTAAATTATCTGACCGTGTCCATCAGCTCCTTCCAAGGTCTTCAGGGTTCTCCTGACCTGGTCCAACTCATCATGGGCGTCCCTTAGCTGACTCTGAAGCCTCAGCACCACACCCTCGTGCTCCTCGTTCTTACAGCGGTGGAGCTGTTGCAGCTGCTTGTGCTCCTCTGAAATTGTGCCCGCACAAACACATGCGTTACATCCGCAGAGAGAAGCACACTTTAACACACAAGCAAACACACGCAACAATAGAAGGGCTTGGTTGACAGTGAAAACATACCAAAAATTGTTTCTTTGTTTGTTAACACAGCAGGACAAGGAGATCATTTGATTTGGCAAAGAAACTGTGGGAGCTGAACTCTTTCTAGAAACAGCTCTGTGTAATTCCTGGTGAATGAAAGCGGTTTAGTTTGCTGTTTGGAGATTTAAAAAGTCCTACAGGTCACTGTGGTTGTTTTTCTTCTTACAGTATGCTAAACGTCCACATGAAATACTACATTATGTGCAAATTAATAAACACATGAGATGTTTTGATCCATGCGGACAACCCAAGAACATTGTGGTGGAAAACTAATTCATAACTCATTTTATTCTCTGCTGTCCTTCATCACGATTTCAAGTTCCAGATTCAGATTTGATTAGAATTAGAATTGAGGACGAGCTTTGGACAATGGTTTGCACTTTCTGTATATATTTCCAAAGCATGGAGTAGGAGGAAAATATGATAGACAGAAGAATTGGTATGAGCTGTTGCATAAATCTTTACTTGGGTTATGTTTGTTTATATTAGTATATGATGTTTAAATGTGTATTTATGTGAGGCTGTTTGCATATATTTATTTAATTGTTCTCCTTGAACACTATATGCATCCGGCTTAAATTTGTATGAGGTTAAATTTGCTAGATGATTAATCCTTTGAGGTCATGTAAACAACCAGACACCAAAATAAAACGACTTATTCATTCAGTCGTTATTATAGTGAGGAAGCTACAGTTTGTTTTCATAACCATAGTGTTGTTTATATGATGGATATTGGTTGTGTGTGTGGTGATTCATATTCAGTAAAGCTCAACTCACTAGTGAAGGTGAGTAACTGCACATGGTGGAGCTCCAGCTGGGTGGTGAGCTGCTGCTTCTCCAGAGTTTCCTCCTGGACGCACTTGCGTAGTTCAGCGACAGAGGCCTGCAGCTGCCGCTTCTCATGCTCTGCAGCAGCCAGGTCCGACTTGTGCTGGTCTAACTCAGCCTAATCAGCATACGGCACAAAATGAAGGACGAGAGAGAAAGAGTGTGAGGATAGTGATGATATAGGTTTACTTCAGTGATCTAATCATATGTCAGTTCAATTTTCTGCCATGCTCTTTACCCTGAGCTGCTGAACCTCCAGCTTGTGCTGGTTTAACTGGTTGCTAAGGAGGCTGCTCTCCTGGTGAAGGTTGTCAATGGTGTGGCTGTGCTGCACAGTCATCTGGATGTGGCTCTCCATCTGCAGCCTCAGAATATCTATCATCTTCTCTCGGTCATCCAGCTTCAGCCTCAGTGTCTCTCTGTCTGCGTGTATGGTCTGGAACTTACTCTGCGCCTCTTCCAACCTGGCAAGAGCCTGGAAAAATCAGTTATGCTTAATTCCGATGAGCCATTAAAAAAGACAGGCAGCTGTCCTTATGGTTTATATATAACTAAATGGTTGATGTTTTAAAAGCACACATACACACAAATCCACACATGCGTTTAATGGTTTATTACCTGCTGGGCTTCTTGCTGCCTGAGCTGGAGTTCTTTGGTTTTATCCTCCAGGAGTTCCTGGGATTTCCTCCCCTCCTGGGCCCTTTGCTCCAGCAGGGCCTGCAAGCAGGTTTTCTCCTCCCCACCTCTGCGAAGCTGCTCCCTGGCCGCCTCCAGCTGTCCTCTCAGGGCCTTTACCTCCTCCTGGAGCTCACACTGCTGCTGCTTACCGCACCTCTAGAGGATAAAGCAGGAGGCACAGTGGGTTGACTGTGTTTAAAGGGACAAAAAAATAATAATCTTTTGACAGTGTGAAGAAATATGATCTCAATGATCTCTGTGTTTTCTGAACAGTTACACCTGTCCTACACGTTCAGAACACAGTGAAGTGAGTCAAGTGGTAAAATGCCACCAAAATGAACAGGGGCGAATGAACTTGGACTTTAGAACACGAACACAATGTACTTTGGATTGAGAGATATATGGGTAGCTAAAGCTACTTGCAGATTCCAAAAGGTTTCTGGTTTTTTTCTTGGAAATGTACTGACCTCATTTTCCTAGAGTGCCAACAAAGAACTATATTTTGGTCATTATGAGAAGAGAAGGAAGTTTGTACATTGCCCAATCCTAATGTCAAGGTACACATTAGGGCTGGGGGATATAGACTGCCAAATGGACAACTTGTGCACCAGTTTATGCAGCAACAGTAACTGCACTTGAATGGGCAATATGGGGCTTCATTCATTGATGGCCTGTAACTAGTGATAGACCGATTCATTGGTCAGCCGATTATCTGGCATTTTAAGATCATTGGCGCTGGCCGATGTCTGCGCTCACAGGGCCGGTAGACAAAAAATGTCTTCAGGCAGATCTACAGGCAGCCTTGTCATTTGCTTTCTAAATATCGGCAGCAGCCAGTGAAAAACCCGTATCGGTCGACTGCTGCCTGTAACTGCACAAACCAACTCACTAGTTACCAAGTGGATTTTTCAAAGATATTATCCCTATTGTCTTATTATAGTACACATACACTGTTTCATTGGTGTATACACATAGCATCAGAGCAAGGATGGACCAGACCTTAACATTACCACATCTAGGACCTGCCCCTAGACCCTAGCATTCTACTGTTGGCATTAAATTAGAAGACCAAATGGGCAAAATGTAATTTGTTAAGAGACAGAGCATCTGTCCTTGTCAGTATAGCCTCAGTTAAGAAAACCAGCAAAGCCCATCCCCTAACTAGAACCTCTATTTGAGCCTTACAATCCTCTTTCCACCAGTGTCTTACGCTGTTTCACCAGCAAACTACACACCTCCACCTCTTTAAGTCGCTCCATCATCAAGTTCTATTCAAATTACATCATTTAATGTCAACCTTATACTTCAGTTTCCACTTTAAATTGTGTTTTTTTTATGTAAAAATGCACTTAAAACATGAGGAGGAAAGCAACAGGAAGAGACAAGATGCTGGTTTCACATTCATGGTTTGCTGCAGCACCTGAAAGTGGTCAAGCTGGGACTGAAGCTCCTCTGCCTGTTGTAAAGATCGCTCCTTCTCTATTTGGGCGGCCACCAGCTGGGACTGAGCCTCAACGAGCTGCTGCTCCAGACAACAAACCTAATGTCACAAGTCACATTAAAAATGTGTGAGTTTTCATTCTGGCATAGGCAGTACCTGCATGTTCTGGTCTTGTCCACATTCATTACAATGATTGGGAAGTTAACATGGTGGCTGATGTGTTTTTCTAATCTCTGAGCCACTTTGGTTTTACTCTCTAAATATCTAATGAAGTGGATACATTCACATTATTATTCTTCAAGTCTTTATTATTATTATAAATATTATTATTGCTTACATTATTGCTCGTAGTGTTACTGTCCATTCTTCCTTACCTTTTCTTTATGTCCACAGAGGGTTGACTCAAGTTCCCTGACCTGACACTGGTGCAGCGATGTCTGTCTCTCTGCAAGTTTCCTGGGCACAGAAATTAAACATATTTTTTAGCACACACACATTTATTCAGAAACATTGTCTGATCATTTAAGTAAGAGGCCTTTGACTGGAAATGCTCTTAGATAAAACAGGCACTAAATGATTTGGGAACAATACTTACTTTAGCAGCTCCAACTTGACACTCAAGCTGACACTGTTGTTTTTTGATGACCTCAGTTTGTCAGTCAACAGCGCCATCTCCTGGCCAAGACTTACAATCAGTTCTTCCATTCTAGGAGAGAGCAAAGTGAAGAGTGCTTACTATCACTGCTATGGTAGATGCAAGTATTATTTGTGTGGATGATATATAATGAAGAGACAGATAACATGAAATAGTGGCGTAATACAAAAAACACCATAATTTAATTACGTTGACTGACAGTAACTTAGGGGTGCACGGTATGGTAAAAACATCATACTGCAATTATTTTGACAGACACTGTGATTGCGATATGATTTGTGATTATTGTGGGAATTCTCTTTATGCATCACACATTTTTTCACTAAATACATAATTGAAATTATGACGGTGTGACATATTTTGGTGTCTGTACCAAACAAACATATTTTCTTAAAACTGGAGAACAAGATCTGTAGGCCAGAACATCTCTTTAGAACTACAGTACTTCATTATTATGCTGTTTTGTCACACTCCTGCGATGTGCATATTGCTTCTTCAATTTGCATATTGTGCCTCCCTACAATAACTTAATTTGGTTGTGAGAACATTTGCTCTTGTGGTCTGTTGCCTGTAACACTAAGATGACTTACTGGTTAGGAAATAATCCATGACTGATGGTTAACAGATGAAACCCCATGACAGCCTATGTACACCTGCATGTCCTATTCTAAGCAATGAATTTTGATACTACTTGATCCAGATGTGACATAAATTTAGCTAAACCAAATCATACGACAGCATTATAAGAATAGAAACAAAATATTAACATTTTAATAGGAACACATTTTATGATTTTAATATGCAAAAACATTAAAACGGATGCAATTAACTCCTATTTCCACTATTGATTCATTTGATGATTATTTTCTCAATTAGTCTGTAAAATGTCAAAAATATTAAAAAATACAATGTATAATTAAGATGACAAGTCCAAGATGAAGTCATAAAATTTCTTGTTTTATGCGAACAGACCAAAAACCTACATGTTTGTATTTCTATCATAAAGTATAAGACAAAGAATAGCAGCAAATCCTCACATTTAAAAAGCAGAAACCTGAGAATATTTGGCTTTTTAGCTTCAAGAAATGACAGAAACAATTAATCTATTATGAAAATGCTGATTTATTAGTGACTAAATACTTAGTCATTAATTACCTTTCTTTTTCCTTATTTACTCCGCTGCATTCTTCTCTCCCCAGATGTTCCTTTGACTGCGATAAAACAGATGAAATCAGACATGACAGGATGAAAGGTAAAGGTCTAGGACTGAAGTACACCGACTCTGTAACTGACATCTTACCAGAAAAAGTCTCTCCTGTATCTTCTCTGTCTCTTCGTTTAAATCCTCAGTTAACTTAGCAGCCGGGGATAGCTGTCTTGAACCAGTGGCACCATTAGGACTGGTGATGGCATCGTCTCTGCACTGTTTCTCATTCGATATCAGTGAAGAGTAAGTCTCCTTTACATTTCGTTCCAGTGTCTCTACTTTCCTGTTAAGCGCCAACGCCTCATCCTCCGTCTCCTGCAGCTTCTGGTCCCCAGCCCTTTTGATGTTCTGGAGCTCCTCCAACATGCACAGCATCTTTTCCATCTGACCAACGTGTTTCCTCGAATCCTTCAATCTACAAATAAAAAGATCTGTGTGTCAAAGTGATTTTAAACCCTTTCTTTGTAGAAGTAAAATTGTATCGGTGTGTTCACCTGAGGTCAGACAGGGTGTCCTTCTCCATCTGGACTTTATGCAACTCAGTCTGCATGTTCGTGATGGCTTTGTCAAAAGTGAATGTCTCTTGTTCGGGTTGATCATGAGGCTGTGTTAAAGAAAGCATTACCAATTCAGTCATTCAGACAGCATCAAACTGATAACATTCATATTTGAAATAAAAGTATGAACCTTGTTGAGCTGCAAGTCAGACAGCTGTTGCAGACAGTCACCGATTGCATTTTCCAACACCTCCCCTCCAGGAGAGCTGGCATCTCTTTTGGCCGACCCTTGGTTTAAACTATTCAGATCACAAAGCAGGGGTCGAGTCCCTACCTGCTGGTGAGTTGAAGGAACGGTGGAATCCCTGGGTGACTCATCTGCCAAAAGAGCAAAGGACATTATAAACATACTGTGTATGTTATCAAAGTTAAGGGTTGGTGAAACAGTTAGGCTGTGCTTTTGCTTATCTTGAAATATTAAAATATTTTGTGTTTTTACCTTACATATTTGTTATTTAGATAACAACTTTTTCTGCAATTCAACTTTCAGCATTACAACTTTGGATGGTTTTAAGTCACAATGTGTGTGTTGTGAAAAGTAAAACAAATAAGCCCTTACTTAACACATAGTTATATAGTTATTCATCTGCCTGGCTACGGCAACAAAAACAACATTTTGGATGACGATGTTAGTACTCACAGACATTGAGCCTGTGGTTGTGGCCGCTGTGTCCAGGTGGGCTGTGGATACCATATGTGCAGCCGAGCCTCTCCAAGGTTAGTTTGGTTGCATTTTCCACCTCCTCCTGAAGCCTCTGGGTTTCCCTGGTGCGCCTGTCAAGCTCCTCACTGTAAAAACATAAAAAATAAGTTAATGTGGACATTTTTGTTTAGTTAGGTTATGCATTTTGGCATTGCATGAAATCAGAAGGCGTGCTAGCCAACCTACAGTACCTCAACTCCTCCAGTGTCAGGCTGTTAAATCTCTGCAGAGGACAGGCATCATGGGTCTCTGTAAAGAAACAAACAAAAGACGTGAAGAACTGACCAATTCAGTAACAGTATGTTCACAAAACTGTCCTTTTGGTAAGTTAGTACCCTTACATTAACGTTAGCTATGTTAACCTGTAACTTACCAGTTGTTCCTGCTGCTGGTGGTGGTTGTAGTTCTGTGTGGTTGGGTAAGAACTCAATACTCTGAGGATCAGAGGACGGAGACCCCGAAGACATCTCTGTTCACATAAGTAATCAAGCTGTCGATGTAACTATTAAACAGTGAAGTCAAGTAGCTTAGCTAGGTTAAGCATCTAACGTTAGCTAACTAGGAAGTTGTCGTTAAATGTAAACTAAGGTTTCATCACCATGGAAACAGCATCCGTAGCTAGCGTTGTGAAAATCTGAAAATTTGTTGTTGTTTTTTTTTTAGCGTTAATAGTTAACTTAGTTACCATTGTGTGTCTGGCTAAGTTAGTCGGATGTTTGGTGAAGTAAAGCTGACAATGAAATGACAGGAAAAGTAACGTTAGCGCCGACACTTTGAAACAATCCCTCAACATCCGCCTTTTCCCTACAGTTCACCGTGACGCAAAGGCCTTTCCAGCGGTGCATGATGGTCATTGTAGTTTACGCGCAGTTTAGGGGTTGTTTGTTTATTCAGGGCGGACCCTCTCTGTTCAGCAGGGATCAAGGATCTTGTTTTCAACATTTGCCGCCCATCACCCATAATCAAAATGCAAACATGAAGAAGTGAGAGTGTGATTAGGTCGCAGCGCTGCTTTTATCCTGCACGTCGGCGGTTCCGCACAAGGTAACGGTAACGTTGAGGCGACGGTCGGTCGATTTACGCCAGCAAGCTAAGTCAGCTAACGTTAACGTCGTTTGTGTTTGTGCTACTTTCAGCTTTTAGGCATTCATGGGTGTTGTTGTTTTTTTTTACCCTAACTTTATGTTTGAACATCCGAATAAAGTTAACAGTCTACGCTCATGACTTCAACCTCTTGTGAATGTGCGTTAGTGTTCCTGCTGTGATGATTATGTGACCTAGTTTGTGTTCAGTAGACATTTACACGGATTAGCCCAGACTCATGTCAACATTGGCTTTAGCGCTACACAGTTATTTTGTTTTAGCATATTTGTTTTACACATGGTTTCAACTAAGCAGTTTATATTATTATTATTATTATTAGTATTTGAACAGTTTATGATGAAATAGTAGCAGGCATTAGGTTGAGGGTTTTGGCGGTGGGGGTACTCTCCCAGTGATACCTGACACCCAGTGGGTGTGGTTTAGGAGACATTCAGCTATACGTCCACTCTCCCTCACCCTGTGCATAGGCTAAGTTTTCCTCTTTCCCTATCTCATACAGTGTTCTCTTGGATTTGAAATATGTTGTTTTTCAGGATGAGGGATCTTCAAGCCATTGACAGCTTGCTCTTGAAAGAGTTGAAGTCATGTTGTGCAAAAGAGTACAACTTTCTTCCCAGAGAGACCGGCCTGAAGCTGATGGAGTCGGCCTCCACGGAGGTAACCTACTGACCTCATGTTACATTGTTGGCTCTCTGTGTAGACATACGGGTTCGCTTAAAATAGATGTTATTTCCAGTGATGTCTTTGTAACATTTAGTGGTGTATTTTCAGAATCACAGCGGAGTGTCTGCAAAATGCAGAGACACCAGAGTGGAGGAACTGTGGGGCCTGAACAGTTTCTTTGGCTACAGCACCCAAACTTTTGTTCAAGCTGTCAATTTGCTCGACAGATTCCTCGCCATTATGAAGGTAGGAATTTGACAAAGCAAGTGTAATGTGTGGTTTCAAGTTACGACATGAATCTGAACATTTTATTAAGCCCAGTCTACAACTATACATAGTTAAAGAAGCATTTCACCCGTGGAAAATCTTTATTGAAAGTGGGTTATATATGTTGTCGAAATGTAACATAAATTTTGAATTTGGTGCCTATTTGACCGAGAAAGGTGTTTGTATGTCTCAAATAATCAAGATTATGAGACTTCTGCTTCCAGATGAAGCAAATGCGCATTTTTACATCATGGAAGCAAGGAAGTGCAACACTGAATCCGTATTTCTCCCCCAGTCTCGGGGAATGAAGGGAGATGGTGCCAGACCAATCAATATGACATGGGTTTCATAACGATACAAAGCTTAAGGCAAATGGGTGAAGTGTCCCTTTAAAGGTGGGGTCAGTCATTCTGAAGAGAGATACTTGATGAGTCTTATTCCCAGGTCGTCAAATACAGACTCTTCGGCAGCCCAAAGCGTCGCTCTCTGACAACCTGTGAATGAGACACAACAGTCTTATGATTGACCCCACCTTTTAATATCACCAGTCAGACGAAAGCACGACCACAGTGACCTTGTTTGACCTTGGATCATGGGATATTGACTCACACTTATGTGTATGGTGTCACTGTGATAGGTGCAGCCCAAACATTTGCCCTGTATTGGAGTGTGCTGTCTTCACATTGCTGCCAAAATGGTTGAGGAAGAGAGCAATGTCTCACCCACCCATGAACTAATTCGCATCAGCCAAAGCAAGTTCACTGTGTCGGACCTCTGTCGCATGGAGAAGATCGTCTCAGAGAAGCTCGGTGTGGAGCCTGAAGCAGTGACAGCCTTAACCTTTCTACACCTCTACTACACAGCCTTCACATCCCTCTCTGCGGGAAGGTACACATTTCATTTTCTTTTGCTTATGTTTTATTATTGTTACTGGTGCATTGCTCCAGTTTGCATGGAGTTGGTCAATAGATTCTGCTTTATGAGGTTTGTACTGGCGGATCACATTAGGATTCCCTCTATATTTTAAGGGAGGAGATCCCAAGCATTGGGAGACTGGAAGCCCAGCTAAAAGCCTGCTTTTGCCGGCTTGTTTTCTCTAAAGCAAAAGTAAGGATTGTACTCAGGCGACAATTTCACAGTATAGCAGCATTCACTATGACTCCCAGGAGTACTAACCTGCTGTTTGTCTCCTTCACAGCCATCAGTGCTGGCACTGTCCCTCATTGCTCAGGAGTTTGACGCTCTCCAGTCCACCACCATGTTGAAGATTGTCCAGCAATTCCAAAGACATGTTAAGGTATAAAAAGGACAACTGCTGCAACAACTGATTCTCAATGAATCAGTATTGTTTGCTCCATAAAATGTCTGCTTACAGTTAAAAAAATGAGACCGCACATTAATGTCTTGTCTGACCAATGGTGCAAAATTTAAAGGTTATACAGTTTACTGTCTTAGAAGACTAAAAAGTGAGGAGACATTTTTGTTAATTTTGCAACAAACAATGAATTGATTTTAGCCAATAAATGTTTAATCGACTAATCGTTGCAGCTCTGATATAATGCTTCCATTAGGTTTTAGTGTGATGTTAAGACTTTTCTTTGTTTCTCTGGACTTTATCACGTGCTGCTGTCAGAGTCTGAGAGACTTCATCATTTTAGCACCTTCCTCTGTCTTAAGACTAGAATGGCATATTGAGTGTTATGTAAGTTGCTCATTGGCTAATATGCTGAATTTTTTTTTCCCACTTCCTCCAATTACAGCATTTCTTGCTTTTCTTCACTTTGTGTTATAAATAGAAATTGTACATTTTGGCATGACGGTGTCACTGCCTGACAACGTGACTTGTTGATGACAGTTTCTTTGAGGACTATTTCTGTCTGCAGCCTCTCAGATGTTTCCTGTTCTTCACAGATCAGCGACAGCGAGCTCCTCCACTGGAAGGAACTTGTGGCCAAGTGCATGACTGAATACTGCTCAAGCGAATGTAACAAACCAGACAACAAAAAGCTCGTTTGGATCGTGTCCAGGAGAACAGCTCAGAATCTCCAGGCCAATCACTTCAGTGTACCTGGCCTGCCAACTATCCCCGAGGGGAGCTGGGACAAGAGTGAGAGGTTAATAGAACAGTTTTTCAGTTTTCTTCACGCTGCATTTCGTCTGACTGAATATACTGTGCTGTCATTCTTGACTGCCAATGAACTAACTTTTAAGGCTAGTGGAGTCCTCAAATTTATGGCTCAGAAAACGTAGCATCCATTTATAAAGAAGTTCCATTTTAAAATTGAACTGGCTCTTTTGATGGTTAAATATGTAGTGGAGACCACAGATTATGTTTTAACCTTAAGTTAATATCATTCTGAACAAGGGCTGCAACAAACAATTGCTATTTTTATTGATTCATCTATAAAATGATTCTTTTGATCAATCTTTTAGTCAATAAAAGACCAGAAAATAACATATACTGTCCATTACAGTTTCCCAGAACAATGCATCACAATACATGTGCTTGGCAAAACATAATTATCATTAATCCAAATGTTTGCTGTCTGAAGAACCGATTCCCCGCCTTCCCACATTTATCTCTCGACATTAACGCAGAGAAGCAGCTAGAGTCAGGTTACGATTTCATTTGGGATTTGATTCCCTGTCGGCGGAATATCCGGATTCGTTAAGCTGCGACGCTAATAAAACTCTTATCAAACTGTTTATCTTTCCACACTTTACACTTAAGGTAGCAACTACCTGTTGCTGGTTAAAATAACATCACCAGCGGCAGATCAGATCAACTGTAGCTAATTAATGTTAATTCTGTGACGGCTGGGTGTTCTCTGGTTAATGTGCTCTCTGCAGCTGGTGTTTGTATTCAGTCAAGATTGTTTGCGAGTGAAAAGACACATCACACACACAGTACACAGTACGGCCGCCAGTGTTTTTGATGTTTAACAGGAACCAGAAGGGTGGTGACCAGAGGAATCAGTTCCGCTGTATGCTGTGAATGCAAAGTCTATATTGATGTATAGCCTTAATATATTTACAAATGTTGAAATCTAATGAGATTCAATAACGGATTTGAAAAGGATTCGGTTCTGGATTTGAATTTGATAAATGCCATTAAATCCCATCCCTATGAGGAACACAGATTGATCCTACAACAGTAGTAGAATAGTTCATGATCATATGAGTGTGGGATTTTCTATTTAACGACACTATTAACGGCCTCCTCCTCTCTCGCAGCGAGGACTCCTGTGAGGACATGAGCTGTGGAGAAGACAGTCCATGGGGCTCGCCAGGAAGCGACGGCGAAGGAGCCTTCTTCCCCTCCACCTTTCTCAGCTGCAGAAAGTGATGAGTCCTCAATGTGCAGTAGCGACCGATGTCTATTTGTCCCCTGAATTGTAACTGATTCTGAGTGTTTCACTTGTCATACCGTGTGCACCGTAGGCATGTCAAGTGACAGGTTTCGTTCATTAAGTGCCTGTGTTACTTCACGTTACTGTCTGTTTCTTTGAAAAAAACCCCAACATATCATAATAATGCGAAATTGCAATATCTTGGCAGCTTGATGGTTACTTCTGAATGTCTCTTTTTCCCAAGATGTTCTCTTTGTGTTTGTTTGTGTCCGAACTCGGCACATTCCAGGAAAAATAGTGAAGCACAAGGGAGAATTTATGGATGTCAGACATGAGGTACACTCTGTTGAATACCAGCTAACATACTAACGCATCCTCAATCTTTTTTTAAGTTTTTATACTCCATACCATCAATATATACAGTATTCTGCAAATGTATGTTATACACAATTCTAATGTGACATATATGACATTGTAGTGTGAAAATCCCAGACTATATGCATGGATACATTGAAACACGTGATTATGAATGGTTGTTGTTCATGTTGACCAAGATAAGCTTACTGTAAAAAAAATGTTTAAAAAAAATGTACATAAAAAAATGTTTAAAAAAATGTACATAACCTGTAAAAAAAGAAGAAAAAAGTGTATGTTTTGTGAATGCTACTTAATGTGTGTTGTATTTGGATATAATGTGAACCATGTTGGAAGGGTCAGAAATCATCTTTCCAAATAAAGAAAGTGCTTTTTATCTACATTTTCTTTGTTTCAGTTCACTTTTACTGCTTTTATTTTGAATTGTCCACAGGTCAAGTGCATTTCTAGTACCTCAAATTTACTTAAGTGGTGCTCAGATTAAAGAGCAGAGGGTATTTAATAGGGGGATTTGACTGCCTATTACTCTGTTCTTTCTATTTAGATCCCATTCACTTTATTACTGGGCTTTCCTTTATGCTGAGAGCTGCAGTGAAGCTCAGTGTGTGTGTGTGTGTGTGAGAGTGTGTGTGTGTAAGAGGGACAGAGAGGTGGTGGTGATACTGCTGGCGGTGGACGGGGCTTGTCTTTTTGAGCTGGCTGGATGTGTTGACACGCATTTCTGCTCCATCTCCTTGATTAAACCGGCAGCCCCGGAGGGGAGTCGCGGCGGAGTGTGAAGCGGCAGCGGCATTCAGGGGGGCTGGGCAGGCAAGAGGAATGAGATCGGACCGAGCCGCGGCATCTTCACCATGCAGCCGACCACCACCACCAGCAGCAGCAGCAGCAGCCGCCGTCCATTTTACACGACTATATGAGCCTCTAAACGAGCCGATGAGCGCCAGTTCGCCCGTATCTTGCAGACGGACAGCAGCAGCAGCGGTGTGCGGTCCCGGTGGCGATGACAACATAGGCCAACGCCTCGCTGCAGCTACGTACAGGGAATGAAAACGCTCCCAAGATGGTCCGCATCGCCAAGGCCCTGGGTTTGGTTATTCTGTGCGTCGCTGTGCTCATACTGTCGCTCATCAGCTATGTGTCCCTGAGAAAAGACAGCCTCTTCTCCTCCTCCAAATATTACATGGGAGGCCCGAGGATTATGTTCCATGCAGGATTTCGGTGAGTTCTCTTCTTTCTTGTTTTTTGTTTTTGTTTTTTTCCAGCGGTGGAGGTGATGCAGAGAAAGGTTGTTGTTGTAAATATAAACAGAGGAGTCGGGCCTAGTGTGCACGATTCAACGTGGAGGCGATGCACACATCACTTTCCTTTCTGTTTGGGCCTTATGCTTTGTGTCGGTGAAACTACGAGCTGTCCGAGGTGCTGATGTTGTTGCTCTGGGCGATGCATGATATAGGTACAGCACCAGTACTGTGTGAAGGGCTTACAATCAGCTTTTGTATGGACACATAATGTATATTGCAAAAAGCATACAAAGTCATACACAAGTGTCTGTAGAGCAAAGAGTGACTGCTGCTCTATATACATGAAGTGGGTGAACATGTACAGTATATGCATGTATACATACGTCTATATACAAAATATACATCATGCTTATATTTATATGACCTATATAGTTTATAATGTAGGGTTTCTGAACACTATATCACTGATTTAAGTGTTCATAACTTTACATTTTGTTACAAAAAGACAGTGGTGGAAAGTAACTAAGTACATTTACTTAAGTATTGTGCTTCAGTACAATTTTGAGGTACTACTACCTTGTGCTACTCCAAGGCAAATATTATAACAGATATCAGGTGAAACCTTTGCCTAAATACCTGGGAAAACAATAAAGACTAAACATAAATAAATGAGAGAGTGAAGCTTCAGCGGTTTACACACAATGGTGTCTCAGAATTGTATATTTTATGATTTTTGTTCAAAGGTCTCAGTTTGCCATGAATTTCCTGGACCCTTCCTTCATCCCCTTAACTAACGCCCTGAACGAGGAGCTCCAAGGAAAACCGTCCAAATGGAAGTTCAACAAGACCGCTTTTCATCAGCAGAGGTGAGAGTATAAACAGGAGACACAGAAGAATGTCCCCTGTGACTGTTAAACTATTATATATTATATAATTAGATTAATATTAAGCATTCATTAATGTAAACGCAGCATTTTACTGTTGTAGTTGGTTGAGGTGGAGCTCATTTGTATAGGACTGCAACTAGTTATAATTTTCATTATGGATTAATCATTATTTTCTTCATTAATCGTTTTATTGTTTGGTTTGTAAAAACTGAAGAAATCACAAATATCCAGAGCCCAGATTGACATCTTCACAGTGCTTGTTTTGTCCAATCAGATGTCCAAGAAGTGGGCATTAATCTGATGAATTCACTGGCTTGAAATGATCTCGAACGATAAACGACTATTGTTGGTTACTGGGTCAGCTAATGAAATAATCTACTAAACTGCTCAGTAAGTGATAGCTATGCACAATGTCTTGTTGCTGCATCATATTATTTATTGAGGATGTGGTCACTTGTTAAATTGGTTATTGTGTGATGGCTGGATGTGATGTGATGATGGTGTTGGATCAGACTGCCTACAGAAATAACACACCACCAAACACAGAAAAAGGCCAATAGATTTAAAGGTACATCCCCTGTAGCTGCCTGTCACAACATTAAGATATTTTTTTTTTTTCAGGAAGGATATCTTCAGCTACATCGACATTCCCAAAAACTTCTCCCTCACAAAGAACAGTGTGCGTGTTGGCCAGCTGATGCACTTTGACTACTCCAGCCACAAATATGTGTTTTCCATCAGCAACAACTTCAAATCCCTGCTCCCAGACACTTCTCCTATCCACAACAAGCATTACAGCATATGCTCTGTGGTGGGCAACAGCGGTATCCTGACAGGCAGCCACTGCGGGCCGGAAATCGACCAGGCCGACTTTGTCTTCCGCTGCAACTTCGCCCCCACGGAGGTCTACTCCAAGGATGTGGGCAGGAAGACCAACCTGACCACCTTTAACCCCAGCATCCTGGAGAGGTACTACAATAACCTGCTGACCATTCAAGACCGGAATAATTTCTTCCTCAACCTGAAGAAGCTGGAAGGAGCCATCCTGTGGATCCCGGCCTTCTTCCTACACACCTCAGCCACAGTAACCAGGACCCTGGTGGACTTCTTTGTGGAGCACAAGGGCCAGCTGAAGGTCGAGCTGGCCTGGCCAGGAAACATCATGCACGATGTCAACAAGTAAGAGTGTTAATCTGACTGTTTGTCCACTGAAGGGATTTAAGATTGGGGCCACAATTTTGGGTGATGTAGCACCCTGGTTGGATTTAATTTGACTTTAATCACTTAAGGTCCAGTGTTTGTAACATTTAGGAGGCAGAAATGGAATATAATATTCATAGGTATGTTTTCATTACTGTATAATCACCTTTTTATAGCAGCCATGTTGAATCACCATGTTTCTACGGTAGCAGACAAACGAAACACTGGCTCTAGTTTGGGCTTTTTGCATTTTCCGCTCAGCTGGACACTTTAGGTTGCGTTAGTATTTGACGACTTGGGAATGAGACTCAACCATCTTACTGGACTGGACTACCTTTAGTCCAACAATATGATGATTTGATATGATTTGATATGTAACGACCTTGGGCTGGGTATGGATATCGTGGCCCTTAAATCACGTGGCCGTGATTTAAGGAATATTACTCTTTTTTTTCTTCCTTTGGTTTATCACGACAAGCAACCCCTTTCACATGCACATAGTCATTTGATCGATTGTTAATATAAAAATATTGAATATAGCAGCTTTAACTGGATACATAAAATATGAAAAATCCAAAGAACTAAGTCGGGGCGTTGGAGGGGCTCATGACCTCAGTATTTTTTAAATCCTCCTATGACCCACAGTGTAATATTTTTGAAAATTATAAAACCATTATCACACACATTAACTGACAGGGGAAATTAAATAGACCAGATAAGAGAACAATCATAAGGGAAGTGAGATTATGGTCGGTGACTAAGGATTAATCATGGTTTTATGCTCTTTTGGATTAAATTTTGAATGACTGACTTGTCTTTTCCCTCATAGATACTGGAAGACTAAAAACCTCTCCCCCAAGCGTCTTAGCACTGGAATCCTCATGTACACGTTGGCGTCCGCCATGTGCGACGAGATCCATCTCTATGGCTTCTGGCCCTTCGGCTGGGACCCCAATACGGGCAAGGACCTGCCTTACCACTACTACGACAAGAAAGGGACCAAATTCACCACCAAGTGGCAGGAGACCCACCAGCTGCCCAGCGAGTTCAAGCTGCTCTACAAGCTGCACAGGGAAGGCGTGATTAAACTCAGCCTGACGCACTGCTCTTAGACATACAGTGAGTGTTGGATGGTTAAAGAGGTGACTCCAGAGATCATTGCCCAGATACATCAGCTCAGCTCAAACTTCCGTTGTGACCCACAATGCATGATAAGTGTTAAGGCAATTTATGACACCCTCATTCTACAAACACACACTCCACACCACGCTGTACTTACACATGAAGATGTCAGGCTCACTGGGGATGTAAATTAC
The DNA here is from genome assembly GCF_004916995.1 of Morone saxatilis. Classification (NCBI taxonomy): domain Eukaryota; kingdom Metazoa; phylum Chordata; class Actinopteri; family Moronidae; genus Morone; species Morone saxatilis. The sequence goes on from NW_023339718.1 coordinate 16,706,392, forward strand.
AGACTTATCACAGTGTTGCTCATTCAGTATATTGTTGTACAACAGTTTAGGAACCTTTATGCTGCTCAGTTGCTTCCATTACTCTCCTTTGCATGGCTGCTGGCCGTGGCTAAAGAGCTCGAACAGAACAAATGTCTATTTTATCTGGAGTCCGCAGGGGATTCAGCTGTGGGTACACAAACAGTTAAATCTTCCAGTTCTGTTTAACACATTATTGATTGATTAATCGCCTTTTACAACAGTATACTGATTCTGTACACTGAAATCACTGCCTAATCTCAGGGAAGGAGTTAGATCAGTGTTTTTTTGTAATCAGATTTAATGCCTCAAGAGAGGTGCAGTTCCTGTTTTCAGGCCTTTTCCCCCCATGAGGTGTCAGACAATCTGCACTGCTCTGAAAGATGGTATTTGTTTACAAGACTTTACTATATATATACATATATATATGTATATATATATATATATATATGTATACTTGTGTGTCTTTTATTCCCTGTAGACAGTCTGACTGTCCACTTAAAATTTTGTTTAGATTCTTGAAATTTTTGGAATAACAATCAACATTCCAACAATAAGCCATAAATTCATGGACAGACGATAGTGTGTTGTCATTACAATACTGAATTTTAGAAAGTGGTATCAGCCTACATTAGGTTCTGAGACTGTAAGACATTTGAAATATTGTCCACCGAGACTACAAGTCTAGAGCCATGCTAGCGGCTACATTGAAGTCACAGGGCTTTGATTTCCCAAAAAATAAATACTTTGCGATCTTAGGCAAACTCAAAATGTCATTTAACAACACTTACAGCTGTTCTGAAGGTATTTTATATTTATTATTTAGTCCGCTGCAGCATAAGAAAAATATTTTTAATCTGTTTCCAAATTTGCTACTCTATTTTCCTATCCAGGAAGCTGGAAATGACATATCTCCTTGCCCTTTTGCAACAAGACGAACATTTTGTGTTTTGTTGGAAATTTTTATCGATGAAAGACAAACATAAGGTATAGTAAAATTCTTTAAGTAAGATCCTTAAAGAAATCTCTTATTAAATAGGCTACTTTCAGAACACCAGTAAATTTAGTTAAACCACCTCCTGGGTTTGTCAAAGATCGCAGGGTGTTTATTTTTCAGAAAATCAGATACATAGTCCCGTGACTTGAATGTAACAATATATGAGAGTCACAAACTGGGGCTGAGGTTGTATCGGCTATTCGTAAATCCATCCACCCAAGTTTGTGTGTAAGTCAATTAACTACTAGCTAGTCTTAAAGTAGAAACTTACAGAGTGGCGTTGCAACCGCATGTTGATGACAAGACCTCAAGAAGTCTCTGCTCCTGGTCAAAATAAATAGTAACACCCCCCGTAACGCCACAAATTGACAATTTTACACATGTTTTTTGTACGTATGAAACAAACGAGATATGGTAGTCGGACTTTGTTATCTGTGGACAGAGCAAGGCTAGCTGTTTCCTAAATTTCCAGTCTTTATGCTAAGCTAAGCTAACTGGCTGCTGGCTCCAGCTTCATGCTGAATGTACGGATGAGACTGGTATCAATCTTCTCAACTAACTCTTGCAAGAAAAAGCGAATAACTTTCCCAAACTGTCAAAGTATTCCTTTAAAACCCAATATCTCAGTTGGTAAAGACTTTATTAGTGCAAGCTGTAATATCCACTTCAAAAATGTAAAAGTTTTATGGGGGCAAGAAACTGCCAATCCTTTATAAATCTAGGTATGTCTTTGTTTTATATGCCGAGAAATATCTATGTTTCTGAGTTAAACTATTATTCACTCAGCATGATTGGCAGATATCCAAATAACCTGAGTGTTGGACCATTTACTCTTTAATTAACGTTACTGGCATAACATTTTGTAATTATGTCTTGTGCCTCCTAAGTTCACATTATTACACAATTCAACCCGAATTCCATATTATTTCTTTTACTCTTAAACACTAAAGCTCAGGTTGGTCAGTTGGTCCAGTTAGCTGTGCAACAGTTACACCAGGCAGTTTAGCAGGCGTATATATTTGGTAACTATTTATGTATGTTTGTGTGGTGAAACCGGTTTTTATTTAGTGATTTGTAAATCTCTCTCATAAAGTTGAACTGGTGGTGACAGTAGGGACAATTTTGCAATTCTTACCAAAAACGTGACAAAAAATGTTCAACCTGAGGGTACCAGACTGAGACCATCTTGTAAACTAAATTACAGCGGTAGCGTGGTTAAAAAAATTTCAGGAAATACAACACTTTGGACACAGTTTCTCAGCACAACAGCTGATCTTGAGGTTTACCACTATTTAAAATTACAAAGATACTAAAGAAGAGAATACACTATTTATTACAGAGCGTTTGTTAACTTGGGGAAAGTTATTTATCCATCATATAACCATATCAATTCCAATATTTGTGACGTAAAAACAGAGAAATGGATGAATGTTATATGACTTACTGCATCTTGTATAAAGAGCATGATCCATTTAAATGGCATTGCATGAGAGGCACTAACAAATGTTTTAGGCTAGTTTTATACAACCTTTTTGAAGATTGTTTTGAGGGTAAAATTTTGTTCTTTGCTATTGTTTGTATTGCTGGTGGTGCATTCCTTAAGAATATCACCAGTGTCTTTGTATGAGAGATGCTGAGAGAAGCTAAAAAAAGAACCCTACTGCTATATTCCACATGGGACCAAACCTCTACAGACTTAAAAATTAACAAGCTTTATTTTTTGTAACTGTAGATAATCTTGGGCTCTTAAAAACGTACACTCCGTCATGCCAGACTGAAGCAGACTGGTGGATGTGGGGTTCAGGACGACTGGGCCCAAACAGTGAAAGCTGGCCACATGACCAGCTCATGACTCTGCAACATGTGCTTTTTCTTGCCAATTATGGTTTAATACACAGAGCAATGCAGTCATTAACACTTACCAGATGTAGCGTGTGCTTCTGTGCTCATTCAGATTTAGCATGGTTGGCATTTGCTTGCCATCCTGTCCCACACAAAGTGTTTTTTGTCTGTCTCCTTTGGCAAGATTAACATTTCAGATAGTAAACTTTTGTGTCTTGTCTCCAAATCAGTGCAGTCACCACAACAACCATGAAAACTCTATCTGATTAATTAAATAGCTGAATTTAAGACCGTTTGATTGATGTCATAGATATATACATTTAAGAATAATTTCTGTAGTCCCTTCATTAGGAATGTTTTGTAGGTACACCAAAGACCATGTGTTCAAAGGAGAAATGTTATGTACGCTTGAAGCTTGAATTTTGGAAGCTGAATGACAACTAACAAGTAGTATTGTATAAGAAGTGGAATATCCCTTTTTTGATGTTGAATTTGTTGTTGAATATCACTTTTTGTGGCACAAAATAATTGAAAACTTTAGCTTTTATGGCTTCAGCCAAAGTAATGTGGTGAAATTTATTTGTGAAATCCATTAATGTCCTCCTCTAGATCGATTTTTTTGAAAAATACACTGGCGCTGACATGAATGCTGGACATTTTCCTCCTCCAAAAAGTTCCATGTGTAGAATGTGTGTAAACGATAATGATGCTAATAAAGTCTGTGAAGATTGTAGTTCCAGTCAGAATAACAGTTTAGCTTTTTGTGCATTACATTTAAATGACAAGACAGTGACATACATAACCTAAACATACAATGTCTTTATTCCAAATGCAGCACTATACAGGATTTTGTTCCAACAACCCTTTAACATTCTTGTAATTGTGTTCGATCTGCATGGCAACTTTGTTCCATAATGCATAAAAAAGCTTGGCTGCTTATGTACATGTCGTATAAAAGTCATAAATCATGTAAGGGACTTTGCTATCTTGGTTGTTCTAACAAAAACGATCATCCATATAAGAAATGTAACCATGTCTTAAATGTTTTTTGATTATACTCCATGATAAATATACGTTATGTGCCTGCATATTCCTTCCATCAAGGCCTAAATGTGTCAAATAAAAACAGTATTTTTCTCTGATATTACCCATTTGAAGATTATAATTGCCTTATTTTGGTAGAATCACAACCACTTGGTGTCTTTAAAACATCACAGGTTTTACAATACCTTATACTGTATTCAGTTACTATATACAATCTTTAAAGCAATCTTTTTAAAGCAACTCCTCTCCATCCTCTATCCCACAAGGCACAGGCTGTGAATAAATAACATTACAGATAGCAAAGAGGAGAGGAATTCACACTGTAATAACAATGTTGCTTTAAGTAAAATGGGCCATGTTTTAGTCCTCTCATGTGTGGATAATATTATATAATATTGATTTTATGATCTCAGATTATCTTCAGCCTCACCTAGCAGGCACCCTAATAGAGCTCATAGAGTGGCTGCTGGTGGAAACATCAGCAGGCGCACCTCCTCCTCACAGGGGCCTCCTCCACTTCATGGCTGGCGATGGGGCTGCCGTTGGGTTCAGAGTTGCGGCCCCCGTTAGTGCTCTGGTCCATCCTCTTCATCACCAGGTCCAGCAGGGTGGTCACTGCCTGTTCCACACTAACACCCGTCACTGCGCTCGTCTCCAAGTAGGGGATGCTGACGAGAACGGAGAGAGGAGTTTTCTATGAAACAGTTAGGAAAGCGGGGCGTGGATCAAACAGAAGCTGCTGTTTAGTGGCCATATTGTGTGCATGTGTTTGTGTTGAGCAGCTGATAATCAATGATTCACAACCTTTTTTTGACTCCTGAAAGAGTAAAATCTATGTGTATGTCTATGTCACAGTTTGTATACATCTATTAGACCTATAGTGTATTTTTTAAAAACAATTTTAAACAACTTTATAGGGAAGAATATTCAATATTAGACAGAGAAAAAATAAAGAAAATTGCAAAAATCTAAAAAAGTTTGTGAAGCAGAAATGTATTAATAAAAATAATAATTATTCTATTAATAACAACAACCAACATTTATCTCCCTGACCCACAGGCTGTGCTGAATGAAATGATAAACCCCCAAGAGGAAGACCAGTGGAGCAGGGTTGAAAACAGCTCACTAGCACCATCCTGTGGTGCACTAGAGAAAGAAACATCTTTACTGCTTGGTCATCTACAGTGGGTTGTAAACACTTTAAATGAGGGTGACACTCATTACTTAAATTAAAAAAACACCTGAAAATGTCTGTTATTTTAATTATTTAACATGTCAAAGATAAAATCATAATAAGTGGCACAATATGTGATCCAAATTTAGCCCCATCACCAAAAATGGGAAATGCAATCACACTCATTTACAACATCTTTTCATTTGAAGAGCTGTAACCAGTAAATTTGGGGGCATTTCTGTTTAAATAATGACGTTTTAACAGTTAAGCAATTACAACAGTTTCCAATTAACTTTATGTCAATCAATTCATTTATTGAGGTTGAAATCAAACACTGTCACTGCGGTCTCAGGGCTCTACCAGGTGAGCTACCGTGCGCCCCAGAAGTCAGTATTTATCAGTAACTGAAAGCGTTCAATAATATGTGTTCATGTACATACATACACCCTTGCACACTGTCTTACTGCTAGAATATTTATTTACATGTAAGTCGGTTTGAGTTACAAGGTAATAATTGTGTAAATAAAATATGTTAATACATTACATATTATAAAACTTACCTCTGAGTGTGGAGTAAGTGTGAGACAGGTGTTAGATAAAGACATCTGTACTACACTTCACACAGTCTCACACACTGCAGCTATACACACTTGCTGAATCTAATAAACAACAGTAAGTATTTAATGCCTCACCCATATCTGTCTGCCAGATCTCTGGCCTGTCTAGTGTGGACATTCCTCAGATCTCGAAGGTCTGCCTTGGTGCCCACCAACACAATGTCTGGACTATCGCAGTACGCGTTGGCCTGTAGCTGACCTGAACCAACACAGAGGAAGTCATTTATACCCATGTGACGCAAATAGACATGCATGAGCAGACTTGAAACACTGTTCAAAAATTCCCTTAGTCAAGGTTAAAGAGGGCGGATTTGCATCTTGCTTTCAGTGGCAATAAGAGAGAAAACATTGATCTCAAAGAGTATTGATCTGAAGCCCAGCAGGCTGCTGAGATGACACATACTCATCCAGTTCCTGACGTTGAGGAAACTTTGCTGATTGGTCAAGTCAAACATCAGCAGGAAGCCCATTGCGTCTCTGAAAAACGCTGTAGTCAGGCTGCGGAACCTGAAAACAGATTTTTGTTATACAGGCTCCCATATGTAGATTTTTAGCCATGCTTGGTTGGTCGGTCCAGCATTTGGTCCTGATAGAAACATCTCAGCAACTGTTGGATTGCCATGACACATGTAGACATTTCTGCTCTGACTTTAGTGATCCTGTTTTCTCTAGCGCCCCCATGAGGTTAAAAATTTGTGGTTTTGAGTGAAATATCTCAACTGTTGGATGGATTACCAGTAATGTAGTACACACATTGGTGATCCTGTTACTTCTAGCACCATAATCAAGTTAAAGTTTTAATTTGTCCAATTTGATTTATGACCAAATACCAGAAAAACTACTGACTTTCCTATCTTTGTCAAATGTGTTACCATTTAGCTCAAAGCACCACTGTGCAGGCTCACACAGCTGCTAGCTGCAGCGTAGGTGCTTTATCTTGTTAATGTGATTATAGCATTTTTCAAATTATTTTGATTTATTTTTGTTGAAAAATGTGCCAATCCTGTTCAATAAATTGCTTGCTTAGCCGTAGCCCATTTAGTGTCCCCTGGTTTGCATTAGTTTGTTGTAGGGAGTAACAGCGTACATTGCTGTTTTGAGACTACCACTAGGTCCACATGGGGGCTTTAAATGATCATGTCTAAATGTAAAACATATTGTGGACACAAGGTTAGATTTACCTCTCTTGTCCCGCTGTATCCCAAAGCTGAAGATGGACTTTGAAGTTCCTCTCAGTCGTCCCATCAGCACCCATCCCCGTGTACATCTGAACCAAACCACACAAGCATGACAATCCTCCCAACCTCTAAACTGACTTAAAGTAAAGAATCACACACCGAAGACAACGTTTTAACATGTATCACTCACCACTCTCTTTTCCCTGAAGTCAATGCCCACTGTAGTTGTGAACTTGCGGTTGAACTTGTTGTCGGTGTACCTGTGGAGGAAGGTGGTCTTTCCCACCCCTGAGTCTCCCAGGGCCAACAGCTTGATCAGATAGTCATAGTCCCAGTCAGCCATTGTGCAGCCTAGTGCTCCACCTGCCACAGAGTTGAACTCACAGTACAATGCTATGGTAGGTTTGATGGATCATGTAACCATAAAAGTTTAGAGAAAGTTTGCAAGTAGCCTAAGGAAATACTTAAAAACTAGAAAAGGAAGGGGAAATAGTTCCACCTAAGCTGCAGATTTCAGTCTGAGGGTGCAGGACCATCACACAAGCTTAGCTGGACGTCATAACTCCCCACTCATTAGGCACTGATCAGAGAGGGACTAGCACATGACTGGAGCTGGCTTCCACATGAGCAGTCAAATGCCTCGCCAGAATTTTCTCAGACATTGCTGAGTGTAAAAACAGAGTCTGTTTGGCAGACAGAACTCCTTTTATTGACTTGAAGGGCTGTGGGCAGACAGCTCAAAACTGCATGACACCACTCAGGTCACCGCACCAGGCGGGCCAATAAAGGCAGCATGGAAAATCATTTTGGTTATGTAGGTGATGGTCACAAACAAATCCATTTATTTTCTTTAGTATACTTCCCGGGAAAGCTTTAGGGTGTGTGAGTGCATTGAGGAAATATTCATGGTTATGCAACTCAGGTTCCAGTGGCCTACTACCATGAAAATCTACCATGTGCATGATCAATGGAATTGGGTTCTTTGCTATCAGCCGAGTAAGGAGAGTACCAAACCCTCTAAACCTACAGCAGTGTTGTCTGACAAAACTTTCAATTTCTAAAATACCCCCAGAATCAAATACCCACTGACAGTTTCACAGCTGCCTTAAAATTACAAAAAAGTAAAGTACTTTACCAGTCTATCTGCAGGTGTCAACGTCCATTCAGAGGTCCCTCAACTCAAATAACAAATAAAATTTAGTCACACATAAACTATCATGACACGATGGCACATCAAGAACCTTTCCCCCTTCTCACATGTGATGCAGGGAGGAGTTTCGTTCCAGCAAGAAGCAAGTGGGGCTGTGCTTACAGATCTTGTGTTTTCTGGTATTTCTCATGAGGAAAAAAAGGCTCTTTGAAAACTGGACTGTGGCCCCTGTTGACGATGCTAATGCCTCTGTGGATTTCAGTGGAAATCGCCCCGACTAAGGACCAGGCCCCACATCTAGAGGCTCAGTAGTAATCCTGCTTTCTTTAAACAATGCCAGAACAATATGAAAACAATGAACCTGATTTAGGTCCCCTTAATATTTTAGAATTGATTTAATCTATTTTACTTTGATCAATGTTTACAAAGGATAACATAATATGATCACGGGTAAAGGGGGACTTCACATATAATGTATGAAAACAACATATTCTCATTTCCAAAAAGGCAGGCATATTAACACTGACATACAGGGGTGGATAACAAAACAGAAACAAATAACCAAAAAGTAAATACCAACTTGGTCAAGCTCAAGATTTCCATGCTGTTTTTGTTGGGATTGTCAGAGGTGTTGATCAAAGTCAATAGTGGAGCTTAACATTTTAATTCTTGACTTTAGAGACAGTAGTTTAAAAAAAGGCTCCACTTACAAGATGCTTATTAGAAAGCTGCAGAAAAAAAGCTTGTAAGCGAACCCCCAGTTATGTAGTTATGTGTTCAAACTTGATGATCATTTTTCAGTAATTTGTTATATCCCATTAATTAACTCAATCATTGATCAATTAATTAATTGTGAAGTCAGGCAGTGACAAACTGTTAAACCTCCTACTGTAGAATTCCTTTAAAGTGTTTCTTTTATTCTGTTCACTCTGTGTATGTATCACATGAGAACACGAAGACATACAATACTTTCTTTAAGATAAATAACATAACAAAACATAACATAACTAGTCAAAGGCCATCTCTAACTGGGTTTGAAATACTTCAACAAATTATTCGCCTGACTGCCTTTTCCTGCAGCCTTTCTGTCTTTGTTCATCAAGCATCTCCCTGGTTTCCTGGACGAGGCGGTCTTCAGGACTGGCTTCTGTTGCTTCCATTCAGACAACAACTCCCTTTGAACATCCGGTGGAAGCTCCGAAAACACCTCAGGGTCCACATTTCCTGGTAACACACAGTCAGAAGACTCGGGGAATGACAGTCTCCCCTCTTCCATGACGTTTTCTCCTGGAAATGCACTTGTGCCCCCAGGACTCTGGTCATTCACGGTGGTCGGCCTGTCAGATGGAACCGATTTGTTTGCAGCCTCTTTCATGTCTAGAATATTTTGTGAATCTTTAATCGTCTGTGGAGACTTGTTTTTTATGTGGGAGACATCAACAACTCCATCTGAGCTCATTGAAGTGCTAGGGAGAGAGTTTGTGTAGGCGGGAGATAACAGCTCCTTTTGGATTTCCTCAGGGAGAAGCTTGAACACTTCTGGGTCAACATACGGGGGCAATTGATGTGTCACCATGTTATCTGTTTCATCAGAGTCTGACCTCGCTGTGCTGCAGGGTACTTCCTGAAGCTGACGGTCTTCTACAGCGACAACAACGGGGCTCTGTTTTCTTTTAAACCCATGTAATGCTGCATCAGAACTGTGAGTTTTTGTGGGGACTGTCTTTTGTGAGGCGTGCTGAGATATCCCGCTGTGTGTGCTGAACTGATGATCCATGCAGTGACTGTCCCCACTCTGAGATGAATCATCCTATTGGAGATTAAAAGACCAAAAATGATTTCCGGAAATTCAGAGGATAAGGTCTCTTCAGCGTGTAAGCATGGAGCAGGGTTCGCCAAGTTACATTTAATACCGTTTTAATAACAAAAAATGCCATTTAGTACCTGTTTCACAATCTTCAACTTCAACATGCTGATGGGCGTCACGGCTGGTGTGATCCCAGTGCAAAATGGTCTCTAGTTTGTTATTATTATATCATGTCTTTTCCGTACTTCCCAGCAGTATATATATGTATGTATACTAGTTAAATCATTCCTGATCATATAATTAATTATATTAATGTGACTTAAACCCAGAGAGGTGGCAAAAAATAAAATGGATGGATGGTTTAACCAACTAAAAATAATTAATTTGCCCATTATGGGACGATGAGCTTTCTAGTTAGTTGACAGTAAGTAACAGTGTTTGCTACAGGTCTAATGGTGCCGACTGAAACTCTAAACTCCAGTCCACTTTCGAACCAGCTGCAATTAATCGATTCATTTGTTGTTAGAAAGATTATCTGCAACTATTTAGAAATTTGATTGTTTCAGTAATTTTTCAAGCAGAAATTGTAGTTAAAAAAATTAAAAACATGTTATACATTGTCAGGTTTCAGCTTCTCAAATGTGAGGATTTGCTGCTTCTCTTTGTCATATATAAAAGTAAACCGAGTATCTTAAGGGTTTTGGACTCTCGGTCAGACATCCCTCTTTTAGTTTATAGGTATATATCATCTCCCGACAGCCCGAAGTTGGATTTAAAGACCTTTTATAATGAACATAAATTCAAGGTATTGAAAACTTTGTAAATTAAATTTAAACCTTTTTTGAGGAAACTGAATACTTCTTAAAAACTTTTCAAGACATACAGACACCCCGATAAAGATAACCAGATAAGCCAGATTATGCTGCATTACTTCACTGTATTACCTGGCTTTGTGTTGAGAAGAGTTGTGTTTTTCTGGGAGACGTGCTATGTGTGAAGAAAGACGTTATGGAGCCCTTTCCACTGACGGCAGCTCCCCTGGTCTGCAGGTTACTGAAGCAAACGTTAATGAGGGTGAGGTGGAAGCTGCCGCTGCTGTCCACCATCTTGTGGAACAACTTCATGGCCAATGGGACCAGCTGGAGCACAGCATCATCACTGCTGTCTATAGAGACAATACAGAAAATAATGCTTTATTGGCAGTTTCGGATATTAGGATATGGAGATTATAGAAAATAATACACAGGGCAACATTGGTATTCATTAGTATTTGAATGTCCAGTATTTATCTTTTAGCTCTGTTTTCGTCTCCACCAAATCCTGAGGGAAATATCTGCCTCTTTAGCAAATAAATGCTCCACTATGTTCATCACCAGCTTATAAATCACCCTTTCAGGATGGACAGAAGTGCACTGTGTTGAGGCACACAGACAACGTTTTTGGGTGCTGTATGTAACTGACAAAAATCAAGCATGTTCAAGAATGTTTACAGCGAGTGGAAACGTGTCTTCATGTGCCATCCTGAGCTCTTGCACGTGGAATATTACGGTGTCTGAGCTTACCCGAGGTGATCTTCTGTCCTATGTGAGTGGGGATTGGAGACTGCCGGCTCTCCCTACTGAACCACTTGTTGGTCGCTGAGTATCTACGGATGGTAAGCCGGAAGGTTTGAGGTTGCCTGCCATCTTTGTGCATCCTGGTTTTCAAACAGATGATAAAAGGCTCAGTGGCTTGAGCATAAAAGACCACAACTGCATGTTTTAAATAGCTGACAAAGTCTCTCACCTCTCCACCAGATTGCTCAGGAGTTCTTGAATCTTTTCCAAAACATCTTTAGTTGATGACATTTTCTTGAAGGAGTCTTCGTCACTGAGAGACTGAAAGATGAAGAAGATACTAATTAAGTAAAAAAAAATATGGTAAAATATCACATTTTACATTAAAATTGACAAAAGATAAGAACTCAGATGATGACTTAAAATAACAGTAATAATAGCAATGTTCTTGAGTTTGCAGACCTGCACCAGTGAGTTGACAATTACTTTGTTTTTGTAACTCTTACCCCCTTAAAGATTGTCCAAAATGACACCCCAGCACGTATTTTTATTTATTTTATTAAGGTAATATATTACTTTCTCTTACTTTCACTTGTTGCTGCCTTCAGGGGTTAAAATGGCTTTCTGCAGAGTGATCTGTTGGTGTGGACTGTCCGGAGGAACAAAGAATAACCCCAGGAAAGAAATGCTGAATTTTCTAAATGTATTTTTTAATGCTTTACCAGGAATTTCATTCACCTCCATTGTACTAGTGAAATTTTGGGGACAGATATCTCAAATTTAATCTATCTAATCTTTATTTATCTATTTGTTTTTTTGGTAATCTGGCTGCAAGATAATTGGGCTTTTACTGAAAGTAAAAATGTACTGACTGATGATTGACACAGTCAAATAAAAAAGCTTACATTATATATAATTAGAAATTTTAAGAACTGAAGGACCTGATAATGAGGCGATTTGGACTGAGCTCTGGTGGGCTATAAACGCAGTTTAAGAAGATACTGGTAATTTCCTAGCCTACCTGAGGGGCACCAGATGGAGTTACAGGTGAGTCATCAACACCAAGGGCCAGATTCTTCAAGCGCTGAGCACTGGGACCTCCAAACTCTCTCACCAAGTCATTCAATGGGAAGAGCTGCAGGTCCTTCACACTGACCAATCCCAATGCTTGAAGCCTCTTAGCGGTTTGGTGACCCACCCCTAAGAATACATGATCAGACCACAAACTTATCATCCAGGACACTTGATAATTGTGACATGGGCCAAAAACACATCGTAAGAGCTTTGAATTGAAAAATAATTACACATCTATACCCGGTACTTTGCGGAGACCGCTCAGACAGCCAATGATGTCACTGATGTTCTCCGGCAGCAGCGTAGTTTGCTGGTTGGGTTTGAAGGTGCCCGACACCAGTTTGGCCAGTAGCTTGTTTGTGGCGATGCCAGCACAACCAGTCAGACCCAGTTTACTGTGGATGGCTTCTCTTAGCTCTGCTGCAATGTGTGAACCTAAAGCCAACCTTGGATGATCACTGGCTTTAACAGCTGCACCTGAGCAGGACAAGAAAAGAAGACATTTATGTTATCTGTGTGGTGAAAAGCTGACATTCTTCAAGAGGATCCAAAAGTAAACTTTTCATGTGGTGGGAAACAGAAAGCGCAATGCAAATATGTACAAGTTTTAAGCGTCTAGGCTTGTTTCACAACTCAGTTCCTGGTTTCCATGAGCCAGATGTACATAGATGTACAGCTCTCACCAGAGGCACAAATGAGACTTACTGAAATGGTTGTAGACATGTCCTTTAAATGAAAGGTTTTTAGACTCCGGGGTCTCTGCCAGCCTTGTTTCTACCATCTTTGTTATGTCCATGAAGTTTTCATCAAATCCAAGTCTCTCTACCAGTGGACAGTAGGACACCAGCAGCTCTGGAAAGAGGACAAGAAAAGGTAAACAAAGAAGAGCACCGACACAGAAAATATACATGATGTTGTTGCACTAATATGTGGGTTATAATGTAGGTGTAAAAGTAGCAAAGGCAACAGTCATAGTGGTAGCATAGCAAGAGATGCTGAGAAAAGGATGACACTTGCATGCATTGTTTTTTTTGTAAGTGGACACATGTTGAAAATGCATTCTCGAAAGAATCTGACACCAAAATGTGTTGTTTTGTGTTTTAAGATAGCTCCAATATTCTCTGCTACCACCTAACAGCAAATAGACCCACAGGTGAGAGGTGACATCGTGTGTTTTGGAGTGGATTTACTCTAAATAATGAATTCCAACTACTTAACTAAATGTTACAATTTGTATGGGGAATACAGATATTTGCAGACCCCCTGAGTGTGATGTATCACTCCCGCCTACCTGTCACTTTATAGGACATGTCTCTGTAGTGTGTCAGGTCTTCTCCTTTAACCAACACCAGCTGAGGACACTTCTCCTTAGCGTCGGTCACAGACATCAGCTTGGTGACCCCCTGCTCCCTTGCCACATAGTTACAGGTGACTATGATGTATTTCTGCTGAATACCTGATGATAGGAGAAACATTATTGACCCACAAAAAGTACTTTATTTTATTCATTCCACTCAGGATCTTTTGTAGTAAATTTACCTAAAGGCACTTCTCTCAGTGCTGGGTTTCTGATCATTTCCACCTGAGCATAGAAACAGTCCAGGTCAAAGTGCAGAATGACTCTGTGTGCAGATGTTGGTACTGACTTCTTATTGAGGTTTGGACCTGAAACCGAGATTACACATACAATAATTACTAACTGACACGTGTATATAGCGGATAGGCAGAGTTATGTTTCCCTCTGCGTGTTCAAACGGCAACTGAAAGCCAAAATAAAGTGGTTTCAGACAGTTTACCAGCCTCCCTGTCTCCATACTTCACCTGAGGCAGCAGCAGCTGCAGCGGGGCTGAGTGGGACTGAATCCACGAAACTGCTCTTCCACTCGGTTTCATCCTCTTCCATCTCATCCTCGCTCTTATCCATTTGAAACAACGTAAATGTTATGTGTGTTGTTTTTTTGTTGTTGTAGTTTTCAATATGCGAGATAAGAGTGCTGCTGTAGCGGTGGGGAAAGTGTACCAAACAGTGAAAATACTCTTTCGTTGTAGGTCCCAGTTCAAGTCTGTGCAGCAGCGCCATCCGCCGACACGGAGGGATTACTACGACACAACGAGCCGCAGTCAGTGTGACCGCCTAACGTGAATCAGCTTCCGTGGCTCAAAATGTGTTGTATTTATTTCGGGATTAAATAAGCTTTTTTCCCCCTGAAAAATATTTGTCTTTATGGACTTTAAAGTCGCACAATTTTAACAAATGAAGACAGTTAAGTAAATATTTAACGTTCGTCCGGCGACCTGAGCAGAGTGTATAAAAGTGAGGCTGACGTCCCTTGAAGCCTCCACCTGCAGCTGTCCGGGAGTTAGTTAACTAACTAACGTTAATTAGTTTAACCAAAGGGTTTGTCCATCGTGAAAAGTAGCGTTTTTGCTGATGTTTCCCTCGTCTGGTCTCTTTGCTGATATAAATTGTCCTTTCTCTAAACGTGGGCTTTGTGAGCGGCCTCACTGTTTGTACAAACATGCCACAGAATTGCGGGATGCGTTTGGTGCCTCGGATAAATCATCGATACTTGACTTTGCAGGTCAGTGTTTTCAGGTATGCTAGCTAATGTGAGCTAACGTTACAGTGTATGTGTCGGTAGTGTTGCCTGTTAAAAGTTTTCAGTTGCTTATTTCAAAGTGTGCTTTGAAACTTTAACTCTTGACTGCCTTGCAGGGTTTTTTTGCATTCAAATAATGGTTAATACATTTAAAATGAAATGGTAGATACATTTCCTTGGAGAAAAAATGAGCCACCTTTTGTCCTGGTCCCTGTAATTTTAGATTAAGTTTTGTTATTTAGCTAATGAATTAAACACTTTTGTGGGTCTGTTTTGTTCCCAAGACAGGTAAGGAGAATGAATGGTTTTATGAAAAATATAAAATTGTATTTTTGGTTCTTTTCTCTACATTGAATTTAATTCAAAACACTTTATTCATTCTGCAAGGGGCAATTTATGGTAAGCTGGTTTTAAACCATAAAGCACAAAAACACATGGTAGTGTAAAGATATTTGCTCCTGTATGCAGCCACAGGTCACCATAGTAGAACTTCCCACAGCTTATTTAATCTCACCCTGTATTATCTTCCACCATATTTCACATACATTTTTAACAGGAGTCAAAAATGGCTATGTGTATGCCGACTGCGGGGCGCCAGTGAATGATGAGACCAAAGATGACTGCATCCAGGAGCTGGAGCGGATCAACAAGGAGATCGAAACTGTAAGGCACGAGGTGGAGCAGGAGCAAAGGCGACTGTCGCACTACCAGACTGTACAGGCAGACAGCAGAAACACTGCGCCTAATCCTGCTGTTTCCAAGTCTGAGACTGCAGGTAAAAATGCAGGCAGAGGTTTTCACGGAAGGTCTTCGTGCACAAGCTTAACTAAAAAGTACACCCGAGCAAAGAAGTACGTGGTTGACAACTCGAAACCGAGGACTGATTTGGAGTATGACCCTCTCTCCAACTTTTCTGCTGACTTGCGGTCTTACAGCTCATCAGGTAAAGAACAAAAAGTGAAAAAGGGACAAAGTTTGAAAAGACCAAGGAACGCTCTACCTTGTGACCAGAAGAAGCCAGCGGCAGATCAGGCTCCGCTTTCCCGATCGCCATCTCCAGAGCCACTTGATGACTCAAATGAAGACAGCGTCCTGATTATTGACATTCCTCCCTCGCCTGACAAAAAGAGAGGGCGAGATCAGAAACCAGTTGATTCTGTTGCTGGCAAATCCCTCCAGGAAAATGTAGAAGAATCGAAGGAGATCAAAACAGCGACTATTTTACTTTATTCCCCACCGCTTCCAAACACTGAGGCATACGCGGTTACATCTCCACCTGCCCCAACAGTAGAAAAAAATATAGTTAATAGTAAAAGTGGTGCTGAAAACAATCAAGGTCCATCTTATCTTTATGAGAACAAAGAATTTGTAAATATAGCAGTGGATGGGAGTGTAGTTGACCTAACTGGATGTTTAGAAGACGGGGGAAGAGAAAGCCAGACAATTACTCACTTCCAGGCTACTGAAACAGTAGTGGAGAAAAGTCCTGAACCTGCAAGTCATCCTGCCAACACAGACCAGCAAGACTGGAACAATCTTGTGGCAAAAAAGGAAGAAAACACGTTTCGGATTGAATTGCCCCAGTGTGAGAAAATGGAGCCTTATCATTTTCCCCAAAAGAATTCACTTTTTTATGAAGCTCCAGCTGCTATCTCAGACCCACCCTGCATGCAATATACCAAGAAAGCCCAGACAACAGAACAGCCAGCTCAGAACAGAGTTACCAATCAGTGGTCTTCCACAAAATGTGTACCGTCAGTGCTTCCACACCAACAGAAAACATCAAGCAAAATGCCAGGACTGACGCAGGGTAAAGCTGCTGTTAACCATGCTCAACCTGAAAGCTGCCTGGAGTCAGCAAAACTAGCTTCAGGAGAGAGCCAAGGTCTGGCTGGACACAATTCATCAGCATCAAGTTTGACAAACGTAGCTGAATCTTCATCCACATCAACTGAACAGCTTTTGGAGAAAGATAGTGAAGGGTTTATATTCATCGAGTCTAGCTCTGATGACGAAGATGAGCTCAACTATTCAGAAATTGAGCTGTCTGACAGTGACCCAATGGAGGAATGCTACAGGATCTTCATGGAAGCAAACAACGACGATAAGGGAAATGAAGAGCAGCCTGATGAGTTTGTAAGTATGTAGATACTCCAGATCAAATATGAAGAAAGTTTGTCTGTACAGTGTAAAGGTCTTTGACTTAATCTTGTCATTTTTAGGTTGAAGCTATGGATGTGGAGAAACCGGAGTTTAATGCCAAACTCCAAGCATTGCCAGGAAAGAAGAGGGTGGCTCATGAAGCCAAACATACAGAGGTACATGCTATATATGCATGTAATGCCAAATTTTAAGTATTCATATACAAAAATACACAAAACAGAAGTTGACATTATGTATTAAAACCTTTTATATAATTTGCACACTGCACTTTATTTCTTTCCACATTAACTTAAACAATTAATATAGTTTACAAAACACAATTTAAATTACAGTTAAAAATGTAAACGATTTTTAAATTGATGAAATAAATAAATTATATGCACTTGTGTAGTAGACTCAAATGTATTTTGATAATATGGTGCAATATATTTAACCATAGATAATTTTATGAATATAAGATGAATAAGAGTGGCAATTTTCCTCTAGGTCACTACCCTAGAGAAAAGTACCTAGCCTAAATTGTCCTTTTAAGCACATATTTTGATTTATCTGCTTCGTTCAGCAGCCAGTGGCTAAGAGAAGACCTCAGCCCCAGGTGCTGGTTCCCCTACGTGGGCCTGCTGTGTCGGGGATTGCCTCCCAGCCTTCCACCACCACCAAGATTCAGCAGGTACAGCAGGTACAGCAGAGAGCCCCCATGCTGACTGCTTCATTTAGAGGTGGCCAGACGTCCGTTTCTTCCGCGTTTCAGGGGAGGCCAGAGACCCAAAGTACACCTACTCCTTCAGCTCAAACCCCTGAAAACCTGCAGCTCGCTACTGTGCAAAATGGTAAGCATCTGTTTGCTGTGATGGATTAGGGTTTAAAAAAAAAAAAAAAACATTACAGTGTCAAGATCAAATAGTAGCACTGTTTCCCATTAATTACCTAGACTATGGCGGTCTACCATCGTCTAATTTCCCCCACCATAGTGCTTTAGCAAAGCCTCTCTCACTCAGTTTTAGTATCTGCCATCAATAACTAGTGGACAGTCTCGCTCTGCCCCTCCTGTCTAGTGTCAGTCACGCTGCTCTGCAGTTATACACAGAGAGAGAGAGAGAGAGAGAGAGAGGAAGGCAGTCACAACACCTCTCCCTGGAGTTCAAACCGTGAGGGGGGAGGTGGGGAAAAAGATGGCAGCTTGTAAGACCAGTGTGGTTTGTTGCAGTGTTTTGATAGGAAATTAAAACACGCTATTGTCCCTTTTTTATAAACTGTCATATAAGGCTAAACACTTGACGATGCACAACCACATTCAGCACGATGGATATGTGGATGTTAACCTGCAAGGAGAGGAGGCTGCTTGTGCTAGCGCTGCTAACGTTAGCCACGAACCAAGATGACATTTACTGTCCCAATCCACAGATGCTATAATCCCACTCGGACTGTTCTATATATTGTCTTCTGATTTAATAATGTTTCCAAATGGCTGTTAAAATACAGGTAGTATTTTTTTCTTACAATATTTAACTGACAAGGATATTAGTTGCCAGGAAGATCCCTACTCAAAACTCAAACTAAGCAATGCTGATCAAATGTGAATCAAGATTCTGTCACTGCATTTCCTATTTCTCGCCTCAAATGTTTTCAGAAACATGTTGTAGTGTACTGTTCAACTGTAATACAAGAAAGTACGATCAGGCAAACTGCCTTACTGCTACGGACAAAGTAGAATTTGTGTGGTGTATTTTTGTGGCTTTTCCTGGATGCATCATATGCGTTTTTGTCTTATTCCACAGCTTACATAAACTACATACCTTTGGGAACTGCTGTGATCGAAGTGGGCAACAACTTGCACTTGATCCTCCCAGAGGGCGCCTTCCCTCTGCCTGTTTCTTCCACTTCCAGCCAAGTTACTTCAGTGCTAACCCCAATGAGTCAGGTACATACCAGCACTGTAGCTGTGAAACAAATATACCATCCACCTGCAGTTACCTCTGTGCAAAGATACCGCACAACAGCACCCGTGCTCATTCCTGCGCCAGCACGTAAACCTTCGCTGACTTCTTCCTTTGCATCGGCATATTCAAGTCCAGCCACTTCCACTACTCCTCAAGCTGCTGTTCATGCTACTGTGAAGGTGAGAAGTGAAAAACCACCTCTGTTGGGGACGTGGTGCGAGTTAGACACATGTCATCAGTTGAATATTAACAATGAATGTATTATTTTAGCCAATGCCTACTAAACGTAAATTGAAGCAGCAGTGTGAGGCCGCCAAAGACAAAGTGCCGCATGACCTCCGACAGCGTTACGTCAACATGTTCACGGAAGAGTTTCTCAAAACAACAACCAATGTTAATGATGCCTTTGAAAAGGTGAGCTTGTCCCACTCAATGCCATCCTGACTGACAAGCTACAGTCTCGATATTAATTTAATTTCTGTCCATGTTGTTGTTGAAAGGCACTTGCTGAAGAGAGGACTGTGTATAATCGCAGTGTGAACAAACTCAAATATCAGAGTGTTGCAGTGAATGCACTGAAGAGGCTGAAGAACCAAAGTGCTGTTGCTGCTAAAGGTGGAAATCTCTGGAAAACCCCAACTTTTCTAAATAAAATGTGTAAATGATGCTGGTAAGATATAATTTAGTAATATGTCATTTTTTTTCACGTGCAGATGAAAAAGTCATCAGCCAAAGACTGAAAGGCAACATTCCTCTTAACCTGAAGAAGGTTAAAGGAAATGGTGAGAATTGGTTACATTTTTATTTTGTCCTTTTGCATTTGTCATTTCATTCAAATATTTTGACCGCTTCTAAGTAAATACATTTTTCCAGCAGACGATATGGCATTGTATGACAGTTTGAAGGACTATATTTTGACTGAGGAGAGGCTGATTGAGAGCAACTATCCTGTCGATCACCCAGAGAAACCTGGTTGGGCTATTCTTTTTGCTGACAATAAAAAAGGCAACACAGACTGTAAGTGAAATCTTTAAGACAATTTAATGCAGTTCTCATATTATATCACTAGAGGGCACACTTAACCAGTGATGTACTTGCATTGAGGGTTTTATTTTCTCAGTACATTTCCCTCTGGCTTTTCTTGGTTAAAGCCCTGAAGAGGATCTGCTGTCGATGTGGGGCTACATTCTCTGTGAGCCAAACGGGCAAACACATTCGTAAGGAGGAGTGTAATTACCATTATGGGAAAGGCGTTAAGAATAAAGGTGAGTATACTATAGTTGTATGCTTTAAAAAACATCCCAAATACTTCAAACTGTTCAATATACAGCTTACACCATTCATGGTATACATTTCTAAACCGTTTACAGTGCCCGGTGGAGTGGAGACCCGCTACAGTTGCTGCGAGGGAGTCATGGGAGCACCTGGATGTCAGGTGTTTAAGGTAAACAAAATTGGAATGGGAGATTATTATTATTATTATTATTATTATTATTATTATTATTATTATTGACCTCAACTCTAACAGTGGGTTAAGTAATATTTTGTTGTCTCACTAGTTTGCATGTCATGATTCCCTCAGCCTTTGATGGTTTGGTGTCTACTGTTCCCAGACACTCCCAGGCCCGATACGCGGCTGTCCTGGGTTTCTACTCCTTGGATTGTGAAATGGTGACCAGCTTTCTTTGAAGGGGCTCAGTTTTTTAAAAATCTCTTGAGAGCAAACTCTACTCATTTTTGGTAGTTTCCATTATAATCCATGACTTGATAACTGATGTGTATAGCTAATTGAATTGAACAAAATGAACAATCACGCACATAACTCCTTTTTGGTATTCAAAATTGATTACTGTATACGCTTTTCAGCTTCTTCCCCGATATAGCGGAGCCCAAACCCAAGTAAACTTGTTAGCCCATGTGTGCCTGAGTTGAAAACCCCAGCACATTAACTTGTTGAAACCCTGCTGTGGTTGTCATGGATGGAATTAAATAGATTCTTGATGTTTGATAGTATACAGCTGGCCTTCAGGTATGCAGTGAGAACCACCTATGTATATGTGTTCAATTTTTGTCCCCTTCCCCATAAGTGGCTATACGCGATTCATGGTCCTGGAGCTGTCCCCAGAGTGACACTGGTCCAACTCTAGTCGAGGTCGTCTACGACACCTTTGTCCCAGACCCTGATAATGAGGTCACTCGATTATAACACCGAGTAAGTAATTGGATGGCTGGCTTTTGCTTTAAACACCTACTTAAACTATCACCGCCCTATAAACAGATAAATGTCCAATACATGGTGATAGAATTAAAGAAATTGTAACCAACCCGCGCGCCTGTATCACTGTATTGTTGAATAACCGCACAACTGCTCCAGCCTGTTGTGACACTTTATACTTGTGAAGGTTTTCAGGGCCCATCAGTGAGGGAAGAGACGTGAAGGGTAAACTGCGGCACCTCCCTCGAGAGAGGTGGCAAGGAGACCCGTATTAGAGCTTCATTAGCGCTGAGCACCAATTCTGATTGGACACGGCTGGAAAACAGACCTCTGTGCCCTCAGGTGACTACTATAGCTTTTCCCAACATTATTTCACACGCTGAAGATTGTCTGGCCAGTTTGCAGTCCTTTGCTAACTTGTGACTCTAAACATGCCCCAAACCAAACTACGAGGGAGTTTGCGTAAAACAAGGTCTGTAACAAAATCCAGTCACATCTTCAATTCGTCCTACCACAATTTCCCTGCAAAAAACCCCTTCCAACGTTTTTGTGTCAATTCTGAAATCATCCTGGTGTGCTGTTGAAAACTGTTTTACATCATTCATTTGTTTTCCCTCTCCTGTGTTTTTTTTTTAAAGTTAGCGTTTTAAAAGCTTCTGTCTGTTAGTCCCATGTGGTCATCCCTGCAATATTTTGCTTTTTAAATGTGGTTGATTTACTGAAGAAAGTTTTTTAGTTTTTTTAATTTTGTTTATAATATGGATTATTATTATTATTATTTTATATTATTATTATTATTTATTATTGTATTATTATTATTAACCTGAATTTAGAGGGTGTTAATGAACTATAAACGCCTCACATAAAAGTAGAAGCTCTGAATTAACTTGACGATCATATTTACAAACTGCTATAAAAACTGGCTCATAATGTAGAAGGTTGAATGTCAAGTACCAGCTTTTGGAAAGGGGTTTGGAAAGCTTTTTAAAGCAACATAAAACTAACTGCTGAAAATGGCAATACTGTGTAATATGTCTCATAAATGATTACATATATCAGACAAATAATTGCACTGATCAAGAGAGGAGTGTGGCCACATGTTGGACAGGTATGTTGTGTACATGATTGATTGATTAACAAAGGCTAGCTGGCATTCAACAATATATGTTACTAAAATATACCATTTTAGTGGCGGTGTTTGCAGTACTGATTTAGATTCTTCAAAATATGAAGTACCTTTTCATTAGCAATTTGTCTACACTGTTAGACACCCGGTTTATTTGAGTTACCGTCTTGAAAATGAATCAAAGGTGGGCCGAGAACAGTACACTTACTGGTTACTTGGTTATTTTATTTTATTTTTTAGCCTGTGCCTTTTTTTTTTTATTTAAAAAAAAAAAAAAATTATTACTGAACAACTTTAACTTTATCAAAGAGGCTACTCAGTAATACGAGCTCTAGATATCTTCCTCTTTACTGTAGTTGCTCCACGGGACGGTGGTGGACACATCAGTGGTCTTCCCCCACCGTCTGGGCCCCCCTCACAAGCTGACCCTCAACAACCTCACTGCTGAATACCTCAGGAGGATCATCCAAGAGAGTGGTGGGTCATCATGGATAACTACAGCCACCACACCTGTTTCCTTTGCATGTCCATTAAGTTTAAACTCCACAATACCTCTGAAACAAAATCTGAATTCAAATAAAGAAATGGATCATAATCAAAATTTGAGTGTAAAGACCAGCAAAACGTATGTATTCATAGTTGATGCATGTTTTGGTAGTGAGTACATTTGTTTAAATATACTGTATCAATGTTTCTCTCAGTTTGTGGCCATGACACTGCAGAAGACGCCGCTGCCTGCATGGAGCTTATGTTATGGAAGGTCAAAGAAGATGGAAAACTGAAAAAATGATGGCAATAAAACAATTATACATGTGCACACAGACACACAACAAATGTATGCTGTTGTTCAAATTTGAATGTCATCCATTTGTGTAAAACTCTTTTGGCTCTTTTTCTGATGACATGGGAGGGCTGTTTATTTTTTAGTTTAATTACATTATTTGATTTATGTTTATGTTCAATTTTAATTTGCAGCCCATGTGTCCATGTCTGTAAATATTAACTGCACTGTTGTGTGCTAAGAAAACCTGAAGGGGTGGGGTGTCATGTATTAAAGTAAAGGCACAGAATGAAATTCTTTGTGTGTGTATTTTTTTTTTACCCCCCCAGACGTACGTCAGCCAATAAGCATTTAGCTTTAATTGTCAAAATGGCCTCAGGTGCAGTTACACAAATAAGTGCACACCTGTCAACAATTGAAGGAATTACCCGTGATAAATGGAAGCGCAAACAAGACAAATGTACATATATATTTTTTTGGAAGCAAATACACCATTTGTTTCTGTAGAGGTTAACAACGTTTTAATGTTTTTGCTTCAGTTTTTCAGTGTTGGCTGACTTACTTCCAGAAGAATACTGGACTCTGCCCTAATTAGTTGTTTCAAAGTAGTGACAATTACTTGTCTCAAGCCACAACTTCGAATCCAAGGCATTATGGTTACACTAGCTGCTTTAGACTAACAGGACAACTCATGAATCCATTTGTGTTTTCACCAATCTTTAGTTCTAAAGTTAAAGTTCTTTATCAACTACATTTTAACTCACTCATTCAGTCTTCGCTTTCCTATTTCTGCTACAGCACCTCCGGAAGCAGAAACTGCAGGTCTTGATGAATAGGAATAAGAGGAACAGAGCTATGGTGAGGACAAAGACCAGCACATCCAGGCTGTGATACTGGTACCAGGTGAGCTCATGGGCCTGGACCCTCAGGTGCTCTGTCCCTTTGTTTCTCATGGTGAACTCGATCCAGAATACCGCCTCATCCCGAGGACTCATTGGTCTGTCGTGGTGGATACTGGACAGTCGCATGGCATTCTCCTTGTACCTATGGAAGTGGATTAATGGGTTACGTATTTTTAAACTTAAACAAGCCACTAGGAGCAAAAGGCCATTCAGTGGTTTTGTAATCTATTTGTGACCTTCAAACTCTGTCACACTGCATTAGATAATGGCTTCTTTATGGTATGTTGTTGACCTTGCTTACCTAAGGCAAAATGGCAAGAAAATATCTTTTTAATATTCTAAAACGGACAATGAGCAGATTGGTAAGAGATCTTACGATTTCTCGTTGATGACAGCATTGATTGCATCTCTAAGGTCCTCAGTCTTCATGAAGTTCAAGTCCATGATAACTGCAGCTCCTTTGGCCTTAACATGAACCATGTTGTCCGGCTGGTCAGCAAACATGGGGATACCCACCATGGGAACACCGTGGTAGATGGCCTCATAAATGCCATTTGTGCCGCCATGGGTAACAAAAGCTCTGGTCTTGGGGTGACCTGATAGAATAGGGTTAAAAAAGATCATGAAACACACATTACTCTCTCCCATCAAGACAAGCTGTTAAAGCACATATTTTCACTTCTGTATGATGACTATATACTGAACATTGGCAAATGCTGAGATGAAAGCTGGCTAGATCAGAATGATCCCAGAGATTTTGGAAATGCAGAAAGTGTCCTCAAGGATTAAAGTGCCCTTTTAGTGCACCTTTTAGCCGCTTTGTTATTGTTGATCCAAATTGGGCATAAGCAATTGGGCAAATCACAATTACATACTACATGTAAGCATGTTTTAGTATTGAAAAGTGTCAAAGTACACAAGTTTATTAAACAACCCTTGATTGAGTGTACTTTTGATGGACACTTGTCCCAGAAAAAAAAAATAAAAATAAAATTTTTGAAAGAAATGAAAAAAAATGGTTTAGGATGGTGAAACGGCTCAAGAAACGGCTTCAGGAACACATCGAGAAACAATAAAAAACAAGTATTGTATAATATATGGTATAAAATAGTTAAGTACATTTATTTATTTATATTAACTGTGAAAGCAGTGTACTATTAAGACTGTTAAGCAATATATATGATGAATATGTAGTATGGAATTGGGACACAGCTGTAGTATGTGAATCTGCCTGCATAGTTAACCTTCACTGGATGAAAAGTTCTGTACTGTAAGTACCATTTTGCTGCACTTAACTATTTCCATTCTGTGCTACTTTACACTTTATTGCAATACATTTCAGTGGACAATATTGTACTTTTTACTTAACTACAGTTATTTGATAACTTAAATTAATAGATCCTTTACACAATCAAACTGATAATACAAAATACACTGAACAAAATTATAAACGCAACACTTTTGTTTTTGCCCCCATTCATCATGAGCCGAACTCAAAGATCTAAGACTTTCTCTATGTACACAAAAGACCTATTTCTCTCAAATATTGTTCA
>NW_023339718.1:16732228-16741780 GCF_004916995.1 Morone saxatilis
ATCCCACAAAAGGTCAGAGGTCAATCTCCATGTGAGAGTCAGACTGCAGATTGCCTTAACTTTTACATTCCTGCTGACCACTGTCACAGCATACTAACATACAACAATTCATTTTGGTAGAAAATCAACTTGCAAAGACTCAAAATAGTTAATTCATAAAAGTTTACATTCATTTTTGTGAGTCTTGTGTTTTCAATATTATACTGCATTATAATGCAATGCTATTTAATTGTTGACAGATGTCCTAAAATATAAAAATGTAAACTTTAGTTACCAGATGATGCTATGTAAGAACAAAAACCAAATCTTATGTGTGATGGATTTTTATCTAAAGCAAGGTTCAAGTCTGAGACTGATTTTGACCATGCTGGCATTCACGTATTGTAAAATGTACTGCAGTGCATTGAGTTCTGACATAAAATTAGCATTATGATAATCTAAAGCTTTTTTCCTGTTATTTATAGGTACTGTGGAGATATAGTGGAGAAAAACCAGAGACCCTGGGTGCCAACACCCGAATATACGACTGGATTCCTCAGAATGACCTACTGGGTAAGTTGGTTTTTCATAAAAGCTTCTGAACAGCCTTATCCATTCAACAGCCAACATACTCTGCCATACATTTTACTTTTAAAATGTGCAATTACACCACTCAAATCTGCTAGCTTCCTTCCTCTTAAAAAATTTAAAAAATGCATTAGAGACTTGGAAAAAACAGGATACTAAGTATGACGTCAAGTATGTAGTCGAGTAGTCGAGTATGTAGTGTGATTCAACTATATAGTGTGTCATTTGGTAAGAGAGGTGACCTGACAGTCACCCTGGCTGACCTCCAGAGAGCCTGTGTGTAGATGGCAGAAACTTCCAGAAGGACAACAATGACTGCAGCACTCTACCAATATAGGCTTTGTGGCAGAGTGGCCAGATTTCTCTTCAGTGAAAGACATACAAGTCTTCTTCGTATTTGCAAAAAAGCACCTAAAGGATTCTCAGACTGTAAGAAATTCTCTCTCTCTCTCTGATGACAAGATTGACCTCAATTCTAAGTATCATGTCTGGGGGAAACCAGCCACCGCTCATCACCTGTGCAATAATATCACAACAATTAAGCATGGTGGTGGCAGCATCATGTTCTGGGGGTGTTTTTCAGCAGCAAGGGCTGGGGGCTGCTCATGGTGGAGGGAAAACTGCACAAAGCCTTCATGAAAACCTGGTTTCATTACCTTATCATAGTAAGGTCATATCATTAACACTAGAAAGACCTGAAAATGGCTGTCCACTGATGAGATACTTATTTTTTTCCCCCTTTTTAATAGATTTGAAAACAATCCCTTAATTACAGGGTATTGACTATAGATTGATGAAAAAAATAATTGAAACAATTTTAGCACAAGGTTGCAACATAACAAAATGGAAAACAAATGAACGGGTCTAAATATGTTCTTTATGAATCATATGGTTATTTCATTTTCTTGTTACCCTTTTAGGTCACCCCAAGACCAGAGCGTTCATCACCCATGGTGGCGCAAATGGGATATATGAGGCCATCTACCACGGTGTTCCCATGGTGGGTATCCCCATATTCGCTGACCAGCCGGACAACATGGTTCATATTAAGGCTAAGGGAGCTGCAGTTAACGTACGCTTGAACTTCATGAAGACTGAGGACCTTAGAGATGCAATCAATGCTGTCATCAACGAGAAATCGTAAGTTTTCTCACCTGTCTGCACTTAGTCTGTGTTAGGGTATTGAAAGGTAATGAACATTTTTTCTTGCCATTTTGCCTTTTTGGAGTGTCTGCATTAATACAGAAGCAAGACTGACGCCATGCCAAGGACCCATAGTCTAACACAGTATGACAGGGTGCAATTACCACCACATAAAAAAATGTAAAAAAAGATTTTCCATGCATATACTGTTTTTTTCTGTTGGAGATTTTAACTGTTAAAATACCTGAAACAAAAAATCCCTACATATCCCCATAGGTACAAGGAGAATGCCATGCGGCTGTCCAGTATCCACCACGACAGACCAATGATAGTCTTGCGGATGGGCGGTATTCTGGATCGAGTATTCACCATGAGAAACAACGGTGCCGAGCACACTGAGGAGTACCAGGCCCATGAGCTCACCTGGTACCAGTATCACAGCCTGGATGTGCTGGTCTTCGTCCTCACCATAGTTCTGTTCCTCTTATTCCTATTCATCAAGACCTGCAGTTTCTGCTTCCGGAAGTGCATTAAGGGAAAGACAAAGAGAAAGACTGAGTGACTGAATTCAGCGTTGCCACTCTTTTGTTATGATACATTTCGAGAAATTTTCAAGGACAAATGTTTTCAAAATTAACGGCCAATAATTCACATAGATGTTCACATATCTAACCCAGCACAGTACTAGACAGACTTAAATGGTTTACCTGAATTAGATGGCAGTAGAAATGGAAGGCCAGGCACCACCCAGGAATAAGGGGAACGCGATCCTTTTATCCCATGAGAATGAAACATTGGCAGGTGAATATAGACCCAAATGTTAGACTTTTCTGTATTATGACTTTTTTATCATTAAATTAAGCAAATCCAACTAACCTTTTTATACTTGAGTTTTATTGATTTTCATTTGCAACAATCAGATAAAGAACACACTGGATTGCCATGTTTCTACAGTTTGTTCTTATATTATTGTCAGTGTGGTAGTCCTGATCCTATCGTTGGCGTGTAGACAGTCCATTTTTCCCCCTACTTTTCTCAATATTGTTCTTCTTGGGTCCTTATCTTATGAATCAACTGTTCCATAACATGTATTTCATTCACAATTTTCAGCCAATCATCTTGTGTTGGTGGGTCTGGCTTATACAATTTTCTCGTGATTGCTTTTTACAAGCTGCTAACAAAATTTTCAACATATCTGTCCTCTTTTAACACAGCATTCCCGGTCATATTGCCAAAATATAGTAATATACATGACTTACAATTCTGACGATAACCAGGTGAACATCTTTCCAAAATATTACATTTTAGGTCAAAGCCAAAAAACATGAGAATGATCTACATTTATAGCTCCACATTTTCTCCAACATGGCTGTGGTACAGATAAGTATTTGTTCTTAATTCTGGGCGTGATAAAGAATCAAATTAAATTCTTCCAACAAAATAATCTCCAATTACGTGATGATGTGGTTGACTTGTGTTCTCCAACTATACAACCAATCATCTTCAGAAATATTTACACCTAGCTCTCCTTCCCATTTCAGTTTTACATATGAAGTTGTATTCCCTCTTCTCTCCATTAGTTGGCGATATATTGTAGATATTATTCTATATTTCTTTGAATTGTAGATTCCAATCATGGTTCTTATTATTCCATTTTCATCCAAATTTACATTATGCTTTATTTCTTTGTCAAAATAGTCCCTTATTTGTAAATATCTGAAATGGTCCTGGTTGTTTAATTTATATTTTTGTTTAATCTCCTGGAAATTTATGAAATTCCCATTTTTTATTACTGTACATATTGCTGTTATTCCACTTGTAATCCAGTGTTTAAACCTCTGGTCAAGAGCACTAGGGATAAAATGTCTGTCATAGGCTATCCATTAAAGTATTCTAAGCTCTTTCTACAGTCTATATTATTGTACTAAGTTTGACCACAATTTTATGTAAATTGGGTGACTGTCTCCACCTTTTCAATCATACTCATTGTTTCTTCTCTGTCCCCAATAAGGCTTTGAATTTGTCTTCCTTGCACAAATTGCTCTAAATTTTTCCATTTTGCTACATAATCTTCATCACACCAACAAATTACAGGTCTAATTTGTGCTGCATGAAAATATTCCTTAAGGTTTGGCAGCGCCATGCCTCCCTTATCTTTCCCAATCTGTAGTGTTTTAAATTTGATTCTTGGTCTATGACCATTCCATATAAACCTTGAAATGATTTTATCTCATATTGTAAATTATTTCTCAGGTATCTCAATGTATAGTGATTAAAACAGGTAGGTAATACAAGGGAGAATATTCATTTGTATGGTCTCTATTTGTGAATCAATGTTTAATGGATGGATAGCCCACCTATCCATATCGTTCCTAATTTCCTTATCCACTTTGATATAATTGGCTTTGTATAATTCGTCAATTTTTCGTGTTACCCCGTGTGACCCTGAGATATTTCATTTTTGTTGCACTCCAATTCAAATTATATTTTAGTTGTATGTTTTTAGATGGAAAGTAGTTAAATGTTAAGATTTGTCGTTTTTAGTCAGATTCAGCTTGTATCCCGAGCAGAAAACAAATGTCTCAAGTTGGTTGATTAATATGGGAATACATAAGTCTGGGTCCTCTAAGAAACAAATCACGTCGTCAGCAAAAAGCCCAATGGTGTGTACTTCTCTCCCAACCTTTATCCCTTTGAGATCTTTATTCTGCCTGATTCGTGTGCCAGGGGGCACTATGAAAATATGAAAACAGAAGGTGGTGAAAGAAAACACACTGCGTTTATTTTATCCATGCAGTTGGTTTCAAGTACTTGATATAGGAAAGTCCAATTAACTCTATCAAATGCCTTTTCTGCATTGAGGCTTATTAAGGCTGCACTAATATTTTTATTTTGAATATGATCAATGATATGTAGAGTTCTCCTCATGTTATCTTGGGTTTGGCATCCCTTAATAAAGCATGTCTCGTCTTCCTCGATGATGTCACTAATCAAGTGTTTATATCTTTTTGACATAATCAAAGTATACAATTTATAATCTATATTGAGTAATGATATTGGTCTATAATCTGAGCAAGCCTTGCTGTTGTTTTTCTTGGGTATTACTGATATTACAGCTTCTTTCAAGGATGGGGGGATTTCACCATATTCAAGTGTGTAGTTAAATGTCAATTCGAGTAGTGGTATAAGTTGTTCACTGAATGTTTTGTACCACTCAGATGGTAAGCCATCACTGCCGGGAGATTTGTTTAAGTTAATTTACAGCTTTCTCCATTTCTGCTTTTGTAATGGGCGGGGTCAAAAGGACATTTGGATTTTCCCCAATTGCTGGTAAGTCTAGTTTATCAAGAAAAGCTTGCATTTGGTCTGTGTCAGCAGAAGGATAGTAGTTCATACATTTAATTTCAATCTCCTTGGGTTCATGGATTATCTGATTTGTATTTACATCTCTTATTTTATTAATTGTCCTGTCAGCCTGTATTTTTTTTTATCTTTTTGCCAATAATTTGGTTGCCCTCGGCCCCACTTCATAATAAGATTGTTTTAGAAACCTTGTCTTCTTTTCAATTTCTGTGGTTAATATTTTATCTATATTATCCCTGATTTCTTTAATTCTTGGTAGCTGTGAGGAGTCTCATGTAGTTTCATGCTTATCCTTTTCTTTTTTATAGGCTTCCTCTTTAACTTTTTTAAATTGCTGCTGTCTTTGCAATAATTTTTCCTCTTATAACTGCTTTAAGAGCATCCATTTTCTTTTTGATAGATTGTAATGTCTTTTTTATCTCTTCCACTATTGATTTATTATGTAGTATTCCTACATTTAACCTGTACTTTTCTCCTGCGATTTTGAGATAAACTGCACAGTGATCCGATACATCTGCTCCTCGAATTTCACATTTCTTTACTCTAAATAACCTAACCTTTTTATTCATAAAAAATTGTCGATTCTAGCATAGCTGAGTAGGTTGTGTAGTCTTTTTTACAGGAATGTAATTCCCTACAAGTATCAACTATACCAAATTCTTTAAATGCTTTCTTAATCACTTTAGTAACATGGTTGGTACTTTTGTTCTTGTTTGTTGTGTCCAGATTACTATTCATCACAATATTTAAGTCCCTGCCACAGATCAATATTCCATTCATCTAAAATTATGATATCAAGCAAGGTTTTAAAAAATTGTTTTTCACTATAGGGCGGAGAATATACATTAACCAATGTCACCATTTCGTTTTCCAGTTTTCCTTTCACAAGGATATATCTCCCTTTTTTGTCACTGATTTCTTCGATTCGTTCAAATTTCACAGAGTTGCGAAAAAGTATGGTCACACCTCTTCTACACCCATGGTGAAATGAACTATAGTATGAATTTGTGTAGCCAAACCTCTTAAGCTTCGCACTTTCCTATCTAGACAAATTAGTTTCCTGTAAATATATAATCTGTGATTTATCTTTCCTTAATTTGGTTATTATCTTCTTACGTTTCACAGGATTATTCAGAGCGTTAACATTCAATGACAATATCTTAATAACATTACTGCTTAGGAATTTGTGTGGCAATCCAACTCTGAATGTAAGAAACATAACTATGGAACGTCAAAAACAATGTGACTTCCAAGGAAAAGGATGTATTTTGCCATCCTTTAAGGTCCCTGTTGGTGGGAGGAGGGTAAAGTGCCTCATTACTGTAAGGGCCCTCCCTAGCAGTGAGTCAATACCCACTTTTACTAGAATTGTCCAACATTGAGTGCTTATTCAATCTACTCCCTCTGATCGGTTTTACAAACTTAATAACCTAGGCTAAGAGGAATTTATCCTGTGTCCAACTATTCTTATTACTTCATTACACCCAATATTGTCATATCACTCAAAAAATTGTATCATACATGATTTTTGAGATAACAGAGCGCACCAGGCTGAAACTCATTCCGTGATTCCGGTAGGCTAAATCCAAGCACTTTTAAGGACCTCTTTGTTGCTCTGTAAATCCAAGCACTTTCAAGGTCTTGATTATTATTTTTTTAATCCAAGCACTGTCAAGTACTCTCCAGACCTGTGGCAACACTGAGTTGAACAGTAGCTTGGTAAAGAACTGATGGGTGAAAAAACAAACAGTTCACTGGTTGTAATGTAACCAGAATGACCTGGATTAGAATGTTCTGACTTGGTACAAGTACTTGTTACTACTTCTAAACAATTAATTAGGGCAAAAAAAAATTAAGACATTTTTAAAAAGTCTGTTCACAGTATTTACTATTCTTGTAAAACGTTTTGTTGGTCTTGTCATCTGCATGATAACAGGGACAATAATTCTGTTGTAGCATTTGTTTCAATTGGTTTGTCACCATAAACTAAGGTTCAGTCAGCCTAGCCTGAGAAACTGAAGTAAAAACATTGTTAACCTTTGTAAAGACAAACACCCTGTATTTGCTAAGAAATATATTGTATGTGGACATTATTCTTGTTTGCGATTTTGTACTGGTCGAAGACATGATAAAGCTTGTTGGTGGCAGAAAAAAAGTGTAATCAAGTGGAGAGAAACCAAGAGAAACAGGGAGTTCCCTGGAATAAATAAATAAATAAAAAAGTTTTCTTGAGCTTTTGAAATGGAGTTGCATGCAAATTAATTGTTCATTCTAATGTTGATTAACAAATTGCATTCTTTTGCCTTAATAATTATTCATACCAGTCAGGTTGGAAAGCCATAGATGTATAAAAATATACATGGTCTAAGTGACTTCCCCTATGGGCTTTTGAAGAACCATTGTGACTCATTGCTTTATTTGCAAGCCACACAAGTTACCACTTGATCAGCAGTAATGCCCACGTAGTACCAGACCATTGTGGTGAATAGGGAGCTGAGCCAGAAAGCAAAGTTTTCTAAGAAACCATGCCATCTACATTCAAATATGGTCAAGTGCTTTGGGCAGCAACCCAAAGTATGACTTCAGAGATACAGCAGCCAAAGTGAGTTTGTGCCATAGGGTCACTGGGCTCAGCCGTAGAGACAGAGTAAGGTGGTCAGTCATCCGGAGGGAGCTCAGAGTGGAGCCACTTCTCCTTCGTAACGAAAGAAGCCAGTTGAGGTGGGTTGGGCATCTGATCAGGATGCCTCCTGGGTGTCTTCTTCTGGTTTTCCAGGTACTTCCAACTGTTAGGAGACCCCAGGGTACAACAAGAAACACTGGAGAGATTATAAATCTCATCTGGTTTGGTAAAGCCTTGGGATCCCCCAAAAGGAGCTGAAAAATATTGAGGGATGTTTGAACTGCCTTGCTTAGCCTGCTACCACCACAACCCAGCCGCAGATAAGCTTCAGAAAATAAATGGATGGATAATTTTCATTCTGTCAAAAACATGCTATTTTTACTTTTGTGTTACTTGTGTTTCTGTGGGTATAAAACACTAGTTTGTGGTTTTGAATGAAACAAACAGCTACCACAAATTAACTGGGGTTTTGTGATCAACATGAGGAAGTTTAAAAATGGAGCTTTTCAAAAACACTGTTTCACAATCCAAGGAGTAGACCCCAGGACAGATCATATTTCTGGGACGTCTGGGGATGGTCGACACAACCCCACCCAGACTGAGGGAATTGTGTGCAACAGGTGAAGACAAAACAAAATAAAAATTAATCAGACATTTACCCACTAGTTAATTTGAGAAGGTCATATGAGAAAATCAAGTTATAGAATTCTCTAGTCTAGTCTTTTGTAAACACCTAAAATCCAGGTTTCCTCACAGCAACTGTGGCTGGTCTACATTCCACCTGGCATTATTAACGGTTTAAAATGCATACAATGATCTGATGGTGAAAGCAGTATAGTAAACAGTTTGAAGCATTTGGGATGATTTTAAAGCCTAAAACTGTGGTATACCTCAGCTTTATCACATTTGCACATTTGGCTCACAGAGCATGTGGCACAGTGAAAAGAGCAGTGAAAAGAAACCCTTATTGCAAGTACAGTACAGGTTAGGTGTGCCCTCTAGTGATATAGTATGAGAATGGTATCAAATTGCCTTTCTTTGTGTCAGTACAATGAACAGTACAACAATTATAGATATTTAATACTAACTGTAAACCTTGCATGGCAGCTGAACTCGCAAGACCACAAAATCGCAAGAGAATCCTAACCGCTCTGCATAAGAAACCCTTTGGCACAGTCAGGTTACTGACTGTAAACTTTACAGCCATGACCATTTATCGTTAACGTGGGCTGGGTCTGTTATGTGCTAGAGTTCAGCTTTGTTTAGTTAATGATTATTTTTCTAGAGGCAGGAAAAAGGATCAGGTCACAGCAGGATTCTCCCTTGACAAATAGGACCAGGGGATGCCCAAAATCTCTGCTGTTAAGTCACTGCCAGGGTAGAAGGGGTCAGCCAGGAGGAGGTCATATTTTTTCCTCCTTCAGCCTCTTCATGATGGTTTCTGATTTCAGCACACCGTCCAAATATTTCAAAAGAAAACTGCATGGTCAACTTTCATCAGATCCATGTATTTGATGTAAAGCTGCAAGTAGCCCATATGATTCCATCTCGTACATGGAGAAATGAAGGAACTCCTCCATGAACTCCTCTATGACCTCCATGGAGACAGAGACATTGAACGGTTCGTAGCGAAAGCGGGAAGGCTCACTGGTGTTCATGAACATCGATGCGCTCGGGACCAGAACTGTCACCTGGTGTCCCCTGTCGATCAGCGTCTCCAGCACAGGCTTCATGTTAATCCAGTGACTGCCTTCAGTGTACCACACCAGAATCTCCCCTCCATTTGCGTTGCATGTCACACCAAAGTACCAGCAGGACACAAATAGAGAGACGCTGCTCCTGCTTCATGGTGCCCG
>NW_023339718.1:16741880-16776972 GCF_004916995.1 Morone saxatilis
TTTGTCAAGGGAGAATCCTGCTGTAACCCGATCCTTTTTAAAAGGTGCCTCTAGAAAAATAATCATTAACTAAACAAAGCTGAACTCTGGCATGTAATGGACCTAGCCCAAGCAAGTTTTTTTTAGGTTAAAGGCAGTGGGAGTAAAGTTAACAGTCAGTACAAAAAAAACAAGAATAATCCCTTAACCTGTACTAGAAAATCTGCGAACAGAAAGTAAAAAAAGACTTATGCTACCCAGACTGTACTGTTAGCTGTGGAGAGATGGGGTAAAATGATACAAAAGCACAATGATTTCAGCTAAATGGGCTTGGACACACTTCCGTAATCTGAGGAAGTTGTGTGTGCATGTTGTGCCTGTGGAACAATTTCCATGCATACCACTAAAGTGTAGGAGGTGACGTCTTAGTTTTTGTGAGAGGGGTATTATTGTTGCTTGAGGCTTTTAGGGTATAGGATAGTGAGATAGGAGACATTACGTTTTAAAGGCACATTTCAAAACTTTGGTGATCCCTGACATTTTCTCTAGCACCACCACGAGTTTGACATTTGTGTTTTGAGTATTGAGAATTACCTCAAAATCTCAATTTAGATCTTAATCTCAAACTTTTAGTGTTGCATACTGTATGATTTTTCACAACATACACTCAAGAAATTACAGTGAAACATGCCAGGTTGTTTGTAAATTTTACTATACACATTCATGTCCTTGCAGGTGGTAAACACTTTGTCCAGTACTTTGGTTTATGACTAAACACCTGAATAACTAAATACATTCCTATCAGCTTAAGTTGTACTTCAGCATGTTAGCAGGCTCAAGTTAGCATTTAGCTCAAAGTACCGCAGTGCCTAAGTAGGGCCTCACAGAGCTGCTAACATGGCTATAGACTCTTAGTCTTGTTTTAGAGATGCATCTACCATTAGAATGAGGCAGCTGATTTCAGAAACCAGCAGGGGCCAGAGAGGTCAGCTCGGTGTGAATATTCGGGAGGCGGGGGGTTGTCGACCAAGCCTTTAGGAACCAGTGGCGTTGAGGCTGTGTTGTTCTTGGGAAATGTCACATCCAAATGTTTGGGTGTCTAAATCTTAACTGCGGGTACTTTGGCCCCCTCATTAACATTGTAGATTCCTTTTGACGCTGGGTTCAGGAGCGTCTGGAAAAACAATAAGCATTTGAATATTGAATTCAATGCCCTGTTGAGGGAGTCAGTGGCCATTCATAGTGTGTGAGTGTATACTATGAAGTTCTCAGACCTCCCCTGGTGGTAAAAAGTGTGTGGGAGAAACTAATAATAGGTATATCAGGGTTTTACATACAAAATTGCACAATCATTGACTAACTGCATTTTGACCTATTTAATTTTCTCAGGTATTCAACCATCTACCCTTCCCTCTCTCTACATTCCTGCTGATTCCTCTCCTTTCTTCCGTCTTCCTCGCTCTGTCTTTCCACCACAGGGTAAGGGTTACAGCGTATTGCTTTTTGAAGTAGATATTTGCATAATCAGATTAGGATGCGTGATTGTCAGTGGGCTCCCCCATCAGAGGGTGCTCCAGAGGAGAGAGGGTGTTGTCCAGCCCAACAATGGATGACTCCCCTCCTCGCCCACCCTCCAACCAAGCCTGCACCTGCATCCCACCCACCCATCCGAGCCGCAGGTCGGCCGCGACGGCAGTCAGCGCTCGCACTTGCAGCCGTGGAGGGGTGAGAGAGAGCGGGGGAGGAGGAAAAGCGGAGGAGGAGGGGTGTTCGAGTGCATGATGGGAGTGGGAGGGCAGGGGTTGAGCTGAGATATTTAAACATGCAGAGTGTGAATTGGCTTTAAGGGGATAAAGAGCTCAGGGCCTATCGGTTGGCACCCAACTCCAGAAATTCTTTTTTATGGGCGCCTCAGCCGGGAGAGCGAGGGGCTGCCTGCACTGATCTGGCCCATTGTGATAACAGATTCAGACAGTGTGCTAGACGCTGATAAGGAAATGTGCTCTCAATAGACGATTACCCACATACTTGGGAGAGAATAGTCAATCAGGCAAATATACTTGGTGAAGGGAATGAGAAGCGTACAGATTTGTTATTATTTTCAATGCAGGGTTTCATAATCCTGCTAAAAAGTTGAGGTCAGAGTAATGCTCACACTGTGATTGGGCGATTTCTGTAAATAAGGTGTATCAGCAAAATGCATTTCACAGCCTTGACAGCATGTATGCAAACACTGTCACATGCCTTCCTATCCAGTTTCAAATGATGATTGAATAATTGAACATTAGAGATTCTGAATTCCACCAAAACATTCAACATACACAGATCAGCTTTTATTTTTTTATTTTATATTACTTCTCATATTATTAGCTAATCCAGTCTATAATAACCATAGTAGTTGTATTTGGTGTTATTGCAGTTCACCATGAAATTGCTCAATTCACTGTGAAATTGAACAAAAGGTAAATACTTCCCACATTCACGCTGTGGAAGAGACCGCTGCTGTACAATATCAGTACAATATGATTTATTTAGTATTTTTGCATGATTACAAAGAGTCACCTGTCAGTTCCCACAGGCCTCCACTCAGTGTGTCCAGCTGCCCTCTACTCCGTTTACACACCATTAGGCAGAGTTTAACGACCGGGGTGAATGCGCCTCAAACCAACTCAGTGTTTACTCTTCAGCTCAGTTAGTTGCTAACCCTTTGCCTGAAAACGGGGCACATTTTCTACAGTCACAATAGGCGATTAGGCATGTAAATGTCTGACCTCAGTTTTAAATGGAGACTGGCGCAAACAAAGCGACTGATATTGGAGCTAGAGCTGTAACAAATAGTCCATTGATCAATTTGTCTATTGACAGAAAATAAATCAGCAACTATTTTGATAACAGATTAAGTGCTTATTCATTTATTAAGTAATTTATTAAACCTAAATAACAAATATTTACTGGTTGCAACTTTATCCATGTGAGGATTTGCTGTATTTTTCTCACTTTTTTATTATTATAAACTTGATATCTTTGTTTTGGACGGTTAGTCCTACAAAGCAAGTCATTTGAACACATCACTTTGAATTCTGGGGGATTAAAATGTGCATTTGACACTATTTTTTGACATTTAATAGACTAAACAATTCATCAGTTAATTGAAAAAAAAAAGATTGAATATTCAATAATGAAAACAGGAATGAATTGGTGGGTTGTGTCATTTCTGTTGGCCTGTTTCATGTAGTTCCTGCCTTTATACTCAGTAGTTACCGTGTGCAGAAACAAAGTGACGCTTTCCTTGAGAAAACCACATCTACACGTTGGTCAACTGGACAGTGTTTTGACTCCAGAATGACATCCGACCCCAGGGTCGCAAGTTAAGCTGTCACTTTCAGCGCTTCTTTCTCAGGCCTCTGGTCAGTGGACAGAGAGCAGAGGTCAGCTTTGTGTCCACACGGTCATCACAGGACCTGCAGACAAATGTTTCTGGGCTTCTTGAGCACGGACAAAGAGGCAGCAGCTCTACTCTTAACTTCAGATCAGTTGTGTCTTACGCTGTGTGAAATCATTTCATGGGAGTCTTAACAGTGTGGCCCAATACCACATGCAAATAATCCTAGCATACTGTTTTTGAAGTTAGTATACAAAAAAATCAGCATACTAAACCGTTTTATGCTAACAGGAAATAATACAATATGTGTTGATGCGTATCAGTCAAACTGCGACTGAAATGCCAAGTTATTTGATTTTTTTCTGCTTTCCTGGAGCTGTTTTATCACAATTTGTCTTATTTTTTTTCTAGCTGTAAGCAACCCCTTCATTTCTGCTGTAAATAGTAAACTCATAAATTCAGTGTCGTTATTTGTCGCTCTAAAATGCAGAGCGACAAATGATTTTCGTAAAAAAAAGATTCAGATAGGGTTTTTATTAACAAATCATTTATTAAATAAATAGTTCAAATAAATACCATACTGTATATTCACAAGCAAACCAAAATAAGTTACAAAAGAGGTATCAGAAGATAATTAGCACACTCTTAACAGCAGACAATCAATTCATATTCTTTGGCTATATGACATGCATGTTTTACAGAAACTCAAATGAAAACACATTCAAATAAGATGTTTGTGTGGTGAAGCGTGTAATTACTGAAAGAGGATTGTCAGTTTTACCAAAATTCCTCAGCCCAATCCTCAATAGTCAGAAATCAACAAATACTGAACATTGTTGTTTAAAAAGAGGCGAGAAACAGGAAAAGTCTTTCTCAAAACAAATTCTTCTGAAGTCACATAACCTTGATAAATAAAAGTAAAGGTCAGATTTTGTCTTCTCGAGAAAAAAAAGAAACAGCATGTCGATAAAAAAAGTGCCCTTGGCTATTTTGAGACGATTGCAGTCTGGAGAATTGGCTGAGCCATTATCTATTCAAATGCTTTCCTGAATCTATCGCTTGAAATGAGAAATTCCTTAATCCCCCTCCATTTTCCTCATCGGCAAAAACACCCTCTCACTGCAAAACTAAATTAGTTCCAGGCGGCCGGCAACAAGGAATATTAACATGAAGACATGATGGGAATATTGTACATCCAGGTTTTACACATCCATGCAAAATACAAATTTAATTTCACCCGCAAATTATATTTCAACACTGATCAGCATGGAGGCTGTGCCCACATGTTCTGCCGCATATCGCAGCTTCTGCATTGAACACGCGTCACACACAGGTGACAAATGCAGAGACAAAAATGAGTCTTGAGGAAGGACAAAATCAGTTTTTAAACCCAGGATAAGGGGTCCGCTCAAGAGGTTTTTATTTTTGTATTTTGTGGCTGTGGTTCTACCAGGCCTCTGAGCTGTCGCAGCTGGATCCAGGTGACGGGACTTCTGTGTCACTGGTCATGGCCCAGGGGTG
This sequence comes from Morone saxatilis, assembly GCF_004916995.1. Taxonomy (NCBI): domain Eukaryota; kingdom Metazoa; phylum Chordata; class Actinopteri; family Moronidae; genus Morone; species Morone saxatilis. The sequence goes on from NW_023339718.1 coordinate 16,746,763, forward strand.
TGGAGGGGAGTGCAGTTGCTCCATGTTTCCTCTGAGGAAGGTGAGCAGCGCGGTGGGGGAGTGGCTGGCCGGCTGACCGCTCTGGCTCTCCAGCAGCTGTACCAGGAAGTTGATGTAGCGCATGGCCAGACGCAGGATCTCGTTCTTGCTCAGCTTCTTCTCCGGAGGATGGGTGGGGATTAGTTTACGGAGCTCGGCGAAGGCAGTGTTGACGTTGTGCTGGCGCCAGCGCTCCCTCGTGTTCGTGAACACCTTCCTGGTCATGGTGCTGAGTAGAGCTGCAACCATTAGTTGATTAAATGATTAGTTTATTGACAGAAAGTTCATCAGCAAATTTAGATAATTACATTTTTTTTCTTTTTAACTTTGAAGATTTTATGCTTGTTTTTATCATTCGTGATGATAAACTGAATATATATTTAGGTTTTCGAATCTCTTGGTTGGATAAAACAAGACATGAAGACTGGGAACTTGAAATGGACCAAACAATGAATTTAAATGAATTTGCAGTGCTACTGCACATGTTTTATGACACACTATAATCTAGCTGTAAACAGATATTTCATATGTCAACAGCTCTTCCTGTAGATACCCATGAGTGAAGGCTGGTGTATAAACAGATAATTAACACAGTAAAACTCTGGTGTGAAGATATAAAACATGTTTTCATAAGAGAGGTTATAACTGTTGGCAAATACTGAAAATTGCAATGCATGTTAACTATATTATGGTGCATCAAAGACCATTTATTAAATGGCTATATTGTGCTATTAAATTCTAATTTGCTGCATTACAGTGTTAACAGATTTGTTTTTAAGAGACTTTCTGGTTAAATAAAGGCTTTGTAACAACAAAAAAACTCTAAAATTATAATTCTAAACAGATAATTTGATCTTCCACTTCATTCAAACTCTTATATAAATGCACATAATTTATGTACCCTTACACTATAGCTGCACGAAAAGAGTACACAGTATCCTCTTGCATTACATTCTCTCGCTGATTAATTATTTACTTGACATAAGCGGAAACATGTGGCCTCAAGGGGAACACAATCCTTCAGCATACAACGCATTTCTCACCTGTATGTGTGTAGAAATGTGCAAAAAAAATCTCAGAGTGGTCCTCTGCAGATCATCAGTTGTCCAGGCGTCCGGGGTGAATGTCCACTCAGTTATGTCTTCTCATGTTCGCTGAGAGAGATCCTTTTGAGCGAGAGGGAAGGAGAGAGTGAAAGAGAGAGAGAGTATAAGGGAGGGAGGGATGGGGAACAGAGAGAGAGAGAGAGTAGGGGTAAGACTGCTGCATGCTCGCATCCCACATTTTATAGCAGGTTGAACCCTATTGTGTGACGTGTGCTGTCGTACAGCCCGTGGCATTGTGTGAGGTTGGTCTTAATACTCCCCTCCTCCCCCCCGCTCCCCCTCTCTTCTATCATTTAGAACCAATGCAGGTGGCTTTATGATGATATTGTCCATAAATCATCACTTTAAATGATTTTCATAGGTGTTTCTGTGCAACATTTGAAGGGATTCTGGGTGCTTTTTTTTTGTGGCAGCTCTCAACAGCCTTTTAAGTGACTATTTGTGCTGCTTTTATGATTCATTGCTTATTTAATCCTTGAAGGTTCGCACTAAAGGTGACAAATAAATTCCCATTGAAGTGAAACTGAGACGTTCATCTCTCTGATCCTTCTCTTACTGCTGTGGACACTTGTTCCTTTCTGTTTCTCTGACATTAGGCATGGACAACCCACCTTCCCCTCCACTGTGGAAAAGACCTTGATATCACTGCCTGCTCTGCCATTGAATTCAGCCTGATTGGGCCACAAAAGGTAAAAATACCATATCCAGATTGACAGTCGAACAATATGGGTTTTGTTATGACTATGGTAATCTTGTTGAGCCATTCCAAGGGGCCACACATAAATTAAAGAGGAAACAGGGAGAGTACAGCGTCTTGACTCACCTCTCTCCAACCACTCCCCACTCCTCTCTCCCCCCTCTTTCTGCCTCCCACTTTCAACCTTCGTTCAGATAAAAAAAAACAAGTCTAGTTTAACCAATTGTCACTGTTCTTTTTACACCCTTCAAGTGTTGTTTCAAAGACGCAGCCTTCCATAAAAGTCTCTGTGTGGAGTAGGAATTTACATAATCCGATTAGGGGCTGGGATTAGCCTGGGGCCTGGAGAACAGGCCCGATGGGGGCCGTTTTCTGAATCGGCCATTCATGGGCCCTGCTGCACGTCCAAGAGCCTGCACCTGCAGGCCAGGCGCCACCGCTCTCTGGCTCCATCCAGCCTCCACTGCATGCTTGAAGGTCTGCAGACACACTCAGTGAAGGACATTTTGGCCAGTTCATCACACCGACCAGGCCAGGTGAAGATTATACTTGATTTGTTGTTATTTATTTGTCAGGCTGAAGGCAAAATAAGCACGACAAGCTACAGTTTGAAGCCACTTGTGGAATTAATTGCGTTGAATTAAGTGTAACATTTTGATATGTAAGCACACAGTGTTAGTTTCATGAGGTCCAGTCTGGCAGCAAAGAGCTTAAATAACAAACTGCAGACTTTGCGGTGTTTATTATTGCATTTACACACTGCGTGTTTTATTAGTTCATACATGTTTATATGTGTTGAAAATTCCTGCACACAGAGTTGGTGCTGCAGCTTTAGATTAGCACTACAACAAGTAGTCGAATAATCAATTAGTCAATTGACAGAAAATTGACTGCAATTATTTTGATAAACAAGTTATTTTTTGGGGTCATTTTTCAAGCATAAATGCCAAATAATAGCTGCTTCCAGTTCATCAGCTGTGAAGGCTTGCTTTAACTTTTAACCTATAAACTGATTAGTAAACAAAAGATTAATCCATAATTAAGTTAATATATAACTTAACATAATGACAAAAATCTTTCAGTTTGTTTGTTGATTTGATGGCGTTTCCCATAAAAAGTGTTTATCTAATTTTGAATATCTTTGGGTTTTGGAGTTTTGCTCAACTTAAAATAAACCATCTGAACAAATCTTCCTGAGCTGTGGGAAATTATCACTGGTGTTTTTCAGTTTATAGCCAAAACGATTAATCGAGAAAATAAAAATAATGAAAAACACCTTTAATAAGCCAGTAAACTTCTGATTTCTTTACTGGCCTCACTGGTGGCCCTTGCCAGCTTACTCCTGTATTTACTGTTCAGGTTACTGCACCAGCAGCACATTGGATCTAGACTTGTGCAAGATGTTCTTAGACCAATCATTGGTTCACAAATAATTATCAACTGCCCAATTATCTCTATTAATTAGCTCCATTAATTAAAAGTTGGAACCTTTTTAAATACATACGATTTACTAGCAGATTAACACACAGTAATACCTGACTTGATATTGTAATTAAAAAATAATTTTAATAATAAAAATAAATAATAATGAACTGTCCTAATAATACTCTGTAACAGATCCAAAATTCGGCACAGGCCTGTCCATACTTTGTTTATCGGGAAGCTACATAAAAACAGATATTACTACTTATTGGGTTAATACTGACTATTAATTGCTGCCTTGTAGGATTTGATGGAGGGAGTTGAATACTGCCTCTGATGACTATGCACAGTGCCTTATTCCTCATTACCTCATCTTATTAACATCTTGCAGCGATGGTTATTGTGTCAAAATACTCCTTCAGGGATGCGTAATGTTTTTTAATCAGCAGTTTAAGCAAACAAACGAGCACCTTAAGTCACCGGAAACCCCCCTTCTGCAGGAGTTCTGGGATTTATTAGCAGCGGAGAGGAAACACACAGGTGACTGTTAACTGCTGCCTGTGATAAAAGATAACAGCTGTGTGACCTTTACAGCTGCAGTCAGAGTAGGATCCAAATCTAAAGGATGGCTTTAAACAGCCTGTTAATTCCCACAATATCTCTCCTGCCCCATTCAATCCAGGGCTAAAGTATAGTCAGGGGCAATTACTGCACCATTACGCTGCTATTTACCTAGCCTTCATATGGGGAATCCTTTGACCATCCTGCCACCACAGCTTTTGTTCCTGTGCCATTAAAAAAACAAACCATTTAGTGTGTCTCTTTTGTTTGTCCACTGCCTGTTAGAAGGAAGAGGCCTGAGAGACAGACAGACAGAAAGAGAGAAAGAGAGAGATGTTAAAAAAAACAAAAAAAACCTGGCGGGTTATTGATGGTGGCTAGCCAGTGCTGGATACGGCTGTCCAGAGGCAGGGAGGCTTGGAGTCGATGTCCCCGGGGGTCGTCTTTGTCTGGGGATCATTCCTGAGGGAGCTGGCTTCACTCTGCTGGCTCGTGAAGATAAGCACTCTCTCCACATGCTGAGAGACGATGATAAGGGGATTGCTTCACTAAATGAAAAAAGAAAAAAAATAGCCCCACCATTGGAGCTGCTAAAATGAGAAGCTTTATCAGTTTAGTTGGGAAAGACCCCCGATCCCACTCCTTCAACCATAAATCACACTTTGTTTTTCACTACTGGGCATGCTCAGAATGGGGGGGCGGGGGGACAAAAGCAAAACCTGCACACAGTTGTAATCTTGATATTATATGATAGTCTTATTTTGTAAGAATAAATTGGTAACATTACTTAGAAGCAGTATGTAAACATATATGTGAATTTATATGTGTTTATTAATTAGCATTGTCAACAATTACAACTTATTTACAACTGTATCATATTGCCATTCATTATCTGTTTATACACCAGCATCCAGTTTTGAATGCTTAACAGGAGTTACATAGTGCAGGACTCTAAAATAATATGTAAAATAATTTACATTTTATGTTTTGATTGAATAAATTTGTCTTAAAACAAGCAATAAGAAATACTATAACAATAACAAAATACTATTAAAATACTAAAATATCAGTATTTTATATTAGACTGAATTAGAATTAATTAGTTCTCTCTCTCTCTGCTGCAATTTAAGTTGTTTAAAAAGAAATAGACAAAAGCACTGTTGCTTGTTAAATATAGAATAAACATACAAAATGTAGAATTTTTGTTTCCAAAACAGGAAACTTAACTTGCAATGGAAACCTTTTTGCAGTCAAACCAGGAAAACTTAACAAGTTATTTCATCTGAATAAAAAACTCTGAAGCTAAACTTGAATTATACAATTAATAACTTGAATGTAACAACGCGTTAGGGATAGACCTCTCTCTACTCTTTAAAAACAGCTCACAGGAAATGCCTAAAATAATTTAAGCCTCGTCTGTCCATCGCTTCTGCCGGGCACTTTCTCATAGCTTAACCTTCCTTTCTTCAGTGGTGTCAACACTGCAACACAAACACAAGGAAATATCTTAATCTGCTAAAGGAAGCTTCAAAAAGAGTCAGAAACATAAGCCAGGTTTCCATCCAAATGTAGAGCAAATTCTGACCAATTTTCTTGGCAATTGGCAAAAGGAAATCGCAAATGAATGGAGTTTTCCACCCAGTACTTCTATGTGAACATTAGGAGTTGGGTACATTAAGATAAACAGCTGGTGGCACGATGGAAATATGAAATTGATGTGTTTTATTTAATGTATTAATTTGAGGAAGGATGGAAACCACACCAGAAGCCACTATTATTCACCTGTTCCAACCAAACCTGCAGCCTCGCTGCTCCTCTTCCTCTCTTGTCCGATCCAGCATTTGGACCCATAGTTAGGTGAAACTGTCGCCGTCTCTTCGGTGCTGGTGAAGCAGTCGTTGCTGCTTTGACCTAGACCCCACAGCATGACCCCTGTAGGAGGGCTCAGGCTGTAGGGAATGTGGTTGTGATGTGGACGCTGGGGGTCACAGCGAGCTGCAGAGTACGTGGACGTTTGACTGTTGGCTGGCTGCTGCAGGACGGGGCTGTAACTGAACGCAGAGTCCAGCTTGAAAGGACTGTCCAGCTTTGTTGGAGCCCTCTGTGTCCACTCATGGTTCACTCTTTCAACAACTCCCCCCGATGCTCCAGCTCTGCCTCTCCAGTCAGAAAACCCCCCTCTGCCTCTATCCTCCTCTTTCCATGGATCACTGCTGGTCCAGCTCCTCTGGAGGTGAACATCTGGGCTGCCAGAGGAAAAACTCAGGTTGATTCTGAAATCCGTGTTGCCATCCTGCACCATCGAGTCTGGTTCACAGAAGCTGCGATCTGCTCCAAACAGGAAGCTGGACTTGTGGTCACTGCAGAATAGTTCTGGATGGGGGTCGATGGGGCGTCCTGGTTGTGGGTCAGGGTTCATGTCCTTGGGGTCGGCAGTGGGGGTCCAGGGGCTGTTTGGTGGGTTGTTTTGGTTTTTTTTTGGTTGAGACTCGGGCTGGTTTGGGTCTGTGGTCAGCGTGTACAGGGAGGTGGTGTCACTGAACAGCTAAAACCAGGAAGAGAAAAGGGGCTATTAAGTGAGATTCAACTTTCCTTATTTTAAGTCTTTTGTAATGTTGGTTAGACAAATAATGCAATTTCAAAGTTACTTTGGGCTCTGGGAGGTTGTGTGGCGTTTTTCATTACTTATTAAATATCATATACTAAATTATATTAATTGAGAAAACAATCTGCAGGTCAACTGATACTAAAAATTATCCTAATTCTTTGCCAAATCACCCAAAATATTATAAATTGCATGTACTGTTTCATGTTAAATACAATAATTTTATTGGAAACACTACGGCTGCCATGACTTTCACTGAACTAGAGTGGATGTGTTATGCTTATTTTGTTTGCATCCGGACAACCAAACGACACGTTTTGGTTCTTGAGAGCACTCTGAGGCCACATACAAATTTAATGTCACAACAAAGTAACAGGAATGTAGTTAGTCTGACATTGTGTTCATGTTAGTCCATTTCTGGCAGGGAATGTTTGGCTCTCACCAGTTATTAGGAAATGACATGGCTGCGGCCAACATCATTTTCAGTTGACAAGGAAATTGTGGTTGTGGTTGGTTGAGTAGCAGCAGAGTTCTAAAAGTTGACTTACAACGTGTGCAGCGGTGTCGATATCTTCCACACACATTTTTCTGTTGCTATTTTGAATGGCTGCAGCTAAGAAGCTATTCTTCCATCCTTTCCTGCACACAGGATTTATTGGTTGACCATTTCTTCAACCAGCTGAAATAGCCACCAATGGCCTACCCTCATTCGTTGTATTTGCGACATAACCATGTGACCCACAGTTGCAGGTGTAGATACATCACTGTTTTCACAATATGTACTTGTTCGAAGATCATTGGTTGTATATATATATCAATATATTGATCCCAGATCTCAACCTCTTAACCTTTCAGACCCCATATTAAGAGCCCCTAAAGTGAAACATATTATATTACAGAGGCAAAAAAACCCAATGTGCAGTATGCGCGTTGTATGTTTAAGCATAGTGATATATCTTGGATCACCTTGAGTACTTTATGTGGCACCTCAGGGAGCAGCTCCTTCAGCTGAGACAGGGAGGCCCTCATGAGCCACTGGAGGGATGGTGCTCTCCTCAGCATTAGCTGACTAACCAGAGGGTTGATGCATGGGAACTGCAACAGACACTTTTCATTCTGGAGGGAAAGAAGACAAAATGTTAACACATACAGTTTGATTGGGGGTAAAAATAAAAGCAATCTACAGTGTTGTTAAGTTGGAGGTATTTTTGTAATAATATGAATAAAGTTGTTAACCCCTTCTCAACCAAATACTAGACCAGTCTATGTAGCCTCCTATAGATAAATCACCTCTGAGGGAATCACGGTCAGCCAGTCTCTGTCCAGGTAGTGGGGAGGGTCCCTGTCAGTGGCCATCAGGCTGTGGAAGCAGATCTGACTGATCCATTTGGCTATTTCCATCACCTCAGACACAATCAGCACCTGACAAACACAGAATGATGTGTATTGAACTTACCAGAGTCTGACTTGTGGTGTTTTCTGCCTTTTACGGGGTAATTTCACAGGAACAAAGACATATAGCTGAAAAAACAGTCAATAAATCTATGTGTTGTGTTCTACCTTGACATCTAGATCCTCTGACTTCATGCCGAACAGCACAAGAGACGAATACACCAACACCAAGTTTCTGAAGGCTTCACTGGAAAAACTGCCGTAACACAGACAGAATCAACAATTGTGAGTCTGTGTGTACTAAATGTGTGTTTATACTGTATTAATATGTGTGTGTGTGGACACCTACCCTCCTCCCTGGCTCTCTGGGCAGTGCAGGATGAGCCAACAGCAATTGTACTGCAGAGAGAGAGCGGTGAGCCTCATCACTACTCTCTCACTGGCTCGCTCCTGACACAGTTCATCCTCCTCCTGACACACACACACACACACAGAAAGTTGGAGAAATGAATTAAGTATTTATTAGTAATTCCATACAATACCCAAGAATCTCAGTAGAGGGAGATAAAAACACTGAAGAGTTTCTGCATTAACGTGGATTTGTGTGTGTTCCCTTTGAAGCCTGGTACCTGAATGATTACAGCGATGCTTTCATCCACTGTGATCACAGCGTAGTGATGGGTGCCTCCGAGCATCTGCAAGGATGGACAGTGGCTCCTCTCTAACACAGTTATATTAAACCTGTAGTGTAACACACAAACAGACACTTTTCACCATATGGAATTTAAATGATAGCTTTTCATCATTGGCAGGTATGGTAGAAACACATTTTTAAAAAGAGATTTATTCTTAACATGTCTTCTGAAGAAATATTTTATCTGGAAGTCTACAAAAGGCTCTGGCAGGACACTCATTAAGGAACCAATCAATCACCATAGCGACCTCCAGACAGGCTCCCCTGTCCAAGTAGACTTTAGCTGTTGTGTGCGTGGATGACAGAAAATAAGTGGACTGTTCCATTGACTGTTATAGAAACTGTTGTGGGGTAATTGGGCCCGCCCTTCAGTAAAGTTTTCTAAAAGCATGACATCTGAAGACATTACATGGACATTTTCCTGTATTTTAAAGACTTGAATGATTAGTCGAAAAATGAATGACAATACTGAAAACAGCTCCTCAGTGTCATCCTTAATAACCACTGAGAACCAGGCAGATGCAGCCAAGAGGAAACGAAGAAAAAAACTATATAACCTTAAGGAGTTATGCATGATGAATATTTAACTTGTTTACTATCAAAATGAATGGCTTTTTGAAAAGAAAAGAAAAATGTTTTCAGTGACAATCTAAACATTTACTGTACATCAAAGCTGGATGATACACTGAAGCTCTACAGATCAGACAACCCAGTTTTTCTATATCAGTATTTTTGGTTAAATCTTAAATGGTTTCCCCTACAAAAAAGTCCAATAACATGACAATCTTGCTTTCATTCGTACTTTTATTTAATGGGTTAACATATTTAGAGCAGGCTCTCCCAGTAGATTATATTAAATATAGATCATGATGCAAGCTTGTGATCACCCCATATGGCGATTGTCTAAATAAGGAAATGCAATTGAAATCCAGGTGTTTGCCTGGATTTTTTACTAGCTGGCTATGATTTAATCAGACTTGACTAGATGAGTGTGAAAATGTACCCTGACTCGAGTGTCTGGAGCAGCAGTGGACAGTTGAGAAGCCCCTCGGTAACAAGAACATAAGGCACATTGTCCTCCAGGTCCCACGAAGCATTTTCCTTGTCTTTTGGAAAAACAAAACATTTAGAAAGAAAAAAGATATTACACATCAATGTAAAATAGTGTGAATAGGATCTATTTGTTGGCAGCTGACCAGTATCGGAGATGATCGTGTTAAGGGTGACGTGACCAATGCTCCTCTCTCTGCAGACTGCGGCCCATGGTGACTGGCCTGGATGGTCGTACTCCACCACCAAAGAGAAACAGTTCCAGGGGAAGTCTGGGCCCATATGCTGCTCACATACCACCACACACACACTGCCGCACACGCTGGTGGAACAGGATGGGTGTGTGAAAACAACAGATTGTTCGACATAGCACATAGCAGCGTGAAATATTTCCTTTAAAATAGCAAAACAATTATCGTTCACTCCAGTACGCCAATGCACTTTTGCACTCCTACAGTGTGTGGATACTGCCTACTGAAAGCCCCAGGGGCTTGCTTTTTATATATATGTATATATGTGTATTTATCTGTATATATTTTTATTTAAGTCAAGCTATGAAATAACCACCAACAAATCTGGATGTGATTTATGAGGAATATGTTGAAATATGTGTAATTATAAGATAAAAACAAAAACATTAACAACTGTATATTTTTACCTGCTGACCACACTGGCACCATTCAATTTGATCTTGTCCTTGTCAGGCCAAACTGCAGTTACAGAAGCACCTGAGACAACAACAACATAAAAATACTTAAACTGTATGACACATTCACGATCATGTGTTTGTATTATTGTTACAAGGAATATTACTTTTGCTTTGGCTTGTGATTGTTGAGTTTGTGTCCCAAAATTGTAAATGAAAAGTCACTTGTTAATTAACCTGATTGTACTTCACTTGTTTCCACAGTTATGTTTAGTTAATTAGCAGTGCTGTTGATAATGAAATGGCTGAAAGAGACCAAGGGATGCTCACCAGCCACTTGGCTCAAGCTGTTTATGATTATAGATTTGCTGTCATCAGACTCAGCTGATATTATGACAAGAATCTACAGAAAGAAAAATCAACCAGGATCATTGCACATTTAACAAATAAACACTGAAACATTTGATAGTATGATCATTATCATTAATCATTTGTAGAACAATATACTGCACTTTATGCTGTCATACTGTAGTTTCCAAATTTTAGAACCCAAAATGTGACACAATTAATTATACAAACCAAAAAAACAAGTTTTCTCTCAATGTGTACACTGACTTTCTCCATTGTGTTTTGTCCTTTCCTGCTGCGCAGCCATGCAGCCAGCAGCTGCTGCAGCTCCAGCAGTTTGAGGTTGGACTCCTGGTTCTTGTCCCTGAGGTAGAGGATGATCTGCAGCCTCTTCACCAGCTGCCCTAGACTCTGCTCTGCACACGCCTCAGATGCCTTGGTCAGGTACTCTTTAGTAAATAAGGCACGGCAGTAAATATCACAATATGGTATATGTTAGTCAGGGGTTGGAAAACCAATCACCAGAACATTAACCTTCAAAGCTGAAGTTAAAAGGCTGTAGGTGTAGGTTTTCAGGGTCTTTTAGTGATTGGGTCTTCCATCTTCCAAAATCACATTTTCTGTCAAAACAGTTTTCTTCTTTTTCTCTGTTTTAAGAGATTTGACTGGTAAACTCTTAATAGGTGATAACTAAGGGTGTTTTTTGTATTAAGTAATAATAGTTAATTTAATAGTTAGTAGTAATAGTAAAGTTTACTGACCTAATGCAGTACCAAGGCCACACTTCAGAAGCAGCTCCTTGAATGTCACCAGCACATGAATCAGAGCTGCCTGGTTGAAAAGACGTTCCTGATCTGCATACCACACATCAGTGGGATTTTACACATTTATTAAACATAGATTTACTGAATTAATATCTCAGTACTACAATATAAGAAATAAGCTTGTACAAATGTGTTTCTGCATTATAAAATTACATTTTATACCTTTGACCAGCCCTGTGCTCTGTGCATGTGTCCTGCAGAGTGCCTTCTCCTGCTGCTTGAGGAGGAAGTGTGTTTGGTCTGGGGTCAGGCAGCTGAAGTCTCCCCACACTGGGAAGTTGAGCCCCAGCTGTCGGACAGAGCTCAAACAAGGCCGAGCGAAGGCCAGCAGCTCACAGTAGGCACGCTGCTGGCTGTCTGTGAGGCAGCACGCACACAAAAAAACATTTTCTCCAACAAGAACAACTTAAGTCACATGTTTTTGGTATATTTGAACTGAAGGTGTTGTGAAAGTGTCGTACCAGTAGCTCTGACTTGTACTACTCTGCTGTCCTGTCTTCCCTGGGGGATTGACTGACTGAAAGGAGGAATGATGAGTTGGCCCGTTGACTGAAAAGCTTCTTTCTGCTCTCTGGTAACATTTCCTGACACACTACCACTAATGTTTGCTGGCCTCCTGTCTGATCTTTGCACCTGCTCTGGAGTCGGCTGCAGCTCAGGTGGTGTTTGTTGGTCCACCTGTGGCCCTGATACAAAGAGGATGAGATGACATTACAGTGTGTGACATGAACAAGTCATTAGACCACGAGTACAATGAGGTAAGTTAGGTATCGAAGTGAAGTATCTTGAGTAATTACTGACATTATTGATTAATCTACAGAACATTTTCTCAATTTATCTATTTATCTTTGGGCTTCAAATGTAAGTAAGCTCCTGAAACCCAAACCAGTCCTAAACCCAAACATATTCAGTTTTACTATAGACCCAAAAACAAAATATTAACATGAAAAAAAATTTTTACTTAAATATAAATTGATCACTATATACTGCTTATTAATGTTCATTGTATAAATCAACTAACAGTTTAATTGATTAATCATTTAATCTGTGTGTTATTAATCATTTTCATGATTCCTCTTCTTAATATGACCACCAGGCGGCACCAAAGTTAACAAACGATCAAATCCTACATAGTCAGTGCCTATTTCTGTTTAGTAACATTGTAGGCTCAAGCTGAAGATCAATTTTACTAATATGTGATTCTGTTATCAAAATATCATTTTATATGACATGCATACCAAAAAAATCTTATTATTATTATCTGTTATATAAGCTGATGAAAATCATCTACAGGCTTTATAAGAGGAACAGCTTTATTAAGTCATTTCACAGTCTACCTGGCTGAGTGCCGGCTGAGCTCTGATGTGTTGCCGTAACTGGAGCTCTCTGCTGAGATCTCAGTACAATGAAGGTGGACAGAGGGTCCAGGTCCTTCTCTGGTGGACGTCTCGTATACAGCAGACTGCTGTGATTGTCTTTAATATTCAGTCTGGAGGACGCAGCCTGCTCAGGAGTGTGGGCGTTCTGCTCTGTCTTACACTCGTCTCTACTTGTGTTGATGTCGTCCTTACAAACAGAAAACGTGGCTGCGACTTCTTTCCTCCTCTTGTCTGGAAATTCATCTTTAATGGTAGCAGCAGGGTTTACTTCCTTATTGTTTGTGCTGACAGTGTGCATCAGGAAGGTGTTCCCATCAGCAACTGTTTCTCTTTGAAGAAGAGCGTCATCTTCAGTAGCTTCAGCATGAAAAGCAATAGCTTCAGATTTCTTCAGGTCAGGTGACTGAGTTTTGTTTGTAGGATTCATCAGGATGGATCTGACTGTGACTGAGACCAGAAAGGATGAGGAAAAAAACACAAATGTGTGTCAGAAATCTGTTGCAACACTCAAATTGTAATGCTCTAAAACAGTAAGACTGGTTTGAAGCAAAACATACAAAGCAATAAGCTACTTGGGCTGTTGATTAATCAACTAATTGTTGAGGCTCTAAAATGTCAGAAAATAGTGCATCCAATTGCCTACAGCCATACTGATTATATATTAAAGTTTGTTTTATCCGACCAAACATACTCAGTTTACTCTCCTATATAACGAAAAAATACTAAAATAAAAGCTGTAACCTGTATATTTCTGGCATGTCTGCTTACAAAATTACCTGACCAGTTACCGATTATTAAATTTGTCAGTGAATTCTTTTGTCCATTAAATAAGTAATTAATTTATAAACTGTTTCAGCTCTACTTAATGTATTGCCAATTAACTCTCTAATAAACCACATTTACTTCTGTCCTCTGACAAAACTGATTCAAAGAAAAAGAAACACACTCACACTCCACATGTTCAGGTGACAGATTTTTGAAGTCTTCTATCTTTTCCTGCTTGGTGGAAGGAAACTCCGACTTCATGCTCTCTGTGAACTCACGGTTGCTGCACAAAGACACCTGCGGGGCTCCCGTCCCCATGTGAGACTGAAGTTTGTCACCAACACCAACAAAGCTTTGTTTCTCCAACTTTATGACTTTCAAGGCTTCAGACATAGGCTGGAAGCTACTAGCTGTTTCACACATTTGAGGCTCTGCAAGAAAAAACAGCAGATTAGATTTTTATGAACATCCTTTGAACATATTTGTAGTGTAAAAATACTTAACAGTATTTCATGCAGTATTTGTCAACATTTGCAAAAACGTGCTTCAAAATAATGTTTGCTGATGTTCTAAAATAATAAATAAAATAATGCACCAGCAAATACTGACAAAATGCTGAAGCAAACTAGCAAGCCTTATCCTGAACAATGAGCTAATAAACATGCATGTGTGTATCTATGTCTATAGTAATTAATAAAGAGGCAGCAGAAACAGAAATATCTTGAGTTGACTTGCGTCAAGATCCAAAAACTCCAAAAACATGTTTTAGATCCTTCCTGCTTGGTAAATGCCCATGTCATTCAAACTCCTGACCCTTGTTTGTAAAGCAGAAGACTCTCCAAGACCAATTAGAGATTTTTGGAAAAGCTCCACCCAGAGCCACAGAAGACATGGTACATCTGTTTTCAATGGCAAGTAGTGAAGGGTGGATGAAGCCTTATGAAGCTTTGAAGCTTTAAGCTCAGGAAGCACAATGACATCTGTTGGTTTGCAATACTTACTGCAGCCCTTCAAGACAGACCAACACCCTAACACTACAAAACCTCTATGACTTTAATCTTATGTCTCTGTGTTGTGTCCTACTTCTCGTTCAGAAGTTCTATACTGCTGCAGTAAATTCAGACATCATTCTGCTATGCTGCAGTAAAAATAAATGTGGTCCGAAAGTGCATACAAATATTTTTGTTGACACAAAATAACCATAGTGTAGATTAAAGCTTATCAAATACAGCCTGATGTGTATCAATTTGGGGGTCTTTCACAACAAAAAGGTTGAGAACCACTGGTCTATGGGACTGCCCAATAATCCAGTCTTTCTGGTTAGAGGTTTTGGATATTCTCTACAGTAAACTAAGCAACACAGATAATAGAATATCTATCTTTTGTTTATTACAAACAAAACATACTTTAGCCAAGTTATAGAAATCAGTTAACAGACTGATTTGGCTAGGATTGCTCTTAAAAAACACTGATACTCAACCTTTGCTTAGATAAGGAGATCTTTTATGAGCGCTTTTTAAGTTTTTAGAGGGAGAGAAATTGCACCTTATTTCTTTGTTCATTCAAGTATGTATTTGTTTAAAACTGTGTGCTTCACAAGAGTAAAATAAGCTTTGGAGTTTTGGTATTGTACACCCCTCACTCATGATGAATAGGTGGAATGCGCCTTTAATTACAAAACTGTAAAATGAAACCCTGTAATTACCTGCTAACAGAAAGCCCACCACAAAGGTTGGATGCTTCTCTGCCTTCCAAAGGGCCACCTCCATCTCCTTCTGAGCTCTTGCTGACACCAAAGACCTACATGACAATCATTAATGTTACAAGAGCTTTTTCACATGGCAGAACATTAACATTAAAACGGAGAATCTGACATTTAAATATGGTGTGGTGATTTTGTTTGATAAAAATAGTAATACAACGCCTTTCACTTCCACCAAAGCTATTTTTAACTAACAAAGCAATTTCAGTGAGTTTCTTCATTAACTTAATATGAACAACTTCATCCTTATGTTCAGTAACTGTGAAAATAAACTAAACCTCATCAGGATAACGGCTGTATTGACAGTTTGGTCTGGTATCACCACTCACCGTCTGCTGAGCAGTGACAACTCTTCCTTCTGGAGTTTACACGTGGACAGACAGATTTGGGTTTGACTGGTTTTGGGAGTCGACATCAAAGTCACATCCAGCTCCATTTCGGTCAGAAGCATCACACGTCCTTAGAGGGGATTGTGGGTACAAAGTGGTAAATTTAGGTAAATCAGTGACTATAGAGAAGATTTTTGTCCAAACATGATTAACTAACTAACTAAGTCACTCTTTGTGTTTGCTCTGTAACTGTTACCTGACAGCTCTGACTCTATCAGGCCTCCATTCGTCTTGCTGGCCTCCTCTAGTACTTCATACTGGGAAATGTCCACTGACACTGGTACATCTGAAAAGTAAGCTAGAAGAAATTGGACTACTGTGCTACTGTGCATCTTTATTTGATCTAAAAACGGTATAATCTTGTCTTCACCTTTATGAAGCACATCCAGGACTGGAGGTTGCTCATCCAGCTGTTCAGGAGCAACATTCATACAACCACAAATGCTTGGAAAATCAGTCCGGTTATCTTGGCTCAAACTCATCGTGTCCACTACAGCCGGCAACAGCAATGACTACGGAGAAGAAAATGATCAATGTTAAAGTAATTTCATACATAAGCACATCATTTAGCATGTAGCATTTTTAATTACCTCTTCCTTCATTAGTGACTCTTTACCAAACTCCTCATGAATGTTTGCACACGTATGAATGTCACTGGTTTCCACATCAGGAGGTTTTTCGTAAGACACACAGCGCCTGAAACAGGTTTTAACATAACACAGATCAGAAAAAGGAACGGGCCAGTAAAGTAACTTACTTGTCAATAATTTTAGGACGCAACAACCACTTTGAATCACATAATTATGAAGTGCACTTCAGGAGGGACATGCACACCTGAACATGGCATCCTCAGAGGTATCTCCTGTTGAGCTCAGCAGAGGGTCGGCCACAGGAAGGGTCCTCAGCCTGGACAGTTTGGCTTTCAGCGTGGGTAAATGTCTCTTAAATTGTGGCAGGTAGTCAACAACCACGAGCTCTTCTGGCAGGAGGAGATCTTTGACAGAAGGAATCATTCATTTGTAAGTGGTTCTCTAAGTGTCACAGTCAAAAACAGGGAATGCTGACTGACACAGATACGGCTGATGGGAAGTTTGAGTTACCTTTGTTCTTATTTCCAGGTTTCATCTGGTTAGTTGTCAACTTATAAAAGGATTCCTGACATGGCTTATTGATCTGTGACTCTTTTAAAATGCAAAAATACTCATCCTGGTCTAGATCCTTCAGTGAGTCAGGATTAGAGCTTGGTATCACTTCCACATCCCCTTTCACCTCACTCAGAGTCATATTAAATCTGGAATATAACAGATTTATTTTTGAAAAATGTAACACTTGAATAAATATTGAAATTATGACTCAAACAATAAAACATAATGAAATCATAAAATTACCTTTCTGGTGAATAAACCGGTTTCTTTTTTTCTCCCAGATCATCAAGCACAGAACCACTGACAAATAGTTTGCAGGTGGAGATCACCTTTCCTATAACGAGTGCAAAAGAAGTAAATATAGAAACAAACCCCTTGTGTTGGTCTCATTTAGGGTAGTGTGACACCCTCTGTTGTGGCCTCTATATCTAAATAAAGACACTATTTTAATTGCATTGTGGCTGTAACAAACATGCAGTTCAACTTCAGATTTACCTACGCCTGTAAGTTATCAGGGTAAAAATGTATAAAAGTAACGCTGCAAAAACATAAGAAATACATGTATTTACTAGTATGTACCACCTCTGTTTCAGTTATACAGTTTGTTTAAATGGACCAGAAGAAATTTAGTAAAGTGTGAAAAAACCATTTCAGCCTTAGCTATCTGTTTACTCTGATACTGGAATGTCAGACAAAAATATTCACTAATATCATATCAGTAAGATGTAGTTACAATACACTCAGACAGCTACGTCCTAGGTGAAACTGGTGTTGGCAGGAGCAACAGGCAAGAAGAAGAGCCGACAAAGAATGTCACATGAAACTTTAACATAGACTGCCTTGCAAGGCAATGTGAGTCAAAGGCTGATGGCTAATTTTGTAGAAGAAATGAAAAGAAACTCTGTAGCCAAGCTTTGGAGAAACTAAAACCTGATGGGAAGATGTTGAGAAAGTTTGGGACACTTTTTAGGAAGTCCCATTAATTAAACACTAAATGTTATGCTTAGGGCCATGGTTGGTGTTTGGGGTTGCCAACATTAGGGATAATGTTAATGCTTTCATATGTACAAATCTGAGCAGGAAGACTCATTAGTAGAGTTGAAATGATGACTTTTACTTACTTAGAAGTTAAAGAAGGTGAAGGAGTTGTGTTACCTAACTGTAATATTCCCTTTAACATTCAGACAAAACAAACTTAAGTTATATCATTGAATTAAAACCTAAATCCATACTGTATATATTTAAAAGGGAGTTTAAAGTTAATTTACTTACTCTCCAAAATGATGTTACACAATAGACTATATATTGTATTAAATTAAATCCAAACCGTCATCATGACACATAAAACATGCCAAAACCAGGGCCCATGTCACTCAACATAGTGGTTACATGAGCTCAGTCGTATACCTCTGATCCACGGTGCCCTGTAGGTGGCCTCAGGCAGCTTGCCATTGTGGGGGTACAGGTCACTGGTACCAGTGAAGTACGGTGTTGGCAGTGCCAGCAAGCTCATCCTTACTTTCAGACTGGTGGTGGTCTGCAATAAAGACAAAAAGAGACGTGAAAGAGGGAGGCAGGACAACAAAGCATTAAAGTGTAATGATAATATTCAGAGGTAAAATGAACAAGCCACAAACTCACCTCAAAAACATAGTCAAGAGCTTTATATCTGTTAGCAGAGAAAATCTGAGCAGGAACACTGCTGTCGGTTTCAGACCTTTAAACATTGTAAAAAGAGTGATACAAACATAAATACGCATATTTTTAGGAAAACAATTTGATGATTACTGTGGTCTGTTTTAACAACACACTAAAACAGCCTAATTGAATGTCTAATGTCACCCTAAACAGGTTACTTTAACTACAAACCTAAAATAAACGTGTCCATCACAAGAAAGTAGGAAAAAGTACACAGATCTTTTAATATAGTAATGTAAAAAGTAGCAATACCACAGTGTACAAAGGTATTACAGTCAAAATAGTACCTAAAGTAAAAGTATTCATTATGTAGAATGGCCCAAAATTATAATATATTACTGGATTGTAATTATTGATAGCTTGTGAATGTCTCCCCAGGATCAATAAAGTCTCATCTTAACTGATAATAATAAATAATAGTTTATCATATTGTGTATTATTACTCTGAAGTAACTGTCAAGTAAAGGTATTAAATTATAATATTAGTAGTCAAGAGCACATAATTCCCCAGAAGCAGAAAATAGAAATATCCACTCAAAACAGTGTTTAAATACAGTACTCGAGTAAATGTACTTTGTAACTTCCCCCCACTGTCTATTACAAAATAAATCTTACATGTTTATGTTAGCTAGCTGGGTTAGCTACCTCTAACAAGTAAGCTAAAGCTGAAAAGTTACAGCTTTGTTCAGCTATTAAATATCCTGCTAATACAAACCTTCAACGCCACAAATTAAACTAACAAAACCCGAATAATCAGACTGTGTTGGTTAGCATCACACTTACATAATGAGTAAGTGTTATTTGGGTGTTTTTGACAGGTGAAGTATCGATCAGGAGCTGAGGTATCGATCAGGAGCTGAGCTCGAGCCAAAGATCGTTTATTGAAGATGATTCAGATGTTCGCCTCACGCATGCGCTTTGGGACGTTTTATTTCCTCAGGCAGCATTTCAGCTTGAGTTTAAAACACTTAAAACCTGATGCCATAATTGATTTAAAGTGTATGTATACTGCAGGCTATGTATATCAAGTAAATACTATCATTCAGCAAAGGTTTAGTGACATACAGTGGGATTTAACTACTGTAACACATTTGAGATAGACTATTTGTACTGTAAATGGAGTATTTCCATTTTATTCTACCTATGCTACTACACTATACTACTATACAACATTTTGTCAGCCAATATTGTACTTTTTAATCCATTAGCCTACATTTATTTGACAGCATTAGTTACTTTGCAGGTTTAATTTTTCAACATCTTTAATATGTCTGAAATACATTAACCTGAATCCGAATCCAACATACTGTATTATTAATAAAGGTGAATTCCACATGCATATTTATAATTAAAACATGAATATAATTCATTATTTAATTCTTGTATGCACAATAACTGGGTAATGTTTATACGTGGCACTATAGGTCACCCCACATGTTACTGTAGGCCCAGTTTAATATACAACACAAGTTTATAGAATATATGTAGAAGGGGGTCTCTGCCCTGTCTCAATTAAGGGGTCCTTGGCCTGAAAAACGTTGACTGCTTCTTAATGTTTTTTTTCCTGCAGGGGCACTGTGTCCTTTTTACCACAGGGAGGCGCTATTCATCAAAAGACAGTACAGAGTTGATATAGAGGATGTTGTTGGATCTGTGCAGACACCATGTGCAGGTCTCTGTCCAAGTTACCAAATCCTTAACATGGGATAATGTAGGCTAATGAAATCAGACAGTAATGGGAGGTTCATGGGAGGTAATTCTGCATCAGATTTGACAGAAACTGATGTTAAAGTGGTTTTGCTGTCTGAAAAACTGGGTGGTGACAGTTACAGTGTGTCACAGTTCTTCTTTTTGAGTTTCACAAAACAACCGTTGTCCATATGTGTGCTTGTAATCTTGTGTGTGACGTCATGGGACACTCTTCAGTGACGGTCAGTAACTCTTACTCTTAACGGCCTGTGAGAAACGTCTATATTGTATTTTACAAGTTTCTCATCAAGGTGACAAAAAGAATATAATTAACTGTCGATGCTGGTGTGTCAACGAGGCTGCAGTTTAAGACTTAGAAACAATCCGTGACTTACTTCTTTACTCTATTCTAAACTTTTCACTCTGGAGCGACAAATGTGTAATATTCACACTGACATGAAACTGCACTTAATTAACACTAACGTAAGCTGAATTTTCTCTCTTTTTCCAAGTAAGTAAGTTATTTCTACAGCACTTTCCAAAACAGTTGCAAGATTTTCAGGGACAGAAATACAAAAAGAAAAGGAAAATAAAACACTATTAGTGTAAGTTGCACAGTCAGTGTTTTAAAAGCTTTTTATTATGTAGCAAAGAGTAAAAGCTGATCTAATACTCAAAGCGAGTTGGTTCCAGTGTTTGAGCAAAAACAGTAAAAGCATGATCCCGCTTTATCTTTAGTCTGGACCGTGCAAAGTAAGCAGTTAAAATATCAGAAAATATATGCCAAACCATAGAGGTTCAAGGCTCAATTTATTCATCCATAACATGGAAAACCCCCACCCTAAAAACATCCAAACAACTGCATAAAAACAAACTTGGATTACAATTACACTGGACCTGCATCTAGAAATATTCATACAGTATCCAGATCTATATGTCATCATATCATATCATATCATATCATATCATATGAAAATAAAAATAAATCTTCTGCATCCTGTCCGTATGTAAAGTATCACAACCTCGGATAGTGCAGTATTTTTGTGCATTTATTCCAGTGTTTAAAGTGATTGTTTACATCCCCCTTATGAAAGGTTTTAAAGAGTAATCAACTGAATCCGAAGTAATTCAGACGGGACTGGGGAGAGTTTCTGTTTCCAGTGTTTATCAGAAGTCTTGCTGCTTCATATGGCACCAAATGTAGACGTTGAGGCAAGTAAATAAATAATTCCAGCAGCCAAGACAAGAGAAAATAAAATTTAACCGAAATCATCTTGTCTTTTAGCTCAACCAGAAGTAAACACAGAAAGTGACCTTGAAAATACTGTAGTTGTTGCAGTCAAAAGGAACTGAACAGATGGAAAGTAATGAAGTACATTCATTCAACTGAAAGTGGTTCAAATCCCTAAATGACAACACTGTACTCTGAATTATTTAAATGGATGATCAAATTTCATGAGAAAAGAGAGTTTCATCATAAAAATCACCAGAATCCTTGACGCTGACACCTAACAATCTTCTGCCAGTCTCAAGTTGAAAACATTAACCTTTGACATGATTTTAAACTTTTGTTTCTTATGTCTGTGGGCTCATTGTTTGCATGTTGTAATGACATCTGACTTTGTCCTTTATCACAGTGACCCAGAATGACAGCACAATAGCTTATTCAAAGTACTGTAGCATTCTGTTCTGGCCCTTTTAGGTTGTTTTATTTAACCTCTTTACACTTGTGAACATCTGAAATGCATTTCACCATTTATGTTCCAACATTACTTAAATTCCTCTAAGCTGTATTGTGCATGTGCACACAAACTCAGAAAGAGAGAGACATTGAAACACAACACTCACATACACAAAAAAGCCTGTTATCTGAGACTACTGTATGTAGGTTTTGTAGTTTCTGCCCTCTTGGTGCAGAATCATATGTTTCTTTGTTTCACTCTCCTATTATGTTCCAAGAGTATCAGTCAAAGTTTCTGTGTGAGCTAAAATCTCTTCAAAATGACAGGGACACATATTTTTAAACACTGTCGTTTATTGACACTGTACATATGCTTTGGTAGATTTGTTTATATCATAAAACTACAGCACATTACAATACTCCCATTACTACTTAACAGTGAAACTATCATGCACATACAATATAAACTGTTGCAGAATCAAGACATTTTCTAGAAAGCATTTGCATAAAGTTAAGACTTCAATTCATTACATTGTCGGAAATCTCCCAAAAATGTCTTCAATCAATATTCAAGGAAATCGTTTTACATTTGGGGAGGTGCTGGTAGGCAGATTTTGTTACTGTTAGACAAAGTCAGACTAACAGTTTACCCTTGTTTCCGGTCTTTATGCTAAGCTAAGCTAATCAACTATTAGCTGTACATTCATATTTACCATAAAGACAAAAGGGTGGTATCAATCTTATCATCTAACTCTTGGCAAGAAAGAAAATAACTGCATTTGCCTAAAAATTACTTTTCCTTTAAATTGAATCGAGGTTTAGAAGTGTGAAAGCTCATTCTTGGTCGTCTGACAAAAAAATCTATAGCTATTAGCTATTTACATTTTGATGACAAACTCCATCTTCTGGGGAATGTGGTTAAAAGCCCTGAAAAAAGTTAATAAGTGAATATTGAGTTATGATTTTCTGTTGGATCAAATAAGGTTGTTATTCATTCCACAGTGTGATATGTTTCATTAAGTTGCAGCACAATCTCCATGTATTTCTTTGGAGTATTTTTAAACAGACAATTCATTTCAGAGGATCCTTATATCACCATTATAAGTCTCTGTTTCCATTTTAGTGATCATATGTACAGAAATATATCATGTTGCTGTAAAGAACATGAATTTTCAATAAATTTTTAGTGTGTTTTTTGGCAAGCTTAAAGCATTAGAAAATGATACAAACTAAAGCAGACAAAACAAGAAGGTGAGATTTGATCCACAGCCAGCAGGCACTTTGGGTTTTAGACACATTACTGCTCCGCCTCTACACACATTTTGGCTCATTTTTTGCGCTCCTCTATCTGCTCCACCTCACTGGACTCATCTACCACCTTGCCATTGATCATGGTCTGGGTCACGACTTTAACAATCTTCCTGGTCCTGACTTCAGGGTCTTCTGTAAAACAGAGTTAATCCAGAGTTAGGTACAACAAATACTGACTCACATTGATCTTTCTTGTCTGCTGCTCTGATAAGTAACATTGATGTTCAACTAATAAAAAAGCAATGACATATTGAGGTTATGAAGCTGCACCGAAATGTAATATTTTAACAACATTGGTCATCAATACCCTCATATGTAACCTAATATCAGTAAACTGCATGCAGCATGCTTTTGTGTTCCAATTTTATTCCAAAAAATACAAAAGGGGTAAAAAAGAGAAGAGATTGAATGTCCAACTTTCACTGGGTCATTTGTTTGGTGCTTTTTTTGTGGACTTATCAGATCCTGTGTGGGTATTGAGACACCACACCCAAGACCAGAATTCATGTGGGTAAAGTCTACAAAACTTAAGAAAGGATACGATGCTCCTGTATTTGCTCGTGCAGCATGTGGTCAGAAAAATCCAAGAGCAGCTTTACGAGACCAATATTAGCAGACAGAGAAGACAATAGCAGGCCAGTAGATGTACAAAAATAGCACTTGTTGCAGGAGTATATACAGGAGGATCCGATCCTTTCCTACATTCTGCACACTTTCTCTTTTGTCTACATGAAAATTTGGCCTCTGATGTTGTCACTTGATACCCACACAGCATCTGATAAAAGTGAAGTTAACAAAAACAGCACCAAACAAACGATGATGACTCAGTAAAAGTTGTTGACTCACTGACATTCAATCTCTTCTCTTTTCCATCCCTTTTGTATTTTCTGAACAAGTCAGTGCTGACCAACTAACAAGTGGTTCAACAAGTGTTGAAAAAAACACTCACGGGACCATGTGAAAAAAGTTTAGAAAGGACTTTATACAAAAGACTCCTTGAGGAAAATAGATCCCTAATCCTTAATGGCATTCAGTAAATAAAATAATCTGAACTTACTTTTAGGAGGTGGAGGTGTTTCTTTAACCCTGTAGGACAAAACAACGTAAAACTTAATCCAGGAGAGCAAAGTACCAAGCAGAGACCATGTTCACTCAGTATCTGAAGCAAGTTGGACACTTTAAAGAAATAATTTTGGGAAATACACTTATTCTCTTTCTTGCTGAGAGTTAGATGATAAGATTGTATACTAAATATAAAGTTAAAGCTAGATTTAATGTCAAACAAGATATAATGAGTTAATTACTGAGCTTTAGAGGAGCTGGGAGTGGCTAAGCTAGCCGGCGTCTAGCTGTAGCCTTTATATTGAGTGGACCGAACGGTGGTATCAATCTTCTCATTTAACTCCCTGCAAAAAAGTGACTATTCCAAAATGTCAAACTAATTTAACTATATGTACAAGTCCTGTGTAGAAAAATGCAATACAAACCATAGGTTCTACTAACTTTGAGTTTTCTTCTGTGTATTTTGGAAATACTCAAAAACCCCAAACAAATTTAAACAGAAATTCTTGCTTGAAAAGATGTTGTTATATAACTGTATGTAACTTTGTGTAATGATTCCCAGCCCTAACTCACATTTCCTCTCCTTCAAGCAGCCTCCGATAGGTGGCGATTTCCATCTCCAGGTTCTGTTTGATGCGCAGCAGCTGTTCGTAGTCGGTCTTGTTGCGTTGCATGTCCAAACGCAGCTGAGACAGCTCATCCTCCAGCTGGGTCAGTGTGGCCTGAAGACGGTCCATCTCCATAGAGTACTTATGCCCCGTTTCTCCCAGGTTTCCTTCCAACACAGCTACCTGTTAACAGAACACAGGTAATGATCAGTGACAGTAGATAAAAACTTGTCCTACATTACAAAATAATGTAAGACATATTTAAAAAATTTAAAATGTCACTGCCAAACAGCATTTTAGCCCTTCATATGTATTAAAGTGCATCCTACTGTTTCAATAAATCACATCCATGACATTCATAAGATTATAAAACACTGCATGAAAAGTTTGTCTTAAGCCCCAAGTAGTCATATTAAATCTACTTTCTTTGTTGAAAAATACTATTTCTCTTTGTAGGTGATGCTTTATTCACGCTTATTTGCTTTCTTACCGATAATTATATGAGGAGATTGACCTTGTACACTAAATATGACGCTACAGCCAGGAAATGGCTATCTTAGCTTAGCACAAAGACCGGAAACATTTTCCTTTAAATTAATTACAGAGTAATCCTAATCCATTTTACAATCATATTTTAACGTATGGGAGCAGCAAGACAAGCTGTAAACCCTGACATTAAATCACCTTATAAAGTTATTATGGCAAATCTGTGAGCAAATAGTTGCCTATTAACATGTCCAGAAGGTATAGAATAACATTAGCATTCATTTGGAGTTGTGTTTCTGGTGACCTGATGAATTTCAGTCCAATATTCACTTTACTTTTAGCTCTGTTTTTGGTCTCCAGCAACCCCTGAAATTGCTTGGTGCTTTCACTGGTAAATGCTACACTACATTACTAGCTAGTCGCTAACTTTGTCTGCTGTTTGGTGCTTGACAGGTAGTGTACAGTAGGTTTATCATGAAACGATGCTGAGGACAACACCGAACCAAAACAGTAAAGTAAACCAAAACAGCAAGCTGAAAGACACAAAACTGCTTCACATAGCTGAGGGGAACTGCAGAGTTTGGTGATAATTTTCTGTGGGTTTGACACTCTGAGCTAATCCTCTGACATTACACGTAATAATTTGTTACATTGTTATTATAAGAATATTTTAAAGTTCAGCTTTAAATGCTAGAGAACACACCTTTAAATGGTGTAGTAAACAATAAAGGAAAACACTGATGTAGGTTAAAGCTTTTGGCTTTAAGGTACCCTGCAGAGTTTTTACCACCCAATATTGCTATGTATGTACTATGTGTTTACCCGTTGAGCTCGTCCATTCACAACCACTCACAAATCAACCATAGATACTAGAGACTGTCAGCACGATAATATCTCTACATTCAATACTGTGTGCTCACTATTAGGCAAACATCCAAGAGCTATATTTGCCACCACTCTACACCCTTATATACAATGTTTGATCTGTGTCTGTGTCTATGTAGTGGAAACACAGACAAAACATTTGCTTGTTTGATTCCATGTCTTGTCACCCTGATTGATTATTGGAGCAGAATGAAATTACTGTGTACTTTGTACCACTAGTAGCTCTTTGTTGACAAGGGGAAAGCAGCTGTTATCTATAGATAGGTCTGACATGTGTGTGTAATGTACAGAAGAGAAGAGGTGAGGGCGGGGTTGAGCTTCAAAGAAGTAGAGGAATGGTAGTCAGCATAAAACTTAATTCATCTCTGCAAGTCAGAGCAACTACAGACCAGTGTCTCTGGAGTAAATAGAGGTTAGAGAGTCTGGATATGTAGGACATATTATTATTCATGGAGAAATAAGTGATTACTTACAGAGGTATAGACGTAACATGAGTGTGTTTATGCAGTACTGTACCTGCTTTCGAAGACTGTCGAGTTCGACCTCCAGAGCCTGCAGGAAACGTCGTCTCTCACTGAGCTCATTTTGGGCACAACGAAGAGCCTCGTTGCTTTCTTTAACCTCCGACTGCACAGCTTCTAACTATAGACACACATATTAAAATAGTATAATAATATACAGTAAAATTAAAAGCTTAAAAGAATAAATAGCAGAAAGATAGGATTCACGCTGTGACTGACCTTCTTGAGGTACCAGACCTCAGCCTCCTCCTTGTTCTTGCGAGTGATGCTCTCATACTGGACCCTCAACTCAGCCATGATGGCCCCCAGATCAGGACCCTGAGCCGCATCCACCTCCACATTCACCTGCTCGTTGGCCAGACGTGATTTCAGAGAGTTCATCTCCTGCAGTGATTTAAAGAGGGAAAGACCAAGCAGTTTTTTAGTTTTACACAACAAGTATTTTTAAAACCTGGTTATCACAGAGCTGTTTGGATGGGAAGCTACAACTCTAAGGCACAGTGTCTGTTAATATCTAATTTGACATCTACTATCCAGTGGTGGAAGAGCTATTCAGATCCTTTACTTAAGTAAAAGTAGTAATACCACACTATAAAAGTACTTTGAGAAAAGTAAAAGGCCTGCATTCAAAATCCTGTTTTTTTTTTTCGTGAGTAAAATGTACAGCAGGACAACAAATGGACAACAATATAAGAATACAATGTTAACCAAATTCCAGTGTTTCTTTACTCACTGTGCTTAATTTTCTTTTGGATAATTAAATGGCTTAACTGGTTTGTAGTGCAGACCAGGGTTAAATTAGGTTAAAACTTTGTCACACAAATGTAACTCATCCGACAATTTTAATATATGACAACAATTTACACTTAGAGTTAGCAATTATTTACAATCATCTGCCATATTTCAGTGTACTTTAATTGTTCCTCATCACCTCAGCAATATGCAAGATAATATTCAAATAAAAAAACTGTTTTCAGTCAGGTCTATGGGGAGAAGAGCAGCACCTGCAAGGCTCAGCCCACATCCTGGACACCACACCTTGCTGTCTAAACGCACACAATCCCTGTGGCTGGATGGGCTCAGATACTCCTGTCATAGGTGTTGTCTTGATATCTTGAAGCACCGTGGCTACAAAGAAAAAGGGTGCGTCTAAACGCTTAACATGATCATGTTACAGATATTGCATATTGTTAAACCTTGACTGGGAGAGCAAACACACATTTCTACAGCGTTGGTTCATGTCAACGTGTCTCAGAAAACTGGAATGTATTAGAACTCTGTGGTTTTTGGATCATATTAATCATATCAAGGTGCAGGAAACTGGCTTTCGTGCAGCTCCGAGAACCTGCTGTGCTTCAAACACATCCTACATTTAAACAAGAGTATACTTGACAACTTGTAAAGTGATTATCTTGATGTGTAAACACTCATTGATCATGTCCGACGTGACCTTCACCTCGACAGTGATCTCACCTCGTCGTGATTCTTCTTGAGGAAGTAGAGCTCCTCCTTCAGGCTGTCCAGGTCTCCTCGCAGAGTTGCGATAATCTGGTCATGGTCAGACTTTGCCCTCCTCAGAGCCTGACAGTCTCTCTCTACTGACTGGCACAAGGTGGCCTCCGCCTCCCATCTGCAGAGAAAACCCAGTGGAGGATTAGAATAAGAGGAAAGGAGGCCATCAGCAGACATGTGCAACACAGTCGCAGTTTTTGCCTCCCATGTAGGCTATTATCATTACATTCAGGTTACAGTTCAGCATCTGGTTTTTGAAAGATAAATCCCTGCAGATCTTACAAAAACATTTCAAAAGTTGTGTATACATGGGGATCAAAAAGTTTTTCATCTGCTGCAACAAGATTTTTTTTTAACCAGTTTTCCAAGTTGTGATTCATCTTAATCCAAACAAAGATGGTTGCCAGAAGTAAAATCATCTGCTCAATCGGATGTATAAAAAAAAATCAGGGTATATTAATGTTGTGTCTGGAGATTCATTCTTGACCCTAGTAAGTGTAGTTTGGCAAAATGATCTTCACTCAAGGTTCTTACTAGCTTGTACTTCCAACCACATCTGATAGCATTCATTGGTAAAATAATTTTGCCTTCAATCAGCTGATGAAGGTTTTGAGATGTTCAGAAGAAACCTGACCATTTTAATGTTAGTTAATGTTATTTTATATTTTAATGCAGAAAAATACTGCTTTACTATAATAAAGTATAGTAATACTACAAAACAAACAAGGATACATGTCACTTCTTCCTGCAATCTCTTCTTACGTTCCACCATTGATGTTAACACATGAGAGGTAGTGCAACACATGCAAACAAG
Source organism: Morone saxatilis (assembly GCF_004916995.1). NCBI lineage: Eukaryota > Metazoa > Chordata > Actinopteri > Moronidae > Morone > Morone saxatilis. The sequence continues at coordinate 16,775,854 of NW_023339718.1, forward strand.
CACAGGATGCATGAAATCACTTATGAGATCCCAGAATGGATGCACACATGTGAAAAATACCATGAGATATGCATGAAAAGTACACATGCACTTTGCTGCCAATACCATACATCACTGCCAATTGATGTATTACTCCTTCACATGAGGCCACAGAACATACCATCAACACGTTGTGAAAAACACCAGCAGTGTTTGTATCCTGCCTCCACCATCTTAACTTCAGCTTCACCTCTGCCAACAGCAGACTGCACATCTATCACATCCTTCACTCACTGATGGCACAGTTGTTCGTCTCCTGTGGGTGCCTGAGCGCCGTGGGAATGGGGCTCTTATTTCGCAGCCTGACATAAAGGTCATTTATTCACATTGCTTTGCAGTCTGGCACTCCCATGTGAACACTCACAGGCACGTAAAAGAAAGGAACCTCTGTGTGACACTCACTTGACCCTGAAGTCATCGGCCGCCAGCTTGGCATTATCAATCTCCAGCATGATTCGGGCGTTCTCCAGTGTCTTCTTTCTCACCTGAGCAGGGAACACGGTGGAAATTTAATTAAGATATGGTGTGGACGAGTAGAAATATATGCACTTTATAATGTTAGCATTTTGATTTATTTAATTATACATGCCCTTACAAAAGGACGTAGCCCTGAGCATCCAAACCATCTGCCTGCATATACAGGTCCTGGATCTGTTAAAAAGTTTGCTGCAGGAGATTTGTGCTCTTCTTTCATAACTGCCTAAGGACCTTAATACCAAAATGGACTACTTAATCTACTATAATTTTTCTTTATTTCTTGTGTCACCATCCCCAAATGTCATTTTGCTGCCTTTAGAGTTGCGAAGCATCGGCTTTGAAGGATTCTATCAAACTAATGAGAAAGTTCATTTTTGCTTCATGAAACAATCTTAAACTAATTTCTAGGTTTGAAAACTCTGTGCTTCTCTGTAGTATATACGCATCCAGACATGATATCAGGTGCACAGGCAAAAATGTGACAATGCCAAGATAAATAGGCGCCCACACACTAAATAGATATTCCCAAAAAGATGATTTATTAAAGCAGCACCAAAAACTTGAATTGCTTGATTGTTGATTTTGGTGGCCCCTGTGGACAAA
>NW_023339718.1:16777068-16779476 GCF_004916995.1 Morone saxatilis
TAAAGAGGCATCAGTATTAAATTGAGACTGTTTCATAACCAGTTAAAAACTCCTTGAAGTACCTTTAAGCACAATTAAGATGTTTCAGTGTTAGCTCTTAAGCAGGTAATATTCAACATGTGAACAAGAAGGTTTAACTGGTTTAACGGAATTACGTCACTACGTGACTCAGAGATATTAGTCACTGGGCTGTAATCAAATGCTCCCTGAGAGAAAGGCTCTGTGAAATTGAATTAGTAAATCTGATCCACTGGTTACTGACCTCCTGCCCTATGGCATGTGCCTGGGCCATCATCCCCTCGATGTCATGCCCCTTTGGAGCCCTGTCCAGCATGAGCTGCTTGATCTTCACCTCCAGTTCAGCGTTGGACCTCTCCAGAGACCGCACCTTATCCAGGTAGTTGGCCAGCCGGTCATTCAGACCCTGCATGGTTTCCTTCTCGCTGGCAGAGACACCAAGACCGTTGAAGGAGAGGCTGGAGCTCAGCATGTTGAGGCCATTGCCCATTGAGACGGAGCGGGAGAGAGACAGTGTACTGATGGACACGGGAGGCTTGGAGCGGATGCTGCGTCCGCTGTCCCTAACAGACATGCTAGAGAAGGATGGCTGACGCATCGAGTAGCTGCGCACAGAGAGGGTGGAGGCCATGGTGTCCACTGCAGAAGATTCATATGAAAGTTTATCAGTGCTCTTATGAAGCTACAAGTCTCCTTATCTACAATTACAGAGAAGGTGGAGGAGAACATTTTTGTGAATGTGCAACACAAAATCACACACATTTAAGCATGCAATTGATTGATTAATGATATTTAAAGTTTGTTCCTGACCTTGGAAACAACGGTCAAGAATAAACTTCCAATGAACTTGAAAGTTATTCATATTTTGTGTCACTTTTTTAGCACTTTGTGGATATTTTGCTTTTTTGTAGTAATTTTACACTTCTCTTAAGTAATTGTATGTCTCTGTAGTTGTTTTAAGTCTCTTTGCAGGGGTTTGATTTAATTTCCAACAAAAAAATGTTTACAGTCACTTAAAGCAGTGGCTTGGTACTCCCACTGAGTAATCCATCCATTTCTCAGGGCAGCTACTAAATGGACAATGTGGTGAGAGTGTTTGAGAGTGTGTGGATTGATGATGGCTACTACATGGGCTAAATATTATTAAACATGGTTCTGGTTCTGTTCTAATTAGTAAATTATTAAAAAACACAAAACAATATGGAGGATCTACTAGATTTCAAAGCACCCCTCCAACAATGACTTACAGTTTCTGTTTCAGAGTGTGAGATTTAAATCTGCTTCCTCCTGTTTGAAATTAAAAAACCTTTGTCACTCATTAAGTGGCTTTTTGATGAGTAAGAACAAAGGAAAAGGAACAAAATATAGTACATACATTGAGCTCAGTTCTGCAGTAGGTCTTCTCTTGTGCTGCTCAGTCAGGTTTCCGACCGTGATGGTGTGAGTGTCTGTTGTTGCTGGACCAGATTTCACAGGTGAGTCTGGCTGCAGAGACAAGACTCTCTTTGTTGGGGGTGGAGCCACTGTTCGTGTGTCCAATCACACAGCAACAAATAGGAGGACGCAACTTGACACCTTGAGGGGAGAGAAAAAATAACTGTGGTGCACATAAAGTAAACTAGTTGGCGTTAAAATGTTAAATGCAGCTCATTGTCTGCAGCGTCACAGGTTTGCAAACAGCAGCTGTAAGCTGACACTTGATTTATTTCTGCAACTGTGAAACTAAATAAATATCTACTGTCCTTTAAATCTTAATGCAAACTTTATTTTCCAAAGAAGAAATTAATTTTGATCAGAGGCACGGAAATACCCGTTAAAGATTGTTTTTACAATCCAACCAAATATTTGAGTGCACTGAGGTGAGTGCATTTAAACCTAGTTTGTTTTTAGCTTTACCAAATATACACCCTAGAGATGCTTTAATAGTGGTGAACATCAAAATACTCTGAACAGTAGAGCTAATAAAACAATGAAAATTAGAAACAATCATAAAAAAAGGATTAGCTATAAAAAAGAGCAATGGTTTGACCTTGAGTCTCCAGTATTATGTTGTAAAACTGTTGTGTAACATCTCCACTGCTATACAGTACGCATACAGTGACATCAACCTCCTCAGGTCTGTGTCTGACCTATATCGTGAAACTTGGAGGACAAACCGGTGCGGCCTGCAGGCTGGAAACAGGGCTGTGCTGTCTCCACAGTGATCCCATTGAGTATAGACACAATGCACTGAGCGCAGTGAGAAGCCGGCTTCACCTGAGGACGGCCCGTCGGGAAGGGGAGAAACGGGAGGAAGCGGGAACAATGGAGGGGCCGAATGAAAAGAAAGTGAAGACCCCTGAGAAATGCAGGGCGTAGGTCTGGCTGAACTGGAAACCTGGCTCTCTCTC
>NW_023339718.1:16779501-16780003 GCF_004916995.1 Morone saxatilis
CGGTCTGAGCTCGGGCCCCTGATATTCTGGTCACAACACACACATCATCACACAACATAAGATTAAGACAGCTCCGCGCCATGAAGCAGAGCATAACTGTTTACTAAGCATAACGATAATAAACAAGGGTTACTACTGTTTCAAGCGGCTAGAGAGAGTCGTCAATCAACCCTATATTAAATCACATGTACATACGATAGAAACAATGTGTGATGTTTTTGTTGCTTGTTGTTTGTGTTGGTGTGGTGTGTGCATGTGGTGTGGTGGAGATGAGCACACACAAACACACACACATTTTTTGTACATGTGATAAGTGTCGACTCTCTCTCAGCCCTGTTATACAGTATGTAATCCCCTGTTAGTGTATTGTAAAATTTCTCTGGCGAGCTTCATTCTCTGTGCAGGATCAGATCACGCAGTGACACTGTCCTGGTTTAGTGCCTTACATGCCTCTCACTCCACCCAACCCCACCCACCCCTGCCCTGCACACACACACACACA
>NW_023339718.1:16780103-16816358 GCF_004916995.1 Morone saxatilis
CCCACCCCCCCCTGCCCTGCACACACACACACACACACACACACACACACACATACAGACAATTACAAAAAACACTAAGAAAAAAAAGAAATTGCCTCCAAGATTTTGGGATCATTCACATGATCAAAATGAGACTACAGGATGTAATTTCACGGTTGCAAGCTGGTTGGTTAGATTTCTGGACAGTTCATTGTGGAAGATTTCTTTTGTGCTGTCTATAATCTGAACATAGAAGTTATCACCTTCTACAAGAGGCAAACACAATAACCTGAATACCTTTACTCTATCCAGCTGTCCACAATGAGGCTGAATCACGTCCAACAAAGTCCCAACAAAGTCAAATTATTATTATAACATTTTCTGTCTTCTTAAATTCTTAAGGTATTACATTCTGGATTATTGTGCTAGATTGCATGACATCAAATGTATAGTGTATATAATATCTCTCTGTAACTTGATATAATGCCTCTCATATATGTATCTGAGAGTCATTTTTGATACATTCAGATAAATGCAGATGAAGCAATTATTTGTTGTCCTAATTTTCATGAGCCACCATATTAAGATGCAGCATGGATGTACCGCCCCCTTGTGGGTACAAAAACATACTACATTATGTAGCTTAAAATGCTAAAAGCTCAACAGGAACACATACATGCTGCTGATTCTTCTTTAACTCTTAGTTTCAGTGTTGAGTTAACAAGAAGTTTGCAAGATTTAGAAACATAATTAAGACTGCTATAGGCAGTCAATATATTATACTAAACAAATCGCCAAAATAAACACAAATGGTTTTGGTGTATGATATACTAGGTGTTAATTAGGTATAATGATGTGTAATTTTAATGCTTTTTTCTTTCTTTTTTAATACATGACATGTTAATAATAACAGAATTCAAGGCAACATGTACATTACTATTGACATATCATGAGTAGAAAAGCAGCAGGAATAAATGTTATTCAAGAGAGTATACACATATATTCTAAGTGAGTGCCCAAGCATTATATTTAATATCCAATCTAAAATTCAGTCTTTAGCTGATCCATATTCTTGATTGCCATGATAACCATGAACTTAGTCACGTAGATGTGCACCACAAAGCCCAAATAATTAATTATATCTGTAGAGCCGCAGAACTGGATTATAATAATTATGGGTTCATCATTACAAGTGACCTCTTTTCATATTACAATGAGGTCTTTGATTCAGCGTTAATATAAAACCATGGTTAGTGCAGCATGTATCTTAAGCACAATTTTAGTGGGTTCAATTTATTAAAACTAAAAAATTATTTATTTTTGGCACACATAAAAAAGTGTACTATTCGTAAAATTTACTTTGGACTTTGACAAAAATACTGCAATTGTGTTTACTGGCTTTTATTTCTAATGGAGAGTAGACTGAATACTGTCCACTTGAGCAGCTTGATAATCAATCGCTTTGCCCTGAGCATAACATTTAAACAGCCATCGGCAGCAAATTACCCCATTCCCCACATAACATGATACTGTGCCTAAAATGTAAAACAAACAGTTGAGGGCTGTGGTAATAAGACAGGTGATTAGCAAATAGGAATACCATATAAGTTCAGACCTGACCTAGAAAATCTTAAATGTTGTTTATAATTACATAAAGATATTTCTCCTGAATTTGCCTTTGGGAATAAGAATCTCTTGCAAGATAAGATAAGATAATCCACTCTATTTACTCTGCTAAAACATAAGCTAAATTATATTGAAAAGCAGCTCATTTCATCACCATCTTAGAATATGTACAGTTATCTTGAAAATAGTTCTGGGTTCAGTAATTCCCAGAATTCCCAGTCTTCCAGTGTGTTGTAGCGCCACCACCTGTTCCTGACATGTAGCAGACAGCCATGTCTGTCTCCAACAGGCCTCAGGAGAGTGATTTAGATCCTGCTCCAGCTTCTTATAAATCAAAATGAAGTGCTGTGATATTTCAAAAGCTGTTGTCATTCCCCCAAAATAAGCATATTCTGGGAACCTGCTGTGGAGTCCCATGTTTATTTTTGCATAGTGCACGGTTGGCCGTCAGCCTGGATGAAGTGAATCATATGTTTCAGCTATTTCCTTGCTTTTCATCAGCCCTCCTCCTGCTCTTGTGTGCTACTGTAAGAGTCATAGTTTACACATGAAAAAGGGTTTCTTTGTTTATTTCTCAGAATTTCTATTGCACACTATGAACTGGCCCACAGTCCAGAGTCAACTAGATTCATTTAGCTTTGTTTTGGCTTTGTTTGGAAATTTGATACTGAATCCAGTTGTGTAGAGCTTTTATAGTCAGGATTAAATGGTAGGCCTGTGCAATATCCACATTTAAACCAAACACCCTAAGCCACAAAGTAAATTCATTGTGGTCCAGTTTGCCTAAAGAAATAACTTTTCACCTAAAAATGTTCACTTACGTCGTGTTAACACTCCCACCACTGTTTGTTGACGTGGTCCTGCTCTGAAGCCTCAGATAGTCCAGTTCTGAACAACAAATTTTAGTCAGTCTGAGAGGACCTCAAACCACTGGTTTTCTCTTGTGTCACCAAACAGCTGATGGATGACATTACATTTAGATATGATGATTTAAGTGCTTCCAGGAAGAAGCTGTTGTTTTTGGAGGAAAACTCACAATACATTTTGAATCTGCGTGCCACATTTATTTGGTTGAGAATAAACCTGAAAACCACAAAAAACAAAATGTACCATCTAAAGCAGGTCAAGTTTACGATTAAAAGCTAACCATCATACTAAGTGTCTTGAGTTCATTCTTTAAAGATGATAGTAGTATTCATAAGTGCCCGGTCACCATTAACTCAATGTTAACTCAACAGCTGTGGACAGGTTGGTTCATCATACAATTGAAGGTCTACGTCGCTCTGGCTGTTCCATGTATGTGCATTTCCCAATCCACACTATAGTTGAAGCAACTTCGAGAAGAAGCAGTGTCGGTTAGCATTGTCTGCACCAGCGGCTTTTTTGTTGCTGTTATATGTCAGCCAAAAATGGTTGAACAGTCAGCACCTTCTTCACTGAGCACCCAACTATCTCTATGGGTGAAAAATAACAAATGTTGTGTGTGTTGTCAATCACTGGCCACTGATTTCAGTCATGTTAAAAGGGAGAGAGAGAAGCAACACAGTATGTTTCATCTTTAAAGGATTAGAAATAACTGGGCATGTTAATGTTTGCAGATTACAATATGTTACATAGTTTAATCCATGCCTTACACTTGTGTTTTTGGTTTCTGGAAGGCCAGAAAAAAGGACTCTCTCAGCACTTTAAATGCCAAGTATTTCTCTCTTGCACGCTGTTTTGGCATGCATAGCCTAAAGCTTGACAGACCTCCTGTGCCAAGTTGCAGTTTGTAAGCTTTTTGGGGGAAAGACAATTCGGTTGATGAAAAAATTATTTCAGTTTTCCTAAATTGTTGTATCCGAATGAACAAGCTAAACGAGTTAAACATACATATGAATAAGCATATTATTGAAACATATTATTTTGACATATTGTGGAGGGGGTGTTGCAGTTTCAAGTCAAGAGACACATTAACAAACCTTTGGAAAGGCCTTGACTCTAATATTTTTGCTTATTTTATCAGTGGGATAGTGCAATGTAAAGTTGTGCATTGTCTGCATAGCTATATTTTACTCCTAAAATAGTCAAATAGACTATTTGACAGATGCTACAGATGCCTATATGCTTATATTTACCTCTACACAATCAGCTTGGTGGTACAGTAAGATATTTTTAAATTAAAAAAAATATATTATTCAAGTTCTTTTATTTAAGAGTTGAAAAGGAGACATTATCATACTCATCAGCCATTCAGATACTTTGCATGGCTCCATCAGTTTAGTCAAATAATATACTCAAGTGAAGCAGGAAAAAAACACACAAAAAAATTAGAAGACCTTGCCAGCATATGGCATCATCTGAAATAAACTTGAGGAGGAGGAGGAGGGTGCTGATGAAGATGGCCCACGTTGCAATCTTCCACAGAGGTTTTGTTGACTGTTGTGCAGGGGAGAGCTCATCAGCGTTGAAGGAGAGAAATGTGAATACGCTGAGACGAGGGGCACTGCAGTGTATCTGCTCATTAGGCGAGCGATGCTGTAATTCAGAGAGCGAGCAGCTCTGCAATCAGGGGCCTATTCATTAGCATGGGGGGCCCGCTTTCATCTGTAACCACTTGAAGCTGCCAATCACTGAGGCGGACGCATGACATGATGACAAAACGGGGCGGCTTAAACGCTCTGGGATGCTTGTGCATGGAGAGAGACATGCCTAAACGCTGCCTTAAGCGCTCGTATCTGAGAGGGACTTTAATGGGGAAGAAATGTGCGTTTTTACAGTGTAGTGCTGGCAGGTGGCCCAAACTGTGTCAGCCTGATAATCATCTCTCTACTCAGCATGAAGACAGCTTTTGTTCTCAGATTTCACAAGGAGGAACATCGTTTTCCTGAACAGGTTTCTTCCTGGACTGAATTGATTGAAAGTGATTGATTGGAAAAAAAGTTTGATTTGAAGGTAAAAGTTTAGGAAAGAATGAGATTATTAGCGATGTACAGTACACTCCCACACAAAGACACACATACATAAAACTCAGACAATGATGCAGACACTCACACACACCTGGTCCAGTCAACATTTGGGCATCTTTAATTAAATCTCTGGGTAGTATAAGGGATCCATTGTGTCTGTTTTTATCTGCTGTAGTTCTGCTGTCTGTGTGGAGTCGGTGCCGTCGTGTTTCTCACATTCCTGCTTAAGCAACAGGAGAAACACTGCTGTCTTCGCTACTGAAACTTGATATGATAGATGTGATTGTGCTCCTTTTGTAATTTGACTCACCTGCTTTAATGCCACTGAGAAATCTATTCAAAACAAAACAAATGTACAATGTACACACAAATGTACATACAAATACAAATGCATACATAATACATTACCAGCAACGTGATAAACAGTCAGGGATTTCACCCCCCAAAAGAATAGTTCCTGTATGTACTCATTCACTTTCTTGCTGAGAGTTAGATCAGTACCACTCTCGTGTTTGTTTGTTAAATATAAACAGCTAGCAGCAGTTAGCTTAGCATGAAGACTGGAAACACCGAAGGTAAATATAAATCTCCTACCAGCCCTACATCTACAGCTCACTTATCAACATGTTATATTGTTTGTTTAATCCACACACAAACCGAGGTGTAACAGTTTGTACAGACCTAAGAATATATACATCAATATTCTCTCTAATAAATGTGTTTCCCAAAATATCACATTATTCCTTTAGGCTGTTTGTAGGATTATTAGTTTAAAAATAACTGGCCTAAAACCAGCCTAAAGGTCCAGGTTTCAACTCCATAAACGTTTGTGTGGTAAGATATAATTTCTGTGTAATAGTACAGAATCAAACCAACCATAAACATGTTCTACGAAGGTTGTCTTTTCAAGCAGAGCTAAACCAATTAGTCAAATAGCTGATCGACAGACAATTTATCTTCAGCTATTCTGATTATCTGTTAACCATTTAACTTGTTTCAGGCAAAAATACAGAACATAATCCAGTTCCAGATTCTCATTTGTAATGATTTATTTGTTTTTCTGTTTGATACCATAGTAAATTGAATCTCCTCCAGTTTCGGACTGATGGTTGGATGAAAATGCAATGTGAAGACATCACCTTAAGCTTTAGAAAATTGTGATGGGCTTTTTTTCCCCCCAAAGGACCATGGTGGAATTTTTTTTCTTGGACTACTTTAAGTGTATTGGTCCAGTCCAGTTTTGGTTGCTAGTCTAGGGAAAAGCACTAAAGATGCTACAGAAAGGATGTGACACTTTTACATTATACATTTACTACAGCCACTAACTGCAAGCACAACAGCGGCTGCTCTGCCTGCCTGTGGTGGGTGAAGCTGTGGTTATGGTTAATGCTCAGACTACGGCTGTATCTATGGCTGAATGTATGACACCATGGATATGGCTATGGTAGCTGTGACTACTGTTCTCCAATTAACATAGGCCAAAAAAGGCATTGATAAACCACTTAACAGATACACCACAATACACCAAAGGAGTTCAGGTATACAGCAGCTTCAATACAACACTCAGCCAACACAACCATGTCGCCGTACACACACAACCCCTGCATGTATTACTGTTACACCCATTATAAACTAATGTTTCAAAGCAATAATCATAACAACCAAAGCACAGCCATGGCTACAGCCACAATCATAGCAATGGCCAAAGCTCTGTCATCCCATTGTCATATCACAGCTACATACTGTTTCAACCCTTGGCAGCAGTCGGTGAGAGAGCTAGGTTAAAAAGCTCTGTTAGTTATTTATCCAGCTGCAATGATACTGACTTGAGCTACACATAGTTGAGGGTGCGGCCACTCACTTAATACTATATCATAATACAGCTCAGCCTTTCTCTATGGATCAGAAAGATTGCAAAATCTATTATAAGAAAATGCACCATTATCTTTTGGGGGCTCCATATTTTTTTGACACTCTATAGACCTATAGATGATTAATTGGGAAATTAAACAGTGAAAATAATTGTTCATTTCAGCACTAGTTTGCAGAGCCTGATTTTATCGCAGATACATCAATATTGAATACATTGGCCAAAACAAGAAATATAAACACAGTATCGCACCATTAAATCATTTGCACACCGGTGAACTGGATTCATTTTCTTGAAAGTTAGATGAGAATATCAACATTATTCTCATGTCTGTATGCTTGATATGAAGCTGCAACCAAAAGCTTGTTAGCTTAGCTTAGCAGACAAACTGGAATCCGGCTTTAACAACTAGCCTGGCTCTGTTCATGAAAGATTTTCATTTTCAGTATCTTACTGGGCTACAATAACTGAGGGTGCCACACTTTTTCTTGGCAGGGAGTAGTTGCCACAAATCAGGTATGATATGTTAATTTGTAGCCTTTAGAGGTGCTGGTATGCAGATTTATTTGTTGTACCAGTTTTCCCCTGCTTCTAATCTTATTCTTATCTTTCTCTTTCTTCTTATCTAAACTCCTCTAAAGTTTATGTAACAGAATGAATACCAGATGATACATCATCATCAGATTTGTTTCAAATCTCAAATAACAATATCTCTACCAGCCTAAAAAATCTGAGAAACTCAAAGTGCAAGGGTGTGGCACACTCTTTTAATTTACTACAGTGGCAAAAAGAAAAGAAAAAAACTACCCACACATTGATCCAGTTTGGAAAATCTAGATCTAACGATATCCTTTAACTCAAAGTATCCCATTCATTCTTCCCATCGCAGCTCCTTAAGTGCTGTCAATCAATGTAACAACTGTAGATAATCTAGTGTTAAAAGGCTTCACAAAAGCCAACAAACTGCCCGATCAATGGCCGCGCTTTGAGTTAAAATGTCATTTCAAATAATCGTTTTCACAGTAGGATTGATCACATCTCCTGTTAAGCATAAATTGGAGTTAATGTGCAGGTTGGCCACAGGATATTGCTCTCAATAACAGGTTACTGCAAGTACCTGGCCTCTGACAAGTGACCTTTTGATTTTTGCAGCTCTTAGTGTAAAAATAGTGTCTTGATATAATGTGCTTCCAGTGGAGATGCATTCACATTTCTCTGTAATGCTCTGTCTTTAAAAATGTGTGTTTGTCCTGACATTTTCAGCCCCACACACACACACACACACACACACACACACACACTCTCTCGCTCTGTCTGCATGATTAAATCAACCTCACCTCAGTTATTCAAACAATTTCATAACAGCTCTGATACATTTTTATTAAACTGTAGCAGTATTTACAATGTACAATCACTGAATTTCTAGACACATTTAAAAGTGCGTTTTAAAAGTGAAGTTTTGTTCTGAATAAATAAGAGTTTCCATTTTTCTGACAACAACACAACAACAAACAACAGTAACCTGCAAATGTGCTCATCATTAATACCAAAAAAGCTGAGGTTTTACTGTAATACTGCTACAACACTCCTTTTTTCTTCTTTTTTGAGAGCTCACATTGCAGCAATATAATTAAAATACCTTGTATGAGTGGGTAAACATAAGGAAAAAAATCCTGACCTGATGCAATGTTTTGTGTCCCATCAAAAAGAGGAAAAATAAAATAAAAGTGGTCTTCTTCTCTGCATCATAAAAAACAAGACAAAATAAAAAAACTCCCATGTTGGCATGGAGGCGGGACATGTCTCCAATCGCCACAGTTTGCTGTCTTTAAAAGACAAGTTTAGCTCAGCAGTCTCACAGCAAAGAATCCGATTTGATTGAAAACAGATCGCCAAAGTCGCTTTTGCCAGCAATTAGAATCCCAAACAGAGCAGATTACTGACAGTACGTCCCAAAGGATTTTTTTTTTTTTTTACAACATCAGTGTGGTTGACGCCGCAAAAAGTGGACACAGGAGGTCAGCGGCTGATGGGAAGCTGTGGTAGAGAGATGGACGGATGGGTCAAGTGGCTCGGGGCAGCCAGGACAGAGAAGGGATGAGCTGCACAAAGAAGACAAGAGAAACAACATGAGTTTGGGGAGCAATACGAGCATATTACTGTAATTTAGTTTCAAGAACATGCTGCGGAAGACGGATAAAAACTTCTAAAGCATCCACATGATCAGTTGGCAGGCTTTTGTCTGCAGAAATCCTCCAAAGTAAGAAATGAGATTCAGAATATATTCAGAATGCATATTTAAAAAACACAGTGTTTCAAACTTGGGCCTTCAACATTTATCACAATGTCCTTTTTGTATAGTTCCAAATCACAAATCAAACATTTGCCTCAAGAAGCTTTACAGTCAGTACAACAAATGACACCCTCTATCCTTAGACCCTAGATTTGGAGGAGTGAAAACAGGAAAGAAAACGAGAAATCTCGGGAAAACCAACAGACGATCCATCTTCTAAAATCCTTTTTGAAATTGTATTGTATAGTTTGCCTTACAGCTGTAACAAACTGTATTTTACTTTTTTTATACACTGGAAAATTGCACAGCCCACCTATGCACCAGAACAAAATACACCTTTATTACATTTTAATACTTATTTATAATTTTTATATATATGTATTTTTCAAATTCTTATTTGTACTCTTACTCTAATTATTATTCTTTATTGCACACTAGCCTTTTCCATCACAGATTCAATAATATACTATCCTGCATTATGTTGCCAGTGTTGGGGGAAGTATTTAGATCCTTTACTTAAATAAATGTAGCAGTACTGCAATTTAAAATACTCTTTAATTAAGTAAAAGGACATAAGTATTATTACAAAATGTTGCATCAAAAATAATATATCAAAAGCATCCATGATGCAGAAGAATTGACCCTGTCTTTGTTATTCTACATAATGTTGAATAGTTTAATATATAAAAAGTGCATCATATTTTATAAACTGATCATGTGCTTTTAAAATCTTAATTTGCTTAATCTGTAAAATAACTACAGCTGTCAGATAAATGTAGTGGAGTAAAAGTACAATATTTCCACCATGAAATGTGCAATGGGACTATAAAGTGGCATGAAATAGGAGCAATCAAGTAAAGTACCTCAAATTTCTACTTCACTGCATATTGTCTGAAGTAACAAATTAAACCTTTGAATCCCGATTCAATTTACAAACAGATAGAGACAGCTGATTATAAAGTTAAAATGGTGAGAAATAGATGATTAAATATACCATAATATGTGTATCATTATGCTTTTTAAAACATATAAGTCTCATCTGTGGTTCAGAAATCTATCCCTCACAAAGTGACACTAACAATAAGACCTGACACTCACTGTCCAGGTATCCATGCAGGGCCAGTAGATGTGGTCGGTCCGGGCTGCTGAACGGTGAGTAGTGGATATCGTCTGGCAGCGATGGGGGCATCCTGGACAGTGGAGCGCTCTGAGAGAAGCTGCTCTGAGGCGGCTGCTTTTTGTGTCGCGCACGGCAGTTCTGAAACCAAACCTGAGAAATATACAGATGATGTAAACATGCAGCGAGCAGGGGGAGATATACTCTACAAACACAGTGGATATCAGGGTCAAGCTGTTCTTCTCACCAGATTTGTTTATTTATTTTATGCCAGAGAAATCATTGCAATGTGTGTTTTTTCCCCCCATCAGCTTAACCCTTTCAATGCCAGGCCAGTGGTTCAGAAAAAATAATGATAATAAAAAAAAAACACTAAAATAAAGATTTATTTAATATGAATAGTCACACTCACATATTTTAATGGATTATATGTAGAATTTAGGTTAACCTAGAAAAATTATGGTACATTTTATTAGAATTGTGAAGTTGTCAAATATGAGAGCTCATTACAAAACACAACTAACCCGTGTAACCTGTGAGGTTTCTTGGTGAAACTGAGCCTTATTTACTATAAATAACTACACACATCCAAATGTGACAGTTCATTATATTCATTAAGACCAGGGCTAACAATGTATTGATCAACCAGTTTGTGTCAAGACTCTCTTAAACAGTGGGCTGGATGCCAGCTGGGTCTGGTGTTAGTGTGTATAACCTACAACCCATTTTACTCTGAAGAGCACTGCGTATTGTGTTTAAAATGGTTTAGATCAATAGTTTCCAACCTGGGGTTCTGTACAACCAGAGATCTGAGGGGCCACAAGCTGATTAAAGTGATAAAAACAGAAAAAAATATCATAATTTGCCATTTTCTTTTGAAATATTGGATACTTTATCTTGTCTAGTCTCTAAAAATACTTAAAATCTGTCAATTTCAGAAGGCAAACCAGACCAATATTAAGGGTTTATAAGCAAGAACACTGGGACACACTACACCAAGATAAATTATAGAGGAGATTCTCTGGATTTAGGTAGTTATTTGTCTAAAAACTCAACAAATCTTCATCAACCTTTAAAAACCTGTTGTGGGTGTTAGTTACTACAAGTTCCAGGAAAATAAACTAATCTGAATCATTGTGTATGAGTGGCTTTTTTTTAAACAAAGCAGTGTCTACCGTACTGCAGTTTATGACCCCTCATCACAGGTTGCTGTAATTAGCTCAACCAAAGAGTAATTTCCCTTTTTCATATTGTTTTATCTGAAGAAATAAAAAAATAAAAAAATATGTTTCATTATTGTGCAATATGTTATTTTGCTTCTTTTTTTTACCTCATTGTTTATCTCACAACTACTTTAAAGGATTTCAACCCCCGGGTGGGAACCACCTGTAGTAAGTATAAATTGCTTCTTAATGTAATCGTATGCTTTATTATTTCCTACCTGTATGACTCGTCTGCTCAGTCCTGTCATTTCTGCCAGTTTCTGTAGCGTCTGAGCGTCAGGGTTGTTATCCTGAGCGAACTGAGACTGCATCACCTGCGAGGACACACTGCCTTCAGTCAAGAACCCCCACATGTACAAGAGACAACAGGTGACACTGCAATGTACCCAAACACACACATCAGAGCAGAATCTACCTGCAGTTGCTCAGCAGTGAACGATGTCCGCGCCCTCTTGGCTGGTTTTGGTTGGCAGTCCTGATCAGAGGGCAGCGCTCCTTCCAGAGTCAGACCTGTGCCTTTTAGAGAGCACAATAACAACAGGTCTCACTCACATTTCAATCATTATGTTGTGAAGTTACACAAAACAACGTAGTTATGAGTTTACAGGCCAATTCTGTTAGAGCTCATAAAATTTAACATTTGTCCAAACAATCCATTTAACATAATTAAAATGTTTTCTTGCCAACAACCGCACAGTCTAAAGTATTTATACCATTATGGCTAAAGCTTCCCTCACTGACAGCACAGCAAAGAGCAGAGTCTTCCACTAGAAGTTCCATATTGGCAGCTTTTTTTTAGCTTCAACATGATGAACTGAGGGTTTCTAACTCTTTCCCTCTATTGTCTTCAAACTGTGATTATTTTTGTTGGAAATCCCCAAAGCTTTTGTTTTTTCCAAGTCCAGCTCCAACCTAACCTTACAGATGTCTTAGCAGGCCCATCATTTAATCTCGCGTTGGGTAGACAACCACAGTTCAAACCCTCAGATGTTCAATTCAAGAAGTCAACAAAGATCAAAGATTGGTGATTCAGGTTGAATGTTCTTGATAATTCACTCAGTAAGAGCTGCAAATAGGAGCTGGATTGAGCTCACACAGAATGTATCTGAGATGTTGTCATCCAGGATGGAAAAAAAACTACTTGAGAGGAAAGTTAAAGGGAGCACTGGAAACTTTAGAGCTCAAGTGATCAAGAGTTGCCAGAATAGTTTGTTCTCCTTGCTACTGAGGCCTTGACTCTTGCATATTTTTGCTGGCAATCATCAGAGAACCATCAGAGATACATCTTTGAGATTACCGTTTTCTGCAGCCCGGCGGAGGTTATCCAGCATGATGTCGTAGTGGCTGCGGCAGAGCACCTTGCCCTCCACCAGGCCGAACTCCTCCCCAGTGGACAGCTGTCTCTTACAGGAGAAGCAGGCGAAACAGGCCAGGTGGTACACGCTGCCCCGAGCCCGTCGCACCCAGTCACTGGCGTACACCTGCCGGCCACACTGGGCGCACTTAGTGCCGAACCTACTGTGAGGGAGAAAGAAAAGGGCGGGTGAAGGTTGGTTGCAAGTTACAGAACTCATTTAAAAGTAGGGATGTCGTGATCATATTACACAACATGCCGAGGCTACAATTAGTTTTACTGTATTTCATTTACAGCAGAAAATATTAGCCTTTATCTTCCTTCGACGGTCTGCAACGATATTTTGTATAGTTTGCTGCAGTGTTTTGTATAACATCTGTGCAGAGGAGTGTTATTGTTGACTCTTCATTTCCAGAGTGAACTGCCTTATATTTGATGTTTATTTCCACTGACTTTTGAGATAATTACACATTGTAATCTTAATAAATAGTAGATTGCATCATCAGTCTGTATTCGAGGGTGACACAGGAGTTCATTTTCACTTCTGTCCCATACCAATCTTGGAAGAATGTCTCCCACCCCATCCTGTTCCTGTGTTACAAAAAAACAGTAACCAGTCACAAGAGCAGACGGGGGAGAACAAAAAAATGACAACAAAACAATTGTCTATGTACAAAATAAAGAAAATAGTGTTTATTCATATTAGAACTGCCTATTTATAGGTATATAAAACAACCTATTATTATTATGATTCATGTCCTGCCTGCTCCTGTTTACTTTTTTTACTGTCCTGTCATGAATAGTAAAATTGACTCCCATCCCATCTTGTCTGTATGTAGCCTGGGAGGTAAAACCCAGGGCAAAACAGTTCACAATTGACTCACTGCTGCCTGAGTATATTTTAGTGAGCCCTACACTGTGACTGAAGGCGACCTTGATGAGTACATCAACATTTTTGTCTACTCACACATTATTTCACCTGGACTGGATGACCACTACATTAAGAAGAGACAGTTTAAATGGATTTTGAATAAATCAAACTTAAACTATAAAAGTGGAGGTAACAAAACTGGGATTTTGAGAAAGTGAGGGGGAGATGTTCCTGTTCCTCCCATCCAGTGGAAACTATACGCTCCGCCTGGGCCCAAGGTTTCTGTGTGTCAGTTAGTTTGTGGTAAAGACAACATTATTAAGGAATGTGCACCCTGTGGGCACAATATAAACTAAAAGAATAAGGTCCTAAACTAGATTTTAGTACCTCTACAAGACAACGCCACACAATTAGCTAATAATAGCAGTTAATATTCTGCATTAGTGGTGAAAATGTTCTAACAAATCTGCAGTCAGTCAAATTATCAACACACGACAGTGGTCAGTATAAAGTTTATGGCATTAGTGCACTTTGTCTTGTTGTTAGGACAAATGTTTGTTCGTTGATCTGATCGGGCAACTGTTCTTTAAAGGTCTGATGAGTGTGAACTGATTTTTACAGTCTGAGAATTAGTTGTTTTTTATAGTGGTTTACTGTGATATGTTCTGCTAAAAAGATCCTGTAGACCAAAAGCTCATTATGGCCCATTATGCGGAGCACATTTTTCACTAAGAAATCATAATTCCCTAAACTGGGAAGTGAAATCATGTTATACTAGAGTCCAACGTTGATCTTGGAGAGCAAAGATCAATTAGCTGTAAAAGCACCCAGACAAATAAACTAAATTATGTTCAATAATTTATCAAAATAATATAGAAGTCATCAGTCACTGTTCCAGTTCATTGGACATTCATTCTATAATTTTTCAGTTTTACCAGGATCGAAGAGAAACATTAAAATATATTCTTGCATGTCTAGAAACAATTATGGTTCACCAAAAATACAATATACTGAACTTTATATTAATATGAACAACAACAGGAAGTGTGCGCTTCAAATATTTTAATAGCGTTAGTTCATAATTGATCGTTTACAAGATTTTTTGGAATTCAATGAGAGATCTTTAAAAAAAGAAAAAGAAGAAAGTAAAGATAATATCATCAGTATCAGTATTTTGAGTCGCGCAGACGCAGCTCGGAACAAGAATACATACGGTCATGTTTTTCAGTGGTCTATTATTCGTTAATTTCTTTGCTTTTTAGATACTCAACAAATGCACTTAAAGAGATCTACAATTAAAATAAATGGTCTCCAAATTAAAAGGATAAACCACACAAGCTGCGTGCGCACGCAACTTACAATTACAAACAAGGACATGGTGAAACAAAGCGACCGGGAAAAAACATCTAAATAAAATACATTTAGAAAATATATAAACATTATAACAACATTGAATAAATTTAATCGCTGAATTCGGTAATCTACAAGTTTGAATTGAACCCAATTAAAAATATATTCATTGATTAGGCTATTAATTCAGGCCTACTAGAAAAATAAATACACTTATTTGACATGATGATGACATTGGGTGAATGTATAGCTTAACTGAGTTTAGATGTGGTCGTTATTCAAATAAATATATTGTTTATTTATATTTATCAAAAAGTCAAACAGTCAATCAAAATCTAAATAATCAGTAAACAGCGTAAGTCTTTAAATAAATGTAATCAGCGCCAGAACACAACCTGATCTTACCTGAAATAATCCAGTTTGCAGTAGATTTCTTTGTTTTTAACATAGCAGCTGTTGTGTTGGCGCAGAGACGCTCTGCAGACTGAACACTCCAAACATCCTAAGTGCCAATTCAGGTTGTTGACCTGCGGAGATTAAAAGAAAAATACTGTCAGCCTTACAGACGAATGCACATCTGAGTGTTTGTGATCCATAATAGATATTTTCTTTTATATTATTTTACTCAAAGCGGATCAAAAACTCCAACAAAATAATTAATTTTCTATTTTTTTAAAAAAATATAAGAAAAAGGAGAAAAATGTCACTAAAATAGGAAAACTGTATTGCAGTGCGTGAGTTAAATTATCTTCATTCACCTATTTTGCGCTCATTTTGTTGAGCTCAATCTGTAAAGAGAAAAAGTAAAAGAAAAGCTATAAACCAAATTAAGAAACGGAGTTGGAGCTTAAATCAGCTGAAGCTTCGTGGACACGTTTAATTCTCTCTGGGACTGTAGATATTTATCATTTCCCTCTGCTTTTCGTTATTTCTCACCTTCAGCAGGTATCGGTCATGGATCTCCATGCCGCAGCTGGCGCACTGGTTCTTGGCCGACGGAGGAGAGCAGAGACAGGCGGCCTCCGACGGACTGGACTCACCGGACTCCTTCTTCACCTCCGACTTAGACTGCGTGAAGAAAGACAGTTTTACATCAAAGCGGAGACTGGTTTCATGGTCTCTTGCAGTTTTCTGTTTTATTTTTAAGAGTGGTAACTGCAGAAATAGTACGTGAAGTATTTCAGTTCTAACCAGTGATGTGGTGGAAACATGAAGACCCAGTCCTGTAAAAAAACACTAATATTCAACTAAACATAATTTATTTCCAGTTAACTTATTTCTACACACATCCACGCATGACGATGATTTAAATTTTACAACACAAATATTTATCTCGGGCTAAAAATACGGCTCTGTGGACTCTAATCCACAAATCAAAAGTGAATAAACTGAGTTTTGGTGGCTTTAATCTCCACGACATCTCTGATCATGAACGCACACAGCCTAGAGGTGCAGTTTTTGTCTCCTCCTGGTTAAACCTGAGTCGTGCCCAAGGTTATCCCGAATACAAAAAGTTTAGGAAGAGGGCAAGAAGAGGAATCAACGAAACCTTACACAGATTGAAACACAAAGAAATCAAAAGGTTGCAAACCAAACTCGTCCAGATGTTTGTGACTCACCATTTTCGGGTCTTGAACGCTGCCTATTTGGAGAGAAGATGGAGCTTTCTCTGCGCATTACGCATCTCTGCCCCAGCCCACACTATATCCGGTCCAAAACAACGAATAACAGTTTCTCCTGCATTTAAACCCTGGCAACAAAAGAAATTTTGATGTAATTAGAAGGGGAAAAAAACCTATATATGATCGATCATTCTTCTTGTGCGCAATGGGAGGCTGTATTCCCATGCAATCAAACGCGGTGAAAAGAAAGGATGGCACTATATCTGCAATTAGCGTGGATTGAAATGCTTCGCTTGATAAGTGGCAACCCAAGTGTCAATTTCATCTGGCAATCAAAAAAAAAAAAAAGAAACAAAAAAGTAACCGAGCCACCAAGCTAAGAGAGAAAAAAGCGGCGCATCCTAATTTCAATAGCTGTATAATCGAAAATCGAAAAATCTCCAAAGTGAAGAGGCTCAATTGGAGATCGGTCTATTCATAACAGACAATGTGTAGAAACTGCAGCTGATCTTGAGGCATAAAGGAGCTTGATTGTCTCGTTCTCATGATGGACCCATTTAAGTACTTGAGGCTCCCCTGGGTGATTACAGCTGCATTCATAAACTGCCAAAAAATCTGCGTTTGGGTGGCAATCCGGAGTCCGTGTTGTCCTTCATTTTGTCGAAATTAACAGGAATGCAAGATTATGTTAATTACCAGCTACGGTATAAATATTGGAGGCAGTAAAATAAGAAGAGATGGCCTATGGAAATAAAAAAAACCATATACTTCATACATGGAAAACCTCCCAAAGGCAGCGAAGACATTGTCCAATAAAAGTTTTGCCAGAACATCACAGGCAAAATATCCAAATAATTCCGTGGAACATGGTTCTTGAGACAGGCTTTTCTTCACTTTCTGAATCCGCAACGCAGAAACAATAAATAATCCAACTTCATTAACTTTGTGGGACTGGGAATCAAACGAGTGGCACCAGTGGCACCTCCCAGACGGACTCCCAGTGCTGCTGGTTCCGCTGTGGTTTCTTCTCCCCGCCTCGACTCAAAGTTTACACCCAGTTCAGCCGACAGGATGTGATGCTGCCCATTGGACCAGCAGACCCGGGTTTATCCTCCTTTTCTGTAGGCTCACAACAATATTTAGGGCATGAATTCATTAAAAAAAGAGGAAGATAATCAGTAAGAATCTGTCTGGAAACACCCACTAATTAAATTTGCCTCTTTTTTTTTGTCTGAACATGATGGCTGCAGATCGGAGGCCAGTGTTAGCTTTATTAAAATCACTCCACTATCACTGCTGATTGCAGAGCGATGGAGGGTAAGAGGTGTTAAAGATGATGATGATGATGATGATGATGATGATGCGAGCTATATAGTGCTCATTATCCATCATATAGAATTTCATTTAAGAGGATTTATTCTTTTTACAGTGCTATAATAGTTCCTCCTGTCCACTGGCTGTGAAGAGATCTCTTACTAAAGTGTTCACTGTCAAAGGGACAAAATCAACAGTTCTTGTTCTGGGTAAAAATACATTGTGAAGATAATATAAGGCTTTAACTGTCCGAGGGAGAGAAATCAAGTGGGTTTCTTTACCAAGTTAAAATGCTGAAATAGAAACTGAAACAGAGTGAAGGCTGCACTATTGATTAACTTTGAACCGATCCATTAACTCTTTTTTTTTGACGGAATCAGAAGATTTATTTTCATGTCATATGGACTAAATTTGCTACAAATGTTCACATCCAAAACATATACAACATACTTTTACTAATGCACTTAAAAAAAGAGGTTGGACTCATTTAAAAACTTATAAATTCTTAAAGTTCCCCTCCAACAGCTACCCCAGTTTGGTGTCAAATGCTGTCAAATGTTAGACATTCATTTAGATGTGTTGTAAACAGAAATCAAGGTATATAATTGAATGATCTGTTATGGACACATTTTAGAAGTTTCATTTAAAAATCATTTAAGGGCTTTTCCAAGCAAATATTGATATATGTGATTGTTTATGACCATCTTGCCACCCCATGAATATTCCTCTAGCTCCGCCCCTGCCCTTCAGGCATCTTTGAAGATACATAAAAACACTTGCTTGGTCTCTTTTATGGTATTTCCACAAATAAAGTTACATTAAGAATAACATTCTCACTTATTGCAAGTCCTGAATACAGCTGTGCAAATATTGTGGAAGTTGCATATTGGACCACAATTGTCATTATAAAGTGTATATATATTTATATATTTATATCTCTTATATAAAGAGATATAAAGTGAGCACATGAAACTTTCCTCCCTCAGCAGATGAATGTGAAAACAACCTTCTAGTGTCTCTAACTCTGCACGTAAATCATTCTGCACAATGCTTTTTTTCGAGAACACGATGACTTTGATATACATGTGTCCAGCTGTGTTCAATAGTTTGTTTACTGGTTTGATGGATGCTGTTCTTTTTAAAATTGACCAGATTGTCACTGTGGCTTGACTGTCAGCCAATTGCGATCCTAAAGAGCTAAAAAATACATAAACTGAATTATTTGCATATTTTTGGACTTGTTGATGATAGATTTAATGGACCCTTTTTATGAGTCCCTGCTTTGAAAACAACCAGCATTAGTCTCCATGCTGTGTAACTATATATGCTGTACAGCTGATGGATTTTCCTTTTGTTTTGTTGATTTGATGAATTCTCCCTTTTGTCTGTGCTAGGCTGCATATTTGTATTGTTGTATTGTTGATTTAATGTAATGTAACAGTGTTATGATTGGTATTGTTTGTTTTTTGGCGCAGTTGGTTTCTGAACTTAACTCAAACAGTAACTTTTAATGGATGGTATAACGTCAAACATAAAATACAGTGGCAGATACCCCCTGTGTTTTCAGAAGTATTAGAAATTAATAAAAAATAATCCATTGTTGTATCCTTTTATGCCTTTATTATAGTTTACAGTACAGAGAGGGCAGGAAATGTAGGGAAAGAAATGAGTTATGACAAACAATAGTAAAATTATAGTTGTTTTTTGGTGCGGATAGCAGCCTTAGAAATGCTTGTTTTACTTATGTATTACTGTTTAATCATAAAGCTGTTATTGTCTGACTATGGCGATTTTATGTTTTAACTAGTGTGAGGTTACTGGATGTCCTGAGGTTTTTTTTTTTTTTTTAAATATGCTGAAATGGTAATACAACATTGAATCTGGAGGGTTTTTTTAGCAATTGAAGGAAGAAAAAAAAGATGATTTTTTGGATGAATGAATAACTTAAACTTCAACCACTATAACTTTCATTTCAACACCCCTTTACGTGTTCATACTGCACATATACATGAAGAGAAAGGGCTTTGTTAGTTGTTTTGGTGAAGTTTCATGTGTCATATGAGGATTTAAGGGCTGTAGTTTTTACTCTTCTCCATGTTGGGTTCTTCTGATTTGATGATTATAAAGATCTGGAGTTGTGTTTTATAGGAAGGGAACAGACGATAAAGGTATTTGTTTTCAATATGTAAAGGTTTTTACCTGTTGAATGTTTCACCACTGGGATTGTACTTTTGTGTCTATGTGCACAACACATTAATGTAACAAAATGTAACCAAATAACATATACAGGATGTTATCACGTAATGTGTTAAAGTCAACTGAAGAGAACAAGGCAAGTTGTCAGTTTAGAGTTTTCACACTGACTCTTCTCCTTTGTGTTGAAGGTCTTACGCTGAAGCCACAGCTTTAATTTCTCTCCCCCGCACCTACAGAGAGGGAACAAAATGACTTAAAGTAAAGGTTTCCATGAAATCAATGACACTTTAATTCTTATTGATCACTTAAAAAGCATCTCTAACAGCAGAATTACATTGTCTCAGTCTCTTTGTATTGTCAGTGTAACGCACTTCAGCAGCTCTGTGCATTAACTGTAATTACCAGATGGAGCAGGGTCAACTGGAAGTGGGCTGGTCAAGACGCAGGAGGACTTAAAGGAGGGAAGAGTGTTATTTCACATCCATTATCATTGCTCTTTAGTGATGATGTACAAGAGTGGAGGTTTTTGACCAGTTTTGACCAGTATTTTAGTTCTTTTACATTACAATTCCTTTTCAAAGACAGTGATTTTTGAGATACAATGAAGGGTAGATATAACTTTGGAAAGAAGCTTTTTCATTTGCCCTTTTCATCCTAAAATGACAAGTAGCAAATACATTTTCACCTTCTGAAGCATTTAACGTTTTAATTGTTTAAAGCCATGGTATTTACATCACCAGTTACACCTTAAACCTTACACTACCCTAAAATCTTCTAATTTTATCTGAAGAGTTTCTTAAGATAGAGTTAAGAAACTTATTGCACATTTTTAAAGCTAGCATGGACGAAATGTGTCCACTTACTCGCTTATTCTGGAGTTTTCAACCATATCACACGATCGTCATCACAAGATGTTTACTCAGATGTCACAAAACTGTGTTCAAACTTTCCATTATTATATTCTATTAATTATTATCATTGCTGAACAATGGAAACTTTGAATATCTACAGACATCTGAGCTGCTGATGAAGACGATCAAAGGCTCCAAGACAAACAAGTAAAGGAGTGGAGACTGTTTTGTCAACTGCTGTTTCCAAGGTCATTAATGAAAATGAACCAATATATTTATATTTATTTATTAAATGAATAAAACATTGGATTTTTAGCATGGTGCATGGCAAATGAAATGCACATTTTGTAAAAGGTTATGTATAAAGAAAAATATGCATTATGCAACAGGTTTTAAACTGTGCGACTTCTCGCTTCTGTTTTCCTGTACCTCACTCTTACACAACTTCCTCCTTGAAAGGTCTGGCAACATGAAATGCACAACAACCTCCTGACAATGGTAATATCCGAGGATGGGTCACCTGTTGCATCCTGTGCAGCTCTGTGGATGTGTGAAAGTCACAGCGCTGCTACTGTACATGTGTGTATGACTGCTCTGTCCTGCAACCCTGCCCTTCCTTCAGCTGTCTTCGATCCATAAAGACAATAAGCGACCCACACACCGCCACAATAAAAACAAACGGTACCACATGCTAAAGCTATTAGACTCATCCAATGGGCCCCAGTGGACAGTTTGATGGCTGGTATGTCAACAATGTATGACGTGCGTCGTCCGCTCACTGTGGAGGTGCAGAGAGGTTCACATAAGGGCAAAATCTTATTTACTGTTCTGAATGTTAGGAAACTACCAGCATTAAGGTGGGGTCGTTTTGTCAAAACTGAATAACAATGCTTGTATAACACACTGGCCTTCAGGGTAAAACTTGTGCCTAAAATATAAAAAATATTGGCTGTAATGTAATATAAGCTACTGCTGTCAGTAGTTTCCAGTGGATTGATATGGAGTGAAGTTGAGCAGCCACAAGACATCATTTAATCAAACAGTTAATAATCAGATTTGTTTCTGAGCTTCACCAGAAACAACCACCTTCTCTTGCCGGTTTTTGACTAATTTTTCCAAAGTACTTTCAACTGTTTTAGAGTAGAACTTTTAATGGACAGAATAATCTATGTAAGATCAATGTCTTTAAAGAAATACAGAAATCAATCGATAAGAAAAACAACTATTCTAACTCACAAAATGAGTCTTAATGCACTTATTGTGTTGGTCTGTCTTATAGTTGCAGCATCAGGTTGTGCAAGGGCGTTGATACTTTTTGGCCCCCTTCAATCAAAATATGTCCTTTGGCAGTAAATCATGTGCTGCATGTATGAAGAGTGCAACCGCCATTATTTTGAAAGACTGTGTTTTCTCACGATTAAAGGCCTTCGAAACCTGTTTTTCCCAAACTGTAGATACAATATTTCTTCTGTCAATCCAGTACTGGTTGTTTCAAGTGAGAAGCAGTTTGTTTCTGTGGTCTTTTCACTGGTTTGAAGTGGGCGGGGCACAGCCAGACAAAGGTGATGTCTTGTACTTCTATGCACCAAACATTTAGCAACATTTGAATCAGAATCAGATGACAGCTGTGGGATTTTTTGATTACGTTGTCGGGCCGCTGTCCATTAAATCTGCTAAAACCACACACACACTGTCCTGATTATACAGATTATCTTGATTTTGAGTGTCAAATCCTTAATGAATAATGTCCCCCCCAAAAAAACTGTAACTTTGCTTGTTGCTTATCTAGCTAATTAATGGAAAGATAAGAATTTCAGGTTCTTTGAGACATAGAGACCGTGATTTTTCTCTAAACCATTAATTATATTGGTGCAGTAACTGATTATAAATCAGTTTTATGCTTGTGCAATATATTTAGTCGAGAACATTTTGATACATTACAGTAAATCAAACATAGTTTATCTTTCCAACATTGTCAATTTCACTAACTACACAAAACTATGGGCAGTCACAGCTAAACACAGAGCTAGTCACCTAAAACCAAATGTCTTTGTTATACAGAGCTTTACTTTGAAGCCCAACCTCATTACAGCAGTTAGTGGCCACAAAAATGAAAACATTGCATGAGCTATGAATGGATCCACTGGTCACATACATTTATGTCTAAATACTCACACACTCTCAAGCAGCTATATATCAATGTATACACACAGACACATGCATATGAACACAGTAAGTTTGATCTGTTCTATTGTTTTTATTTTGAATGGGTTTCATCCATTTGTTTGTTTGTTTAACCCTAATTTAAAAGCCTAAACAGAGACAGGAGCTGTAAATAAGCTTCAGCTCAATGCCTCAATCTTACATCATCCGCACTATTTCTTATGGACAATGTTTAGTTGCATTGTTCTTGTTAATGAGTAAATAAATACATTTGTGATCATGAGATTACATTGTTAAACATGAACAACAATGCTATAGAAGTCGATTGATTTTCTCCAACTCTTGGTTTTCTGTGATTCTTTTGGGCGAGGGGCAGACAAAACGCATTGTGCATGATTCATACCTCTTTCTTTCAATGGTTGCATGTTACAGAGAACTCAACACAAAGCCATGTTACAGGGATGACTGATGCACCGCTTGGCATGTTGGCTGAAAGAAAATGTTTGGAGAAGGGTGGAGCGTGCCCTAAACGCAACACCAAGCTCTTATCTTGTTTCTGTAGAACTTCTGCCACAGTAGTCTGTGTGAATATTGTTAGATGATTGAGATAGGAGTTGGATCTGAGGCCAGTCTGCGTGAGAACAGGGCCTGAAAAATATTAATTGTTGTTTACTTGCTTTGTAAAACCTGCATTCCCAATCAGGGGTAGCCCCTTCGGGTACTTCTGCAGCTGCCAGGGGGGTAGGCCTGTGTGTAAATCCCAACTAATTCCCCCAACTGAAACAAAAGTTACGTTAGGTAATTCAATGCATCAAATGCTGTGGAAAAAACCCCCAAAACATTAAAAACAATTCCAGTATCTGTAGCAGTCACAGACCTGTAATACCTGTAAGCCCTTTTTACAGGTCTATCTGGTTTGTTTTGTTTCGGGGGGGTTGGTTATTTTCCTGAACTATGTATGAATGAGACTTCAGGTAGATGGATTTGTTTATCGATGACAACAAAGCACTGTGCTCTTCTGCCCATCTCGTGGACTCGATGTGTGTTGGAGGAGTGGGTTTGGAGGGAGACCTGAAGGGAAGGGGTGGGATTTGTTTTTGTTTGGATGGTTTCAAAAACTAGCTGTCTCTTGCTAGTTTCTCCATTGCTACCTACCTGTCTTTAAGAAGGAAAGAGAAACAGGATCCCAGGATTAGCTCCATGTGTTACATTTGAAACTAGCTAGTGAAGAGAAGCTTAATTAGTTATGAATAGTTAACCGGAAGTAATGGATAATGTTTGAAATTGCTAGATAAAACAGATGAAATAGTTAAAAGAAATTTAGCCTATAAACATTTTAAATAGTTAGCTTAAAGTAATGAACAAATAATAGCTAAAAGAATAAACACTTGATTGAACTGATAAAGTGATGGATAAATGGTTGAAACGTTCAACTTCTGTCAGTCAGACAATATCCTACGCACAAATTTGGGGAAACAAACACTGACAATTCAATTGTATGAAAAACATATTGCGACAATAACCACCATACTAATAGCATCCAGTTCATAATCCATTGATAAGAACACATTTGGAACATGATGGATGGTGACAGTGAAAGGGTTACTTCAGCTCATCTGATAGGGCTGCAGGAGTATGACATACAGAGGTTGGGAACCACTGCTAATAGGCACTTTGTATAGAAGTGTCCACCATTGTTTAAATCCCTCTTCATGATGTGTGCATGAACATTTAAGGAGTAACCATAGATGTGAACAAGCACATGAATAAAATTGGAGACTCCAGAGAGTGTTTGGAGCTAGTTACAGAATCAGTTTGGCGTTTGACGACTCCCCATCCAGCAGCGTCCAACATTCAACAGGCTGCATCTACTCTGAGATCAAACCCATCTAGATTACAGTCCTGCAGCCAAGCTTTCAACAAACAAAGGAAATGGCACATTACACCATCCCTCTCTCTGAAAAGTTGCATTGGAGAGAAAAAAACTCTATCCAGTTATTTAACAAATACAAGTTTATTTGAAGTACAGACAAGGAAAAATGAAGGACTTTTTTTCAGGGCTTGCACTCCATATGACAGCAATTTGGGGGTATTGTGTATTTTGGCCCAAGCGTGTGGTCTATGATAGATGACAGGAGAGAAAATCACGAGCCGCTGGCTTGAGCACAGACATGCAAATTGCTTTCAGCTGATTGCCGTATTCTGCTTGATATTTATCAAGTGGATTACAGTATGCCTCTTTATTTACAGCCAGGAAGCAGCTGATCAATTCCACTAAAGGAGGGAGGAAAGAGAGCTGATGTTTTTCTGCTGGGTGAAAGTAGAAACCCCACAAGTGGACAGTGAGCACCGTAAAATTGAGTGTAAATTCAATTGCATTTTGTTTTACCAAACCAGAAGAGACAACATCCAGAAATACAGATGTTTCAAGATGATCCCAAACCCACACTGATACTGTTTTGAACAAGAACAAATCTTGCAGTATGAGCGTAGGAGTGAAAAGTACGTACAGCACTTAAACCTGCAATAACATATTTTTTGGACACTTAGAATGACAATGGGAACAAGTTGTGAACACAGCAAATTTAGCAAACAGTTCATCCAGCAGTAACTGAGCAACATTATCATCCATTTGGAATCGTATTACCTGATCAATGTAAGTCCAATATTCACTCTTGTTTAGCTCTGTTTGTGTCTCTACCAACCTCTAGGGGCTCTGAGGGAAATATCTGGCTCTTTAGCTGGTGAACAGAGCATAGTCACTAACTGTGTGTGCATGCTGTTTTGTGCTAAACAGGTAGTGTACAGTGGGTTTTGGTTTGCTGAAAACAGCTGCCTGCTACGGCTGAAAGCAACAGCTGTGAGCTGGACAGCTAAACACTGAGTTCTCACTACAACACTGTGTAAAGTCATTAAGTGATTGAATTCTCTGTAGGTTCATCATGAGGGACGCCTTTCATATTAGCACATTGTTTTCACATTGTCATTTGACACACTGTTATTATAAAAATATCAATTATAGCTGCTTACATGAAATTAATCACAGTCTTATGGAAAGTGCTGATACTAGTTAGATTTTGCAAATTGTGCACATTCATTCAGGAGAGGATAAATAACATTCAGAACTTGTGTTTTGTAATGAATTTTTGTTGTTAACATGAAGATGAAAAACTAAATATTATATAGTGTGGGTTGTACTGCAATAATCCACTATATCATTTAGGTCTTTTTCAAAAAAAGTGAAAAAAAAATGAATCAAACACAAATCAAGAAACACTTTTCTATTGGGGTGTTCATAATGCATTCATCAATAACTATTAAAAGCCTTGTTTCTGTCCTACTATTTATAGTAAATAGATAGGTGACAAATAAAAGGAAGGACCAACATAAACTATCTTAAACAAAAAGTGAAAGTGTTCATTCAGGAGAATTATTTTGCTCCAAGTCTATCTACATATAACAAATTAAACAAAAAACAACAGTGTGTTGTGTCACTGTGAGTTGCTAGAACACCTTCAGTTTCACTGCACTTCCCCCTTGCAGATTTTGACAGAGAATTGTTCAGAAATTCAATTTAGCACTCTGCAAGTGTTATGTGATTAATAAATGATATTCTTATTAAAGCAGTACCCTCATGTTGTTGTAATTTAGCCTGATGAAACTGCTGCGTAGTTAAATTTATACATTTTAGTGCATGATAAGTCTTCCCATCACAATTCTTAACAGTCACTTTATCCTGGCGCCTGGTTGTGGAGAGTGCTATCTAAAATATCTCATAGGCGTTCAATTGTGTTAAGATCTGGTGACTCATGACTTACATCATTATCATACTCATGAAACAGTTCAGTGGCTCCTTGTCCCTTGTATGGAAACATCTGCACTTGTTATGTATCTCCACGCACTCTGCAAGCTTTAAAGGGCCGTAATGTGTAATGTCTGCTATGACTCTTCTTCAATTCTGAGAAAATAAACTTACTGATGTCAGTTTGGCTTCAAATTTAACAGAAAGCCTGAATTAAGGATGTGGAGTTGGAGGCTAAAAGTCAGGATATATCAGCCTCTGCTGCTTTGAGTTTGTCAGTCTGTTTCAGTCTTCTTTTATACTAGTTAAGTGAATTTGAGCCCTATGCCTCTTCTTTTCTTTGAACATCAAATTATGTGTTTGTTGTCTTCTCTGTTGGACATACAAAAATGTATCTGTGGGAAGGACTTTGAGAGAGAAGTTTCTTGAGAAATAAAACAAGCAAATGGCAGAAAGGTAATAAGTTATTATACTTTAATCAGGTTCCTGTAGCACAATAGTTCCACAGCACTCTATGTAACAGAAAAAATATGACAGTAATAATACAGTAAGGTTCAATTTCATGTACAGAACACGTTATAGCTCAGTGTGATTTAATTTAACCTCTTGCCTCTGATCAGGATCCAGCTCTTTAGCTCAGCTCTAGATATGTTTGAGGACTTGGGTCAGTGTCAAAGATCAGCTACTTACCCAATCAGGTAACCAGCTCCAGGAGCAAAATTACCTCCTTCCGACCACTTGCACTCACCTGCAGTGACCCGGAGCAATCAGAGGTGAACGGGGCTCCTAATCATGGAAAACCCTTTAGGTCAGTACAGGCACACCCCACCACGGCCCACCCAACCTCCTCCGACACCATCTCCCCCGACAGGCCAATTCTGAGTTCAAGTGTTTAAACTGTCACATCAAATAGGCTCAATGTGGAGATTACTTGTGCAGGACGCATTGTATGTTTAGTTTGATGCCGACTGCAATATCCTGCTGCTCTGCTGATCCTAGCGGCTCCATGAGAAGGGCAGCGAAGTCGAGCTGTGTCAAGTAGAGGTGACTGGTGCCGGGCACGCTCGCACTCTGATCAGAGCCCTGGAAAGAATATATAACTTTGAGCAGCACCAGAATTCCCTCAATGTTTGTTTTGATAAGAGAAGCTCTGATCATTCAGCAGGCGTGTGTGATAAAGCAGAGAGCGTGGCACATCATGAATTTATCAATTTGAAGACATAGATGGATAGTCAGCTATGGCTGTATCCAACTGTTTGTGTTTCATGCACACTTAACGAGGGCCGGAGACTATACACGCTTAAAACCGTGAACACTTAAAATTTGGTGTGTGCTCCAAGTGACTACATACAGTGAGAGGACTCTGTGTTTTTCTTCGGTGAACTGTGCCAGCTCTCTGACAGCTGATGAATGAGCCCAAATCACGCTCCTCCCACAGATCTCTGTTCATTTGCAGCATGTAATGTAAAGATCTGAGGAGTCTAAACACAGCTCGCGGTACAATATGTGGATCCAGTGACTAATAATTTATATGAGCGAATTCAGCTCAACGTCAAAACTGACCACAGCTGATAAAAAAGCAAAAATAGATGTTTTTTTATGGAGATATTTAATTACCTAATGTGCGATGATATAAGCAGCCTACGTCAAAGTTGTACCTTAAAGCTATAGCTCAACACTATTATGTAGACGTGTGTTCTACCCTTCAAATCAACTTCAAAATCATTTTGATGCTGCACTGACTTATAATAGGCTGAATGGTGCCGCTGTCATTCCCACTCTGCGCCCATATGTCTGTTCTTTCATTATGTAACTTTGTGATCTGGGACAAATGCGTACCGCTTTACAGCAGCAGTCACACACCAACAACTATGTCACTGATTTTGGTAAAACTGTATCATATTTCATGGAGAAATGTTTTCTAGTTTTCCCACTGATGTCTTTTGGCTGCTCCCCCTCAACTCGCTGTAACTGCTGCAAAATGAAGCTGCTGTTAGCTGGCATACGGCCAGTCCTCACAAATGAAGACCACTTTCATGATTTTTGAAGCACATGCATTTGCCAGTAGTAAAAAGCTGATATTAGGCTATAAAGGAACGAGTTCAACGTCACCACCACTAAGCTTTAAGTGTTGTAAATCTCTTAAGCTTGTGTTAACTATAGAGCTTATTTCAGGCATCTAACCAAAAACCCCATTCAAAAAACACACTGACTTTGAGGCAGGAAGAGGAGGTGCAAAAATGCTAACACATTTCTGGGTCTTAGGACTCATTCCTGCAGCACTGTCAGTATTTGGTTTCTGCAGTCAAACTTAATATGTCCTAGTGCAGCTTTAAGTACAGTTGGGCTACTTGAGTAAATGTTACTTCCCACTGCTGCCTATAAGTGGACCACCAGCTGACTCCATCTGCTTCTTCTAACCGGTTTAACAAATGATACCTGGTGGGCTGTTTAAAGACCCACCGCTGTGTGGCTCTGTCAGAAATCCCATCCAAAGTAACACATGATGCCCTTGCCTGTACGCCTTTTGCTGCTCCGTCAGTTGGATTGGCTAGTTCCACAACTGGACAGGAAGTGTGCTAATCTGCAACCCGATCCGGGGGAAGGAAGAAGTCAGGAACCAGCCTTCAGTGCTTTCACCAATCGTATTCATCACCAGAGCCGGACCGAGGCTCATTTAGAGCAGGAGCACGGCTTAACTAAACATCTTCTCCATAAAATAAATGCTTCCAGGTTACTCCCAGTCCAGGTTCCACTCAGAGGAGCATCTGATCTCAATTACCAGGAATGCTATAGGAAGCAGCAAGCCGCGGCCTGCAGCCTGCGCCAACAGCACCATGGCAACCAGCAGCACGTCTACGAGCCCTGCGCAGATAGGAGTCCTTTTCAGGCACTTGTAAGGCGGGAAATGATGATTTGATAATTAGTTCCTGATGCCTCTCATTCTTTTTCATATCAATCATGTCTAGGAAACAGAATGTAATTCAAATACAGTTTGCTGTTTGAAGCTGCAGAGGTTGGTCGGTTGGTATACTGAACGTCCACTGAGGAGTGATGTATGGATGCCCACAGTCAAACAAACTGCAAGACTAAACACCAGAACAACGCAGAGCACTGAAAAAAAGGGAGAAAAAAATCACCAAGAACTGATAGTTAGGAGCACGTTATTGATGCAGTTTCCAAGATAGATGGGTTTTAGAAGTGAGTTGTCTTTGTACTTTAAACACAGTTCCCAAACATTTAAGCAGTGGGAGGGGTATAAATTAATGTGTGCTGCATTCAAGTGCACCTTATTTACTCCTGCTTCTAAGATCACGTTAGAAAACGGAGCAGAAAAACTAACAAAGAGAACAAAGAAACAGCAATAGCAAAATTATATCATCATCATCTTAGTTCTATCATTGAGTTACTGTAAATATATTCTGAAATAACAGAATTTAAATTAATTTTAAGTAGAATATTCAGGATTATTTCTGTAAAAACATTAATACAGTGCAAAGAGAAGGCAATTTCTTATCGGACGTCTAACATTTTTATTTTATATATTTTTTCACTGACATTGATAATCATCACTGTATATCACTGGATCATCTGTTTGTTCTAAAACCTCAGGGGCTGCACACAAACACAACCTCTAACACCAGCAGACTGGTCCATAAGTGACAAGAAGCTGAGCCTCTAACAGTTTTGCTCTGAAGTGGTTTGTGAACCACAACACATACTGTACTCCTTGAAGATGAAAATAAACTGTATTACTTCTGCTGTGTTTTGGCAAGATGAATCAGCTGACAACGTTCAAGACGGGAGACTTCTTTTTAAATTAGAGGTACAAACTAACTCGAATTACACTTACACTGGCACCAAATCATTTAAACAACAAAGTGAAATAGCTTTCTACATTTGTTGGAAAAACATATTCACTAACATGAACCGCATCTTCAGAGAGAGCTGAGATCTGCGAAGAAGAATTAACATGTTTTGGGCAAGATTGAACTTATCTCCATGTGGACATTGCAGACAAGCTAGTCCTAAAATTGCTACAGTATGAAGGAAATTACGCAGTTACTTCAACACTCAAACATCTCAGGTTTGGCTCAGATGATGTCTCAGTGGGAAGGTATCAAAGATCAGAACCAGGAAACTTAACTGCACTATTATATTCCCAAAAAACGCAAATCATAGGAACATCGTATTATTTCTGTGAGGGGCTGCAGGGTGCTTCCCCGACCTCAATAGAAAGAATCTGAAAAGAGAATTTGTTAGTAACGGTTTGTGTTTTGATCCCTGGACCAGCAGGATTAATCTGCTGGAGTGAAAGACAAGTGTTCGCTCCTCCCTCAATATCCCCCTAAAACCTTCAAAGAGCTGCGGAAAACATTCAGAATTAATTTTGTTTAGACTGAACATATGGCAGTCAGCTACAAAGGAACCTGTGTACTGTATTTGTACAAATCTGAGGCATTTGTATTTGAGTATTTTAATTTCATGTCACTTTCTTCTACAACAGCATTTCAGAGGGAAATATTACTTTTTATTTCACTACAGTTATTTGACAAATTTTGTTACTTTACAAATTAAGGCCATGTTTTTTTTTACACAATAAGCCACTCTAAACTATAGACAAACAGCTGAAACAATTAGCTGATTAATAAATTAGCTGATTGACAGAAAATTAGTTATTTTTATCATTTTTATATTAAAAACCTTTAAGTGTTCAGCTTCTTCCAGCAAAAGAATGATGATTTGAAGAATAATTTTAATTTATTTTTAATAAGGTTGATGTTTGGCCCATTGGTTGGACTAAAGAAGCATTGTGAAGATGTGACTCTGGGTAATAAAGCTCTGCTAAAATAAAATAAATGGTTTATTAATAATTAAGAATTAGAAATGTCTATTTACAGATTTTGTTTTATAATTTATATAAAATAATCAGAAGATTAATCCATAATGAAGAGTATATTTACAGTGTTATTAGTATAAGTAAAGGATTGGGGGCCACTGCTGGTATTGTCATCTCATAGGACGGCTACTTCAACATTCAAATACTACAAGAAAGCGCAATATTCTGACAATATTCCCATTTTTAACATTATACTTAAAAAAAAGCAGTTAATATACATTTTTAGATTATAATTTTGTATAATCTTTGTCATGGCCTAAAAATCTGCTGTCTTCTTATCAGCCCTCTGCATGCATTTGCTGGGACTTGACCTTCATCCATTATTTTGCACCAAACAAAATGTCCCTCAGGCCAGGTATGAGATCACTGGATTAAAGACCTCTGCAGCGTACCTGTTCATGACAAATAACACTATATCCAGCTCCAGCATTGGTTATTTTACAATGAATTACACTGTTAGGTCAGCCAATATTAAATCTTTCACATAGTTAAAGTTAGCAAATGCAAATACTCATCTAGTTTTAAGTTTTATGTCTTCAAAACCAATAACACATCGATCAGTTTTACAGGATACAACTCCAAAGATATACTGTAGTCAAACTGAGACAGTTCATTGTAGTCTTATTATCTTGCTCACACAGAAATTGTAATGAGGATGTTAATTTGCCAGCAGGTGGAGATAGAGCACTTAGAATTTTTCCTTTAGCATCACTCTGTTTTTGTTTCCTGACACTGTAATAATTTGAATGACACATAAAAACCCATAATCACAAACAGAATTTTTACTCTGCTAAAACTACTACTTCTTACCTTTACATCAGATGGGTTTAAATATTATTGTGAGGACAATTTACCCACAAGTTCTGGTTAAAAATGCTCAAATCATTTGGTGTCAGATGCAGTTTCTTTGAAATGCATTGAAGACTAAATTGAGGAAGTAGAGGAAACTGTGTTACCGCCCATTCTCTAGCTGATGTTATAAAGCCAGTCAGACCATATCAAAAGGCCTAAGTGTGGTTATGGAGATTGCTTTCTAGAAACAGAATAACCCTCAACCAAAATTAGTTCTGTACTGAATGACCCACGTGTAGCAATCATGAAAGGTGAGTTCTAAAATTATTATATTATTATTATAATTGAACACCCGGCAACTTAATTTGATGTTTTTACAGGAAGATAATTGAACTGTCTTTATTTTTATAGAGTTTAGCATCGTGTTCATTTGGGTGTTAATCAACCTGTTGCTGCTGCAGAGCTCATCATGTGCTGGTGACTCGAGTGTTGGTAAGCAGTTTTTCTCATTCAATCACGACACATTTGCATAATTGCACGTCTTTATTGTTTAGACTGATCATTTGAGAATTTGGTGGAGGATGTAGTAATTATAATAATAGTGTATTTCATGATGATAGTTTCTTTCTTTTCTATAAAGCTTATAATACAAAACTGCTGTTTCATCATATTCTGTGACCATCGTGATTAAGTGTGACTGTAGGGGGCGCTGTTATGTGGATGTTACTTAGTACATAAGTGATTGTTACCCTAAATGTTGACATTTTTCAGTCAATAAAACAAGTGAAAGAGTACCTGACATTGGATATAGATGAATATTAATAAATATTGCATATTTTTGTAAGATTTTTAGGCACTGTCTGGACTGGAACCGTGACCCTATTGTTTCTGGAACATAATCGAAATATTGTCAAATACTTCCCCTTTCTTTCCCTCATACATACTTTGTGTTAAAAGTGTGGTCACACTTTATAATGACACCCCAATATGGTGCAACACTGGCATCTGAAATATTTTTCAGCTACAGCACAACTTGCTTGCTTGACTAATGCTTTTAACAAATGAAACATAATTTAGAATTAAAAGTGCAGGGTTTTACTTCTGTGCTAATAGTTAAAAGCTAATAGTTCCTCATTTAATGTTATTTCTCTTCAATCTTTCAGTTGCATTCTATAATAAACTGTAGTAACTCTTACTTTGTCTTTGCTTCTGCATCCTCTCAAATCTAGATTTAGTGAAAAGTTAACATTACCTATTGGCAGGGGAGTAATGTCATCATCAATAATTGCAATTCATGGTTTGCACTGCATATTTAAGTTAAACACAAAGAAAAGAATAAGTTATTGTCTGTAAAGCAGCGAAATACTGGAAGACAGCTTTACTTAAATAGCAATACAAAACAATAAAAATACGTAATACTTAATAGTTTTATCACATAGGGTTGTTGTAGTCGTATACATTGGATTTACAAGTATTTTTCTGATGATTTTGCAATGACACCTACTATTTCTTAATAGTATCAGATATATCAGACTGTTTTGTGACAAGTCCAGGGTTTTTCCCAGTGCATGCTGGGATATGCTCTATCAATGAGTGGATGTATGGATAAACAGACTTTAGACTACTAGGTAGAGGACTTGTTGCAGTGCAGCTTAAATAGTGTAATACAAGTCATGCCGTAAGGAAACAGAATAAAAAGGTAGGATTGTAGAATAGTATGTTTCATCTATGGTGTTGATTGTCATAATCTAACTTAGACACAAATAATTTTACATATATTACTGTTATTTTTCAATAAGAAACTAAATCTTAATATTTCTGACTTGGATTTATTCCATGTCGGTCTATAGTTATGCATCTGCATAGAGTTAGACCTACACCAACATCAACACATCCGAACAATTTGAAACAACATGCATGCATTCATAAGGTTGCTCCTTTTAGAAACCCACATGCTTATCTACCCTCTTATTCACAGCTAATAAGGAAGAGAAAAAAAAAAAGCTGCAGTGTTTCATTATCTCATTGAACTTCTGCAAGTATGAAGGGGGGACAGGAAGCTGTATTATAACGGCCAAGATTGTTAAAGATGTGGTAAGAAGGTTGGCAGCAGAAACTTTTTTTTCTTTTTTAATCATCTTGTTTTTTGTCCACAGTAGTTTCACACACACACACACACACACCCACACACATAAACACACAAACACACACAAACACAGACATTCATACCTGGAAGCTTTCTAGTAAAACCATAGTCTGGTCCATGACTCAGCATGTCCAGTAAGTCAAGAGTGTTGCTCATAGGCACCTCAGTGGTGGAAAAATGAGGGTGAAGCAGAGACCTTCTCAAACCTTTAGGGGAAGATTTACTGCAACAAACACAGTTTCAGGTTGTCTGTGCTTGTTTCCCAGGCCTTTTTCAGTATTGCTCTGAGTCATTACACCAGCTGTTAATTAGCCATTTAGTTTAGTAGGGGCTACAGCATTAATCAGTTATTCATTCATACAAAGTAAGGTGATCATTTTCCTTCTTTTCAGTGAATCCCTGTTGTTACTACCCATGTCAGAACTCAGGAGTGTGTGTGAGATTTGGTACAGACGGCTACCAATGTGACTGCACTCGCACTGGCTTCTACGGAGACAACTGCACTATTCGTAAGTACAGCAAAATCTGCCTCTTTAAAATAAATCTGTCTGACACAATTTGGGTCTTTAAAAGAAAAGAAAGAAAAATTAACCCCTAAACCTAAACACTGTTCTAACCCTTACCTTGTGCACACTAATGGGCCTCCTATTTTATTTGTATGTGCTCCTTACAGAGTCTGCAATGAAAGCACCAATAGTAGTTTTAATGCCTTAATTTACTTGTGGTAATGTAATACTCAAAGAAGAAAACAAAAGGAAGTACTCACTAGCACTGTAGTTTTGCATTAAGAAATTGTCCTCCCAAGAAAAACGACAGCATCTGTCATTTTAGCAACTTCAACATATGTTTACGTTCAAGTAACAAAGTCTTCTAGTGGCAGCAGGTCAAAAGACGCTTCTATGTATTCAAAAAGTTTCCATGTTCAACATTAGGAAATCAGGATCAGAAATCAGAATCTTTTCAGATTTTTTACTTAAAGAATTCGTACCACTTTATAAAAAAAAAACTTTTAATGTTTAATAAATGTTTCACACACATTTTACATTCACCAATTCTTTGTACATCAGCTGTAAGAACAACTTTTGGGTAGTCATGTTGGGGAAAATCTCATTCTTTGTGTGCAGCGGAGTTCTGGACCAGAGTCCGTCTCATGCTGAAGCCCACCCCCACGGTGGTTCACTTCATCCTCACCCACTTCCAGTGGTTCTGGGACCTCGTCAACAGGTCCTTCCTGCGAGACACATTCATGAGATTAGTGCTGACAGGTAGGTGAAATGAAACCTAGACGTACAGTATTTGGAGGCTGAATTCTTTGCAAGTTACCTCAGACTGCGAATCGAGTTAAAGGTTGAGTCTGGTATCCTCTACAGTCTGTAGCATTCAAGACCATTGGTATATATATGTGTCACAAATATATAGTTTTTTTTTTTTTAAGTATATTTTTGGGGCTTTTATTGCCTTTATTATAGTGACAGCTGGAAGACAGAACAGGAAAGGGGGTCAGAGAGAGGGGATGACACGCAGCAAAGGGCCACAGTCGGATTCGAACCCTGGGCTGCTGCAGCAAGGTACTCAGCCTCGGTACATGGGTCGGCAGCTCTACCCACTAACCGGGCTAACCGGGCGCCCTGCAAATATATAGTTTTATTCAAAAAAGGCTAAAAGATTTAATAAAAAAGCTGTGCACTATAGTTTTGTTTGTTTTTGCAGAAGTAAATAGTGCATTTGTGGGAGACTATTTTCAGCTGCTTCAGCTTCTCTTGCTCTCGCACTGAACTACATTTTGTCACCTTCTTGCAAAGTCAGAAGCGAGGTTATTCCAAGCCCTCCGACCTACA
>NW_023339718.1:16816383-16836786 GCF_004916995.1 Morone saxatilis
CCACAATACCCAAATATGGAATACCTCAATTGGGAGGCCTACTACAACATCTTTCCTACTAACCCGGCTCCTCCCCTCCTGTACCTGAAGACTGCCCTTTGCCCATGGGAACTTAAAGGTTGAGACCTACAGGACACACTAATAACACAGACGACTCTGCTTCTGAATAAATATTGACATGTTTGTTTCTCTTCAGGTAAATCTGTTCTTCCTGATCCCAAACTGTTGGCTGAGAAGGTTTTTTAGGAGAAAAGAAATTTTAGGCCAGACCCCCAGGGAACCAATCTGATGTTTGCCTTCATGGCCCAACAACTTTCACACATCAGTTTTTCAAGACAAACCATGAAGTTCAAGGGGGATTTCACCAAGGCTTTAGGACATGGGGTGAGAACACATACAGCAGTTAATCTACAACCAGAATTTTTATTTATTGTTAAAAAATAAAACCCAGAATTAAGCATTATTGACAAATTTCTGATCTTCTCTGCAGGTTTGATGCAGGCAATATCTAACGGAGACAACCTTCATGCGACAGCTTCAACTACGGTTCATTAAAAGACGGAAAGCTGAAATATTCAGGTAACAAAGAAAGAGCTCAACATTTTTGGGAAAATATGCTTATTTTCTGAGTTAGATGAAGAAGATCAATATCACTTCAACGTCATCTCTATGAATATGTTTGCAAGAAGCTGGCAGCCAGTAAGTTTAGTTTGAAGGTAACAAAATCTGTTTAGCAGAAGTAGAAAAAATTATTGGAAGTCAAAATTATTAGGATATTTACAGAAATGGAATATAATATTCATAGGTATGTTTTCATTAGTGTATAATCACCTGAAAACCAGAGAAGTTATGTTTTTATTACCTTATACATACGTTTTCGGGTGTTTCACAACCACCGTAGTTTTGCCTTGACGTTTTTCCTTTCACATTTATGTGACCCATACAGTCTATGGTGAAACATATGAAACATATGTGAAACCTGTATTGGCACCACTGGACTAAACTATCTACTGTACTAAATTGTAAGTCCTTAAAACTAGTTCCATCTCAACCAGCTGCAACAATAATGCCTCTCACGGTGACATTAACACAGTAAAGAAATAGATATACAACAGGAAACGCTGTGAAGGAAGTTGAGCGTCGTCTTTTATTATCTGTCGTTGATTCTTGTCTGAAATGGTTGCATTGGCAAGATGAAGTCACTGACATGCAAAGTCTTGTTCTTAAATGCCTTTAACCCTCTGGATGCAAATCTTTGAACTTTGCTCTGCCAGTAATCACATATACGACTTTGTTCTCAGGATATATGAACGATCACAGAACGGTGGGGAAATCTTTCATGCAGACT
Organism: Morone saxatilis; assembly: GCF_004916995.1. Taxonomy (NCBI): domain Eukaryota; kingdom Metazoa; phylum Chordata; class Actinopteri; family Moronidae; genus Morone; species Morone saxatilis. The sequence goes on from NW_023339718.1 coordinate 16,817,732, forward strand.
ACAGCGATGTTGAAATGTGTGACTCAGCACGTATTTATAACCACTAAACCACACCAAAACCACTTCCTAAAATTCAAGAGATAATACTATAATATCTTTCAGAAGCATCATATGCATGCAAAATGTTATTCCTGATAATTAAGACGCACAGTATTGATCACTGACTGTTGAGCAAAAAGGGGGAGGACTGTTTACAGGTCTCACAGGTTGTTATCTGGCGGATTACCACGGAATTATTTAAATAACATTGTGGTTAACTGTTTGTCTGTGTTACAGATTGGTGGAGGTCACAACTCTCATGAAGTAGTACTCAAAGTGACAGAAATGGTCATCAAAGAGTCTCGAGCAACACGTGTACGGCCCTTTAATGAGTACAGGAAGAAGTTTAACCTAAAGCCGTACACCTCTTTTTATGAATTTACTGGTAAGCAAAAAAAATTCTTCCTTCTGAAACTTTATGCTTCAAACTTATTACCATCGTTTTGTATCTGATATTGGAAGAAATACATTATATCGTAAGAGAATACACTTTGCATTATGTCAAGTAACTTTTTTTTCCTTTCTTGAAAAGAGTATTAAATTAAATAAGTCGCACAGATGTACTAAACAACAAACTTCAAACCACTGAAGGAGGGACTGGAACTAGAGAAGTTCGCAGTCCAATGTAGCAACTGTTTCCTATTACTGACATGCGACTCTGTGCGCTTTCTCACAGTGGGGTTTAGAAGCTAACATCAGTATGCTAACATGCTAACAATGTATGTTAACATGTTGATGTTTAGCAGGCATAATGGTTACCATGTTCACCATCTTAGCTTAGCTTGTTAGCATGCCAACATTTGGTAATTAGCTTGAAAAACAAAGTGTAGGAATGTCATTGGTTTTGGTATTCATAAACCAAAGTAGTAGACATATTCAACTGATGGCACACGATGAAAAGTCAGGGGATCACCAACGTTATTACAGTTCCTCCTGTGGACACCACAACTATGTTTGTGAAGTGGGTGCTTGTTTCACATTTATGTGACACATACAGTTTATGGTGAAACATGAAATAAATAATAGTATGGGTATGGTTAAGAAACAGCTATTTTCTCTTTCCAGATGACTTAGACATGGCCAGAGATTTAGAGGAACTCTATGGTGACATAGATGCTTTGGAGTTTTACCCCGGTATCCTGTTGGAGAAAACACGTTCTAGCAGCATATTTGGTGAGAGTATGGTTGAGATCGGGGCTCCCTTCTCCCTGAAAGGCCTGCTGGGAAACCCCATCTGCTCCCCTGAGTACTGGAAGCCGAGCACCTTTGGGGGAGAGACTGGCTTCAATATCGTCAAAACGTCTACTCTGAAGAAACTGGTGTGCCTCAACACCAAGTGGTGTCCATATGTGGACTTCCACGTTCCACGAAATGAGGAAGAAGCAAAACCGAGAGAACCGTCTACTGAACTTTAATGAATGTTCGTCTCAAGATATGTGATTTCATTACTCACCATCAGTTTATTACTATGCTGCTTGTGGGAGATGAGATACTATAGTTGCCCATGTGTTGTAAGTTTCTGTGACAATTGCAATCAGATCGGATTTATTGCTCTTGTGTATAAAAGGTGATGGAAACTACATGTGCTAATTCAGTGGTTTTAATCCTCCCTGCAGTGAATAAAGTACTGTACATTCAAATCAGTCTACCTCCTGAAAATACAGCTGACAAATCAAGTGGTTTCTAGAGATCTGGTGAAATCAATTTACCATTTAGCTTAAAAATTCCTCTTTTTTTTTACCTCTTATTTTCACAGTGGAGGTATTACATCATGTTTCTTTTTTACCAAAGACCAAATAACAAAACACCTTCTGTAAACATGGCATTAACATTAAAATTATCTGTTCAAAGAAGAGAGTCAATTCACTGTATGTAAAAATTAAAATAAAAGCATATATGAAATATAAGTGCTGAAGTACAGCCACACAGAGGAACTAGCATGACTGTAGACTATTGTTACATGATGTGCAGGTTTTGCAGTGCATTTAAATTAGGAAAAAAGTAAGGAGGCTAGACATGATTGTATGTGTTTCTCATACTGACAGGATGCAGAGGGTGGTGTATCACCTCGTAAGTGTGAGAGAAATGCTCACATACTATTGTGGTTTTTGTTGATGTGAAAAGAAAAAGAGACAGGGTTACTTCTGTGTCTCAAGTGTGAATTTATTGCTTACAACTTTAGATTTGTCAGTAATGTGCACTGGATACACGCTGTCTTGTACAGATAAAGCCATTTAATAAAACCATTCGTGTAACTCTGGTGTTGTGAATTCATTATGGCTCATGTGAGTATTGTCCTACTGTCCTTTTGTGTTTATACTGACATGTAGTTTAAATATATTTTTTGTGAAGTTACCACAAATTTATACTGGTTTAAATTAATTTTTACTGTATGGTGAACTATTAATTTCATGTGTAACTGAAACACTAATGTCTTTTAAGTTTGGTTGTACTGACCCCTGCAGTGGGTTAAATTTTTAAGATTGTTGCATGTCTGCCAGTGTGGTGGGGTATGAACATTTCATCTGCTAGTTGGAAACTAGGCCCTTTTCACAGAAGACATTTTGATATGTTAGGGTATGAAAAGCACAGGTGTAAATCATAAAATGAATTATTGTTGAATTAAATTTTGCTGCTTCAGTTTCAGGTTTCTGGTATTGTGCCTGCTGGCTCACTGTCACACGGTCATTTTAAAAAAAAAATAAAACAGAGCCGTCATTAATGTTATTAGTAACACCTGTGCTTTTCCTACTCTGACAAGTCCCAATTTTCACTGTGAAAAAGCCCTATTAATGTTCAAACGGAGACATTTGACTTTTGAGAGAGTACTGCCTCTACATAAATTATATACTATACAGAATCAATATGCAGCAGCTGCACCGCCGCTGGAAGAATTGAGAACTGATTGTCCACCTGATGCTGCATCATGATAACAGTCTTCATCTTCCATTGTCACAGAACAAGGCCAGAAAATTACAGTTTTAATTCTGTCTGGCAGAAATATAAAAGTATCTCCTGAAACTCAAGTATGAACTGTGTTGATTCTGAAAACAACAGTGCACTGGCAAGAAATGTTGGACTTTGGGGACCATCACAGCTCCAGCCTCCCTGTAAGTTTTTACATTTTTTTCCATCTCATTCATCATATTTTCCCGCTACTCTCTTCTCATCCAAGACCCCCTGTCATTCCTCATGCAACCATCCCACCAGCCTTTCCTTTCCTTGTCCAGATTTTCTTCAACACTACCAAACCAGAACCTTAATAGGGGCTTCCTTGGCACAAAACCAGGGAGTAGAACTTTAAGCAATAACCTTAACCAAACCAAAAAACTGCTGTGAAACACTTGTGAAACCACACTGTGAAGCCATGCCATATGAGTGGAATAAATTGCATTTAAAAAGCTTTAGTCAGGTTTGCTTTGTACTACATTTGTAACATTTCATCCTGAATGAGATTACCAACATGAACAGAATGGTTATGCAATGGTTGGAAATCATTCGTAAGACAGAGAGATGGGAGCGTTTGAAAACTTCCCAGTGAGGCGGAGAGAAAACCATCATACAGATGGGAAACTACATACAGTATATATAGTTCCAGCTCTTCAAATAGATGGTGTTTGGTGACCAGCAAAGTTCACCCTGAGAAGAGGTATAATCACCTGTGTGGGTGTGCAGGGTCTTTTATCCACATGTCTCATAACAGGTGTCAGTATGTTATCAGGGAAACAAGCCAAAGCACAGCTGTGGCCTTAAAATCCTAATTTTAGATCATTTGGGGACGTGTATGTAAGCCTTTTCTCGTTGGTAATGTAACAACCAGATGATCACCCTTCCAATGAATCCACACCACATACCTATCTGCTATGGACATGGCTGAGTTATCTGCGAGACTCTGGGATAAAAATGTACCACCCACTCTGTACACAAGGGAGCAACTTACATCTGAAGCCTTTTATGGAATAAAAATCAGACGAGGACAGGCTCCACGCAAGGCGACCTGCACCATCTGTAGATATAAACGTCTCATTCTAAGGAAACGAAAACACAACAATTCTTATTTTCCAGTGATTATACACTAATGAAAATATACTTCCATTTCTGTCAATAGATCCTCCAAAATATTACACACTGGCCTGTTAAGGCCCCTAAGTTAAAACCATACTTGAACAGGCCTAAATAGCACAATCATCAGTATTTGATTAAATCCGAGACCTTTGACAAATTTTGCCCACTTTGTCTGTTAATTCCGTCTCTTTTTGTTTCAGTATAATAAACCAACCAACAATAAAAAATCATCTTCTTTTGATATTTGGACTCTTTCTTAGCTACGAACCAAACTAAATGCAATAACATCTTGGTGAAAACCAGTAAAACTTGAGTTTACTTTGAATACTTGAAACACGATTGAAATTGCACTTATACATCCAAGTTTTATTTTGATAAATCTTAATATTAGTTACACCATGCAAGCGTTCCTTGTTGAAACTTCTAAATCAGTATTGTTGGTCAGTTATGGGGCAATGGTTGTTTTCCATGCCATGAGAGGTGAGTGATTTTTTAACAATACGCAGCACGTTTTTATTCACTAACAACAGGACACCATAGATCAGTATCATTAGTGGGGAAGCTAGGTAGAAATATTTATACAATATAACAATTTTCGATAAAAGCAACGCATTTGGAACAGATGTAGGTTTATTTGTTATAAAAAGATATAGATATCGGGACACTGCATATTTTACGACTCTTGATGATTGCCATGGTCTGTTGAAGCGAATTAGATCAGATATCAGAAGACCGCAGACAGTTTCCCCTCTTTCCTTGTCTAAGGGTGCTTTTTAAAAGCATTTAACCTGTGAAAAGAATCCTAACCAAATACAAGGAGCATGGTCACTACAGGGCCAAATTTGACCCCCTTGCCTTTGTGCTAGAATGACAATACATTAATAGAACAGCGAGATCTTCAGCTTTCCATCGGTGTATTTCTCTTTTCTTTACTACAACTGACAGAGAGCTGGCTAATTGATGTATGCAGTTGTTTTCATTAATGTACATTTGCAGTATGCTGAATAAAGATGTGTTTGTTTAAATTACAGAACCTTCTGGTAGGACCGAAATGTGTCATGAGACATCACTAACATGGAAATGTTTAAAGTAATTTATGCAATAAGATATTCATGCTAGGGGTGAATCAAATTCTGCAATGCGGGGCTACATTTAAATATACTTGGTTGTCTCCACCTAATATTTGAATCCCCCCTCAAGGAGTGTCATAATGTCAAGGGATCAAGTTCAAGAATAATGAAAAGGTCCCACTGAACATGAAAAACTATGTAATAGGGTAAAGGAAATAGGGTTATAAGGATTTTAAAGTATGTAGTATCTTTGCAACCCCTCTCACCCCTTCAATTCTCCGGTGCGCCCACCTCGTAGTTTGTAAACCTCTGCTCTAGACAACTGCAGGTTAACCTGAGTCAAGCAGCTGTAGTTAGCCCAAATATATCTGTAATAACTGCAGGGTAGAGGGGGGCAAATGTTCTACAATCTATTTATCCTCCCAAAAACATGCTAGGATCAACGAAAGATGGGACACAAAAAAATGTAATTAATACATAGCATATTATAAGAAACAGCACTTATTATGCAGAAGGATTCCTTTCAGAAATATATATTTATACAACAACATTCAATTGCATAGTCAGAATAAAAACAATTATATATATTTTATTATCACCGAGTTGAGATAATGATTCTGATCAAATTTTAATTCTGAATTACAAAAACAGATGTGTGTGAAGATAACAGTTTAAAACACTTCATCCTTTGGGAACAAAGGTGAGACCACTGACCTAAATGCAGGTTTACACAGACATCTATGTCCTTGTAAAAAAAATGAGGTTATGTTTGCAGACCATCAACACTTCTTTTACGCATTTATTTAAATGAACAAACTTTTCTTGTCTTCTTGGTAGTGTTTCTGAAGCTGCTAGGCTACTTTGAAGGTCTGAAACATGAAAATATGAAAATAGAGGGAAATAAAACATTTGCACCTCCCAATTTGGATGTAGTCAAATGTCAGGCTATATTATGAGAGAAACACCACACATCGAGACTCAGGAGTTTGCTGAGAGCCATGAGAGGTGAGTTCCCCTTCAAAAATGTACAGCACAGCAGTTTGTTTTTCACAGATAATTAGAAAAACATTATCCTTATTTTTATTTAGGGTTTCACATTGCGTCCATCTGGGTGTTAACCCTCCTGTTGCTGCTGAAGTGCTCATCATGTGATGGTGACTACAGTGTTGGTTACTTCTTTAACTTTACAATTGCAGGTTTTAAATATTGTTGTTATTGTTGTTAAGTATTTGACAGATATAGAATAGCTAGAATGAGGCCTTTCTATATGTGACATGTAAGGTTTTTTAAATATATTAAAATATATTTTTTTGTTTATGTCAATGTTATAAATTAATGGAATAGACAAGTTTAAAATCTATATTCTGGTTGTTTGATAAACTGATGACTGGAAGATAAAAGAACTAGTTTAAAAAGAAAGTAAAGGGAGAAAAGCAATCATAATCTATTTCAACTTAATCATTTATTTGAATGTTTTTTAATATGAAATAGCTGTTTCTGGAAAACAATTTACAAAATTATTTACAACTGCTAGCTTACATTTTATGCTAAAATATTAAATTTATTTGTTTTTTTAAGTTTTAAGCGGGAAAATCCTCACTGACGTTAAAAATATCTTTAATATTCCACGTTACATAGCTTCTGCATTAATTTCAATGCCAAGAATAATTAATATATATTAGTTAATAAAAACATGTTGCAACAATTTTAAAACATTTTACACTGAACAGGCAGAAAACCTGAACACCAACATACTGTCCCTGCTAGCTAGAAGATTTCAGGGCCCACACCAGGCACCCACTGTGGTGTTAACAATAGGATACAGGCTGACTTGATGGCTCGATCAGTTCATATTCCTATGGTGCTGAAGAAACTTAAGTCTTAACAATATCGTACATGCACAGAAATAAATATGATCTTTTTCCTTGTTTGTAGTGAATCCCTGTTGCTACTTCCCTTGTCAGAACTCAGGAGTCTGTGTGAGATTTGGCACAGATCACTATGAATGTGACTGCACCAACACTGGTTTCTATGGGGAAAACTGCACTGTTCGTAAGTTAATTTATTTACTAACAGCTGGACTGTCTCTATCCAGTGGTAACAAATGTACCACCTAAAAGCACCTCTGAAGCTATTTTGTTTCATTTATAAAAATAACCCCAAAGGTGTAGAGTGAGGCTAGCTGTTTCCCCCTATTTCCAATCAATGTGCTAAGCTAAGCTAATGAGCTGCAGGTGGTGGCTTTATACACACAGATCCGTCTTTCTATTTCCCACAGTGAACCCAGATAACATGAGGAAGTAACTAATTTAGTCTATCTAATTTATCTAATCTTATTATGTATCAACAACCCTATTCTTTCAGTACACTACGCAAAGGTTGTGAGCATTTGCATTTGTTTAAGTGAAAGTTTTACAAGCTCCCTTGTAGGCTAATGTGAGTGACTTAGGCTACCTATTTTATATATAAAAACTTTCATTAAATTTCAAACAAAATTCTTTTAACACAGTCTTTGTCCATAGCGGAGGCCTGGACAAGAGTTTGCCTCATGCTGAAACCCAACCCCAGCATCATTCACTTCTTCTTCACCCACTTCAACTGGTTCTGGGACCTTGTCAACAACTCTTTCCTGCGAGACACATTGATGAAAGTGGTGCTTACAAGTAGGCAGTAATTTGTCATTTTACATTGTTGGGAAGAAGGGAAATTGGAGAGAAATGAGCTTCAAAAAGGACGTAAAGATAGAAATATATTAAAGGTTTGGGTCATATTAATTGCTAGTTACTTAAGACATGGCATGGTGGTAATATTGGTGTTAAATTATTTTTTATCATTTAAAATGCAGCTGATTTAAAAGTTTGTCACCTGTTTATACATGATGACCACAGTCAAATATAATTATCATTCAGTAAGAACCAGCATTATTCCAAGCCCTCCGACCTACAACAGCAAGTATGGATACCTCAATTGGGAGGCCTACTACAACATCTCCTACTACACCCGGCTCCTCCCTCCTGTACCTGAAGACTGCCCTTTGCCCATGGGAACTAAAGGTGAGACCTACAGGACACAACTATACACAGACGACTCTGCTTCTGAATAAATATTGACATGTTTGTTTCTCTTCAGGTAAATCTGTTCTTCCTGATCCCAAACTGTTGGCTGAGAGGTTTTTTAGGAGAAAGAAATTTAGGCCAGACCCCCAGGGAACCAATCTGATGTTTGCCTTCATGGCCCAACACTTCACACATCAGTTTTTCAAGACAAACCATGAAGTTCAAGGGGGATTCACCAAGGCTTTAGGACATGGGGTGAGACACATACAGCAGTTATCTACAACCAGAATTTTATTTATTGTTAAAAAATAAAACCCAGAATTAAGCATTATTGACAAATTTCTGATCTTCTCTGCAGGTTGATGCAGGCAATATCTACGGAGACAACCTCATGCGACAGCTTCAACTACGGCTTCATAAAGACGGAAAGCTGAAATATCAGGTAACAAAGAAAGAGCTCAACATTTTGGGAAATATGCTTATTTTCTGAGTTAGATGAGAAGATCAATATCACTCACGTCTCTACTATGAATATGTTGCAAGAGCTGGCAGCCAGTAAGTTTAGTTGAAGGTAACAAAATCTGTTTAGCAGAAGTAGATAAAAATATGAAGTACAAAATTATTAGCACAGCTTTTTCATGTTCTAATATTTTATAAAACACCAAGAGCTGTTTCTTGTATAAATTCCTTAAATATTTTTTAGGCTACTTCCTGTGTTACATTAACTTCTGAGAAGGTTGTGGTACATTTTAGAGAGCAGCGAAAGTGAAAAAGTGTTAAAAGGAGACAGCTGGCAGCGGGTTATCTTAGCTTTGACATGCTTGTGATTAGGGTGTGAGAGGAAACTTCTAAAAAAACACTATGCTTGAAGATTTTGTTTCATAAATAAGATATGTCTGTTACAACTAGCATGGCATGGAACCTAAGTTAAATAAATAGTAAATGGTACAAAAAAGTTTAAATAGCTCAGAGTCAAACTTTAAAATACTGTTCTTTTGCTCACAGGTAATAAATGGTGAGATGTACCCTCCAACAGTATCTGAGGTCCCTGTGCACATGGTGTATCCTGAAGGTGTCCCTCCAGAGAAGCGTCTGGTTATTGGTCAGGAGATATTTGGCATCCTACCGGGTCTCACCATGTACGCCACCATATGGCTGAGAGAGCATAACAGAGTGTGTGACATCCTGAAGTCAGAACATCCCACCTGGGACGATGAGCAGCTCTTCCAGACTGCCAGACTTATCATTATTGGTGAGTTTAGTTTGACATCAACTGACAAGATTGGTGACCACAACCAGACGTGAAAAACAGCATTTCTATTTTTTTTCATCCATCAGGAGAGATGATTTGCATTATAATAGAAGAGTATGTGCAACAGCTGAGTGGCTATCTGCTGAAGCTGAAGTTTGATCCCTCCCTGCTCTTCAACGCACGTTTCCAGTACAGCAACCGCATCGCTCTGGAGTTCTGCCACCTCTACCACTGGCACCCACTGATGCCTGACAGCTTCCTCATAGATGGAGATGAAATCTCGTACTCCCAGTTTATTTACAACACCTCCCTCCTCATGCACTACGGGGTGGAGAAACTGGTGGATGCCTTTTCTCGACAGCCTGCAGGACAGGTAGATAACTACCCCCCACTGACTGTGTACAAGAAGCCAGTGTTAGGGGTACAAGGGCAGTCTTGGGGCTGTAGTTTTTTCTAACATTTTTTCTCTAGTAATCAGAAAGTCAATAGGCAAAATCCCTAAGTGTCTTGCATAGATAGTTTTACACTTATCACTGGGCATTGGTGTAATTTTTGGTGTCTTTCAGATAGGTGGTGGCCACAATACTCATGAAATCCTCCTCACAGTCCCAGAAATGGTCATCAGAGAGTCTAGAGCAACACGTATGCAGCCCTTCAATGAATACAGGAATAAGTTTAACCTCAAGCCATACACCTCTTTTTATGAATTCACTGGTAAACTGGAGTTATATTGTAATAATCTGTTACTTATATAGAGCAAGTTTGTGTTTTTGCTGACATTGTTTAAGTTGTAACTTTATGTTATTTCACTATAGGTAAAATTAGACAGGAAAGTAATCTTGTGTTGTTTCTCTTTTCTAAATCAGATGACAAGAAAATGGCCAGGGGTTTAGAGGAACTCTATGGTGATATAGATGCTTTGGAGTTTTACCCTGGCCTTTTACTAGAAAAGGCACGCCCTAATGGCATATTTGGTGAGAGTATGGTTGAGATGGGGGCTCCATTCTCCCTGAAAGGCCTGCTGGGAAACCCCATCTGCTCCCCTGAGTACTGGAAGCCGAGCACCTTTGGGGGAGAGACTGGCTTCAGTATCGTCAAAACAGCTACACTGAAGAAACTGGTGTGCCTCAACACAAAGTGGTGTCCATACGTGGACTTTCATGTTCCACAAAATGAGGAAGAAGCAAAACGAAGAGAACCGTCTACTGAACTTTAAATGACTAATTAGCCTAATGAGCTCTGATTTTATTGTTTTCTAAGAGCTTATCACCTTTCTATGCTTTCTGTATTTTCAACAGTGTCATAAAAGATTGTTGTAGTTCTGTAATTCTGTTGTTATTCTGTATTTAAAGGTCCAGCGTGTGGATTTGTGACATCTAGCGGTGTAATTTCAGATCTCAGCTCCCTTGCTTCACTCTACCATTCCAAGCATGAAGGAGAAACTACAGTGGCTGCGGAACGTGTGAAAGACGCAAATGCCCCTATTTATTTATTATTTTGTGTTGATTCTGGCAGCCAAAGATGGTAATGTTTCCACTACTTTGTTTCGTCTGATTTGTAGAAATCTGATCTAATCTGACCTGGTGTCATACATTAAGAAAAACTATTTAGAAATAGCTTCTCGCTGATGGTCGTTTGTTTTTGTAGGTTATATAGAGATATCAGTATTGAACCAGTTATAAACTCCTGCTAGTACATTCAAAAGAAACATATAAATACCACTGGCATTCAAATTGATTTAGTACCTGTACTTGCTCAAATAGGATATTTAACTGAAAATACTTTCAAATGCCAAAAGGTGTGTGTAAAAAAACAGCCTAATTGTTTAGCCAATCTTCTTGCTGATGGTCATGTTTGTCTGTGTAGGTCATATAGAGGCACTAATATTAAACTGAAACCAAAACCAGTCAAAGATCCTTAGCTTACTTTCAGGTTCCGCGGAGCTTTTTCACAAACAACTTACTGAGACACTGTCACAAGATCTGGAGTGATGACGTTTGAAGCACATGGTTATAGTTAGAGCTTTTAATAATGTGCAGTGAATTACATTTTAAATAAAGCATGGCTTCATCCACTGAAGCATGCCCACATCTGAGTAACATGCAAAAATATCACTTCGGAGTTTGGTTGTATTGTCTAAATGTTTATTAATACAGCCCCTCTTACTCTCCTTTGGTTTCAAAAAAGGTGTTAACAGTCAAGTAGCTTGAAGAGAATGAGCAGATCACTGAAACTCATTGTGTACAGTCACAAATAAACACAGTATTTTATGACAAAGTAAAATATCCTTGGCTGCTTCACTAAAGAAGTCAATATTGTACAACACATTAAAGTCAAAATGTACTAACCCATAACCAATAACACAATATGAGTGAAACGTTAATAAAGTTAACACTAAACAACATGTACATTTTCTCTTTCATGGTTCAGTAGGAAAATAATGAAAATTAAAAAGTAGAATAAAGTAGAAAGCAAGACTAAAAGTTTTATTTAGAAGTAGCCTGCACTATAGTCAAACTGTAACATGACAGTAATTAATGTAACCACATGGAAGAAAGTGCTGTGCTAAAGCTATGAATACACATTTACAAAAAGATGTAGACGCTTATACAGAATATAGCCCCATACTTTTTTTTACGGGAATAGTTCAACATTTTGGAAAGTTAATTATTCACCTTTTTGCTGAGAGTTAGATGAGGAGGTCAATACCACTCTCATGTCTGACAGTTAGCCTAGCTTAGCATAAAGACTGAAAGCAGGCAGCTATCCTGGCTGTGTTCAAGGTTAAAAATATGCTCGCCAGCATCTCTAATGCTAGGTAATTACCTTATTGTATGTTTGTTTTATAAAAACAAAGATGTAAAAACGACAAGTTTTAATTTTATGAGGAGTTTTCATACATTTAAATATGCTTTCTCACGATACACCAATTTATGAGGCACATTTTCCTCATCATGGCTTTACAGTTGATTGCTCATACGATTTGATGCCCTAATCTGTAGCTACTTACTCTGATGAAATCTGGCAGTCGATTGATCATTCTCCTGAGTGTTAACTAATGGGGAACTGAACGGAGGTGCAGCCACTGAAGTGGAATTAGAGATTGAATTAATATGAGTGCTAGTGCCTACTGCCATCGGAGCAGTGGCTGCTGGGTAAAAATGGACATCCACTGCAACTGTAGTGAGGCCCAAAGAGACATGGTGAGAAAGAAGCAGGGGTGGGTTGCTGTGTGAGATGCTGAGGCTGTGGTGAATAGGTGCTACACATGCCTCAGCACTCTGTAGGGTTAATGAGGAGCGTAGACCCTCCTCAAGTCTGGATGGTGGAGAGGGGGATGGTGAACGGGAGGGTAAGGATGATGGAGGAGGCAAGGCATCCTGACATGGGCTGCGGTTGTCTCCTCTGTTACTGGTCCAGTCCTCAGCACACTGCAGCTGGATGCTAGGCTGGGACAAACTGCAGCCCTTCTCTTCTTCCAGAGAGGGATCAACCTGAAATAGTAAGGAAGGAACTCTTTAATGATAACTTATTGATAAATAAACCACGTTTAACCACAGTGCGACCCAGTTAGTTCAATCTATTCATGCCCAGAGAACCTCAAAAACAATTTACTATATCATGTTTATGTGTTTCTGTCTTATCAAACCTTAGTGTCAAGAATGGGCTCTGGATAAGTCTCTACAATGACAGAGTGGTTGTCCAGAACGGGTTGTGGGTCCTCTTGAAGATCCTCAAATGTGGGCTCCATCTGCACCGTGACCAGGCTTGGTCCTGGGGGTCGGGCTCGGGTGTCAGATGTGTTGGGGCTCTGCTCAATCACAGCCACACAGTCGTCATCTTCAAAAGCTCTGTGCAAGAAACACAACACCCTGGTTTCTTGCGTCTTTTACAAAGAGGCAAAAAGATCTCATTAATTTTTTCGTCTTGTATGATAGTGTATTTACCTGTTTTCATATGTTCGTCCTGCAGCTCGACGTTCAGCGTGTCGTATGGGGACACCCAGATTCCTCTGAGCTGTCAAGGACATGTAAATTGGCTCTAAAGGAATAGTTTGACATTTTGGTAAATATTCTTTATTCGCTTTCTGGTGGAGAGAAGATCTCATGTCTGTCTATCTAATTAGCAGCTGGTTAGCGTATCTTAGCAACAAGCAAACAAGAGGGAAAAGGGAAAACACAAATCAAACCATTAAGATATAATCTGGTAGGTAGTGAGCCTTAGAGATTCTGGTAGGCAGATTTTGTTACCTTTTGAAAGAGCCAGGCTAGCTGTTTGCTCCAGTTTCCAGTCTTTGTGTTAACCTAAGCTAATTAGCTGCTGGCTGGATCCCAAAATTTAAAATAGCACTCCACTAATTCAGCATTACACTAATATAACATTGCTGAACTCACTAGACAAAATACTCATAATTGATGCAGCAGAACCAGAGATATCATCTTATTTTCGTCCTTGTTAAACCTGGCCTACATTACCCACAATGCAGCTAGACTGCCTTAAGTTAGAACATTTTTTCATCTATCATTTTCAAAATTGTAGTCTTTCTTTCTTTCTTTCTTTCTTTCTTTACATATTCAGTAGAATTCCCCAAATATTGTTGAAGGTTTGAAAGTTAAGTTTCCCTTTAACAGACAGACATAAGAGTGGTATCATTTACCTCTCCACCCTAAAACAAACAAGAGTATTTCGAAAATGTCGAACTATTCCTTGAAGAATAAGTATTTATGGAAGTTTTACATGCTCAGAATATGATACAGATATGCAGATATTTGCAAATTTGATGTGACTGAGTATCTCTGACCTGCTCGGCTTGTTGGTGCAGGTTCATTCTTCTGGACCACAGAATAGAAGGTAACAGTGATGAAGATGAAGGCCAAAGATACACCCACTCCTACCACAATGGGGATGTCATGTTTCTCCAGCACAGGCAGCCATGATGGAGACTGCTGCGTCACTCTGGAGTGTATAATACAAACAAACATAAAATCTGGTTATCTTGCTGCATTGCTGTGCTTTTTTAAAATTGATACATGGCAGAAACTCCATCTGCACAATATCCATCACTCCACCATCTTTTTTATTTTACCTACCTTGGATCATTGCTGGTCATAGGTGATTGGGATGTGTTCCTCTTCAGCCATTCTGTAAGCTCTGTGTCATTGGCTGATTTAGCTGACTGCACAGGGACACCTTGCTGGCTAATATTTAGATGTACCTGATCAGACATGTTGACCTGATGGACAACAGGAATCTCAGGGTCCAGTTTTGAAGGATTGGAAGTCTGATCAGGATGATGGTTGGTTGAGTCTGAAGGCTGGATTTTAAGAGGATTTCTGTGTTGGAGTGGTGGAGTTTCTGTCTGTGGTAGAGGAGCTTGTGAGTGGAACAGTGGATGTTGTATTGGAGATGACTGAGTTTGGGTTTGAGGCAGTTCAGATATGGTCGAAGTTGGTTTAGGTAGTGCTAGCAAAGGTTGACTGTGAGTTTGGGATTGTGGAGGTGGAGGTTGTGTGGAAGGCAAATAAAACTGGATTGTCGATAGCTCAAGATGGAACTTCGGAAAAAGGCTTTGAGGAAAAGATTGTTGAGGATCAGATCGAGATATTTGTGAGTGGGTTGGTGAAGACTGCCAATGTGTTTTCTGATGTAGAGGTTGACCTGAGTGCTCAAGTTTGGTTTGAGTAATCTGGGTTGAAGTTGACTCATGGTAGGATTGGTAAAATGTGCTTTTTGTAACCAACTGGTGAGGCTGAGTTTGAGATTTGTGCAATTCAGCAGAAGACTGGGTTACTGACTCAGAGTGGCTTGCCTTAATTTCAGTTACACGACTCTGTGTTGGAGTCGGCAAATACAAATCCATCTTGAGAAAGCTGAAGGGTCCACCCCCTTGAAGCTTTGACGGTGGTTGAGACACGGACATCTCAGTGAAGGATTCTGTAATTTCACTGGCTAGAGACACAGCATGGATGTTAGAGACCTGAGAATCAGGCTCTGTCATCAAATGGTCGCTGGTTTGATGCTGAACTTCTTGTGATGATGTTAATGTCCAATGAGATTGACTCTCTGAGAGTACATACTGAACAGTTGTATGCAACTTGTCACTGGTGACTGCCGATGTTGGGTCGTATGTTATTGGTGGTACACTATTTAAAATTAAAGGAAGAACACTAGTCACTGGCCGTTGGGTGTGGAGATCTACTGATTGGAAGTTGGGATGTGGAGGAGGTGGTAATATAGGAGGCTGCATCTGAGTGACTAATGGCTGGGTTGGATTGGTTGTTGGCTGATTCAGGCGGTGCTGTAAAAGACGGCCAAGTGACCCTGGAGGCATCTTTAGCTCAGCCACAACTCCCCTTGAAAATGCAGAAAATGTGGTAGCTCTATTTGTTGTAGCATCACAGTGTGATGAGGAGCCTGGAAATAGTAAAAAGCAAAAAAATGTCATGTTTTCTTTCATATACCCAATACAATTTCACCAAAGTAATGGCTCAATATTGGAGCACAGCAACATTGCTAAAAATATGTCTAATGGGGCAACAAACTGAGCAGTTAGAAGTTAGTTATCAGGTCGTAAACAGTCCGTCAGTGTTGCCAGATTAGCTTTCCAGTGGGCGCACCTTAAATGTTGCTTATAAACCCTCATTGCACCTGAGCCTGATTGTGCATAACTATTGTGTTAGTGCAGTTAGTAAAAGCTGAACCAGGAGGTCCCTCTTTAAACGATTTTACAGGGAGACTACAACTTGGACTCTCGATGGAAAACTACAACCTCCTGGAGACAGCCAAAGGCATCTGTGGGCAAATTTTTTGTAGCTTTCGGAGCCTGTCTACTTGCACTGTAGAAGAAGGTAATCAGAAAAGAAAAGCACAACACAACTGTGCTCAAAGAATGAGTACAACAGACAACAAACAGCCATTTACAGATACATTCTGACATAAAATTTGGAAACTAACATTTCTTCAAATAAAATCTAAAAGATCACATTGTAATATTAGCTCATGCAGAAAATAGTGTTAGCATATTAGCTTGCTAATCGTAATGTTTGCTTGACTACCCCACAGATGCGTTTGCCTCTGTTGGTCATGTGACTCGTGGCTTGTAGGTCGCAGCGGCAGATTGAGACAGTTAGGGTTGCCATTATTGTCTGACTTTATACATTGTTATATATTGTTGCCCTGTCATACCTATTTTCTACTGATGTTGTTGCAAGATCTTAGCATTTACCTTGATGAGTACAAAGTAATCATAAGCCATTGAACTGATGGTTGGAGCTATGAAAATACATACATGTGGCCTCGCTATGCTGTGCCTGTGGATGATGTGTGGCCTTAAGGTGTTTCTCAGCCTTGGAGTCACTTGATTGGGAAACTAGCAGTTCTTTGCTATTGTTGGTGCTCTGGAAAATATGAAAACAAAGACTCTTACTTTCAGGACGGGCACAAAGTTTAACACAATCAGAAGCCACAGCACAAGTAATAAGCTGGTAATAGGCCACAAATATCAGAGCGTTGATGTTACCCATTGAGAATGGAAAGTCACCACATATAAAGTTGCAAACGCACAATCAAGAATAATGTACAGCTTCTGGACAGATACCACACATAAAAACCGAATACAGTCTGCACACTGATTTGAAAGCAAAACAGTGTCACCAAATAAGCCACAGCAGAGATTTTCACTTCATTACTCACAGCAGACAAAACCAGTCTTGTCTGCTTGCCTGTATCAGCTGGATGACGTTCAGCTTAGGACAGAGGACAGCATGAAACACAGTCAGCAAGAAAAAGAAACTTGTGCATATGGGATCATGGAAACATCTTGTCGTACAACAATATACTATAAGTGTATATGTGTGTGTTATTGTAGTTCACAGTGGATTATTAAGCACCACAAGGGCTTAAAAATACTAGTGTAATGACAGCCCTCCACACACACAAACACCCACTCTGAATATACTGTGATAATAAGACAATATATGTGCATGTATGTATTTAGTAATACGATGTCACTCTGCCACTGAAGAAAAAACTGTGAAATGATGAGCAGATGTTACCTGTGACAGTGAGGATGGTATGTTTCTGATGTCGTCCTGCTCGGTTCTCAGCAGTACAGTAATATTCCCCTACGTCATAATACTGCACACTGGAAATATGCAGAGCTCCGTCGTCTACACAGGCCATAGAATAACAAGTGATGAATCACAAAGAGTTGAAACATATTCACATCCACTTTAGGTATTTGTGAAGTTTTCATGTATGTGTCCACCTCTTCCAAGGATGCTATTCATGTTTGCTGCTGAAAACAATTTCCAATGAGAACTTGGTGAAAAACTTCATGAAAATAAACGTTAAATGGCACCAATCACTCACCATCAATGTGTCTGTCTTTAGTGGGGCTGATGGGGGACTGTGTATCTGCTCTGCCCCTGGTCCAGGTATATGTGATGGGCAGAATCCCTACAGCCCTGCAGGGCAGGACCACTGCAGCCCCAATCCTGCAGTTCACCTGAGCTACGAAGGTCACTATGATGGGACTCACTAGGAGGAGGAAAGAGTATATGGAGTCAGATGTCTCAACAATTTGAATCTACATTACAATCACAATAAGTTAAAGTGCAAAACGTACCCGCGACTCGCAGCATTGCTGTGTTGTGGCTTTGGCCCAGTGTGTTGGAGGCCTCACACACATACAGTCCCTCATCATAGCTCCTGGCTGACTGGATGTAAAGAGTGGCATTTCTCAGTCTGTGTGAGAAAATGTCAGTGGTCATATACTATAAAACCATTCCTTTAAAATAATTTGTGTGGGTTACAAGGCAGGAAATATTATTAACCATTAACGGTTTCTGTTAATAGAGTCACAATACAACAACTCACCCCAGAGCAATTTTGCCTCCAGTCTGCTTGGAGTGGCCTCTCTTCACCCAGCTGATGGAGGGTAGAGGGTGACCAGACACCTGACACTCTAGCACTACCCGAGCACCCACAGGCACCGTCAGCACCTGGGGCCACAGTTTCACTGATGGAGGGGCTGCCAGAGAGAGCAAAGCACTGTTATACACAGAGATGAAGGAACAGTTTGAGTGTCCAGTATGGCTGGTCAGTTGTAAAGTCATACCCAGCACAGTTAGGGTAGCTCTTCTAGAGGTGAGGAATCTTTGAAGGTGGACGTTGGAGGCCCTGCAGAAGAAGCTCCCACTGTCGTTCTCCTGGACACTGCAGAGAATAACGTCAAGACACACTAATGTAATAGCGATAGCCCCAATTGGTATAGAAAAACATGCAGAATTAACCAGAGTCTATATCATATACTGTAGAGGTTAAATAACATATACCCTTTTTAATAGTTAACTCTCTGTTTCTCTTATTTCTCTATTGTTAATTCCTCTACCCATATCATAATTCAACAATCAACAATATAAACTCAAATTGATTCAGAACACATCCATATGGTATATTGTCATATTCTCAACTGCTGTACACAAATGTACAAATACAAACCAAACACTCTGAGGACATAAACTTTTTGTCTTTAAACACATACTATGCATACCTACAAAAACAAGCGCGCGC
>NW_023339718.1:16836886-16839349 GCF_004916995.1 Morone saxatilis
TATATTTGTGGTTTTAAGTACCAAAAACCATACGAATATAGTTTTACATCTCCTCTCTCTGAGCCTGATTGGCTGATTTCTGAGTGATGCACGACACAGGTTGTATGTTAAAACTGTCACAAATGTATCGCTACTTGTAAAATGATATGACATTCAAAATGACAAAGGATATAACAGTTTTCAACCATACCATATTCCAGTTTGGGTAATAACGCAACAATAAAATTAAAATAACACTAACACTGGTTGAAAGCAACCCCTTGTCTCATGTGGTGTTGGGTTTTGGTTATTATAACCAACCAAGTTTGCAGTATGATGGAAAAAAACATGTTTCAGAGATATTCTTCATCGATATAACCTTCTAATCTATTATTTATCTCATTAACACTCACTGCATCATAACCCCATCCTAACAGCTGCTATTTCCACACAACAGCACTGAACCTACCCTTTGCATACATTCACTTTTGATCAGTTTCTAGCTAATGTACTCAGCAGATGAATTTAACATTACTCTCTCTCAGTCTCATTCTATCTCTCTTGCTCTTAATGCCCTCCCCTCCCTTTTCCCTTTGCTTCATTCCTATTTTGGTTGTGAGTCTGTGGCACCGCAGCAAGCTCAGCTTTGTCCTCTTTAGTCCCTTGAATGGGCTCAGCCACTTTATAGAGCTCGCACTGTGGCCCTCCACTCAATGAAAGTGACATGAAAAGAGGCTGCGGAGCTTTGTACTATGAAGATCAGTTATTGGTCCTCTGCAAGGAAAGCTACCCGTCTGATCACATAGGCTTTCATGATCCTCAATATGGCCATGTAAGGGCTGATCCTTTATTGTTTGAACGTGCCACAAATTTTGCTTATACAATGTTGGGTTAGTACAAGTAAATATATATCGAAGGAAAACATGCCAGAGACACAGTTTTGATCTCAAGAGGCTCATTTAAGATGAAAGGGTTAAAACTGAATGTGTAATGATGACGGTTAAAGGGTTTGATGTGCTTTGCAAGAATGTGAATGTTGCACAGAGAGAAAGATAAAGATGTGTTTCATGATCAGTTTAGCATATTTTGAGGCAAAAACTGTGTTACATTACTCCAAAAGTAAAACAGCTTTTAACCATATTTACTAAAAAAAGTGAATGTGCATCCTCTACTCTTATGCACACATTAGAACATGTTGAAATAAACAGCTGGTGGTGCTAATTCTCCAGTCCTGTGCCATTAAATTACCTCAGAAGAAGTCTCCCACTATTTTTTTTTTGCAATATGTCATTTGCAATAACATTTTGATGTTACAATTTTCTGTAGTTTTTGAGAACATCAATGAATTAACAGTTTATAAACAATATGATTTCTTAGACAATAACATTTACCTCTAAATTAGATTAGAGGTCGACTATATTACAAGCAATCATAGAGCATGAGGTTTATAGACAAAAATATAATCACATTTTATTTTATTATGGCCCAACTCATAGAGGACGAAGTCAAATCAAAAGATTGAAAAATAAATATGTAAAAACAAACATTGTGTTTCCATGGTGTTAGTGAAACCAAACTCCCACCAGTGGTGCTTGAATCAATGAAAAATACTTGATTTCAGACATTAGTGCATTAGTAATCACTGTCAAACTAAATGCATCAATGAATTGCTTGATTGGTTCAGCAGGGCTTGTGGCTGGTCATACTCACATAATGCTAAGAGCCTGTGGGTGTATATTTGTTTGACTCACAAGGCTCACAACGGATCATTTACACTGTTTAGCATGTCATTACGATGTTTTTAGCCCACACTGACTTGTATGCTCTTTCTCTCAGGACAAACTGTCAATGGCAATATATTCATTATTTTCTACTTAATCTCTAAAATTAAGTAAAACACTGGGTGGAGATGCTGTATTGGTAATCCAGCATATGGCAATGTACTGTGTCGTACTCTATATGTGGCAAAACTTAATGTTTGGCAATGTTGAACATTTCCAAATGTTGTTGTAGTCTTCAAACAAGGCAGAAATCAAGCCACATAAAATGTAATCAGTCTCTGGCCGGTACTTACATGAAGCAGTTGCCTGTAAACAGGACCATACATGGACTGCAGCTCCAGGGAATGAGCTAACTGTATCATTATGATCAAGGCGTCAAAAATCTGGAGTTATAGTTAATAACCTTAACCCCATCCCCAGCACCTAAACTGATTGTTGGACAGATTACATTTAATTTTGGGCTGATTAGAGTGCTGCTCAACTGAAAAAGTGAAGTTAGAGAAATGCTTGAGTAACTATTCATTCATCTCTTTAAGGGTAAAGGGTCAAGTGACATAAAACATTATTGGTATTGGTTATTAAGTAAAGCTGTTCACATTTAATTTCACTGTACATTACATTTGAATGTAGTACTTATGGGTGGCAGTAGCTCAGTGTTCAGGGACTTGGCTTGGGAACTGGAAGGTTGCCGGTTCAAATCCCA
>NW_023339718.1:16839449-16843767 GCF_004916995.1 Morone saxatilis
GGAAATGCAGAACTTATTTTAAATTACATTTTAGTGATCTTATAGTTTAAGTATTTTAATTTTATTTTTAGTATTTCAATTAATTTATTTAATGAAAAAATATAATATATATATATTTCAGTGATTCCTCCATGAACCACTAGAGGGAGCTTGGGTACCACCAGTGGTACATGTACCATAGTTTGAGAACCAGTGGTCTAATGGATATCAAAATTCAAATAAAACACCAGAAAGGTGTGAAATATGGGACCTTTAATTAAGTGAAATAACAGCTAAGGTTACATCTGATATTTCCAATTCCTGTCTTTTATGTGCATTTTCCAGCTGACACCATGGATGAAGCTGTATGGTGGTTTCCTCATGCCTCCCAGGGAGCTCTGCTGTAGGATGCATGCCTGTGTCTCCATTTGGATGCTCCCACAGATGATTTCCCACCTCTGCTTTCTCATCCTGTCCAGCTTGGCAGTCTCATCCCAACTACTGGGTGAGTCCATGTACCTCTTAGTATACGTTAACCACTAGATGTTCACTGTCCCTAAACATGATTCATCGTAGATGAGACTACAGTTAAATGCACTAAGCACTACACTGCAATGAAAGTGTCTTTAGTTTTCTGATACAAAGCCCAATACATGTCACCATACTGTATAAAGATATTCCAATGAAATAATTAAGTAGTGAAAATATTTTATGTCATCTGATTGTCTCTAACATCCATTGCCTATTTAAACTGTGTGTTCCAGGTTTGGAGGATGTTTTCTTTAGTCCGCAGGACCAGACAGTCAGAGAAGGAGAGGGAGTTTTCTTCCAGTGTGTGTCAGGGGAGAGTTCACCTCCTGCAAGCGTCACCTGGCTCAAAGATGGGACACTGGTCACAAGAGGTAGACAGATTCAGGTGAGCACAGCTTTAGACAGAGTCAACAGATTATTAGAAAGGTATCAAACACCACTTATGCAGGAAAAAAGGGTCAAGGGAAGATGAATGAATGAATTAACAGTGCTAAAATGCAATGCAGCTTCAACAACCGGTGGAAAGTTCAGTGGTCTTCACACCACTTTTGAAATAATTCAAAAGGCTGCAGCAGTCCTTCAGATCCATGGGAAGAAATTATTATCCTCCCAGTCTAAATTTGACTCAGATACCTCCTTGGACTGAAATATCTTTACCACTGATATGAATTAAATAAAAAGGCCTTGTGACATCGCCATCATTTTTTGGGACAACTAGTTTATATGGTAAACCTTCTGTAGGCCTTTCCTTACCGCTTACCTCATCATGCAGGGTCCTAGAGGGGACTATGTGAACATTAGGCAAATTTATTTATATAACACATTTTACACACAAGACAACCTATAGTGCTTCACAGAAGTCATGAGCAAAAGCACACAAAAAAAAATAAACAGGTAACAAATAAAATAATAATAGCAAACAAGCAAAAGCACATAGGATAACACATAAAATCAGACAGACAAACAATGAAACAAATTAATTTGATTAAAACGATTACATTCTTTAAAAGCAATGGTAAACAGGTAGGTCTTTAGCTTGGATTTTAAAGTAGTCAGCATTGTTTCAAATCTTAGTTCTTCTGGCACTTTGTTTCACATTTGAGCAGCATCAAAAATAAAGGCAACTTCACACTTAATTTTGATTCTGGGAACAGCCAGTTATCCAGAACCAGCCGACCTGAGGTGTCTTCAAGGTTTGTACTGGGTCAAGAGATCTGATCTGAGGTATCTTGGACCTAAATCATTCAGTGACTAATGGACAACCAGCATCATTTTTAAGTTGGTTCTGTGAGAAACTACTAGCCAATGTAGTGATCTGACAATTATATGGAGTTATATGCTTTGCATTTTTGGTCAGGTCAGAGCTACAGCTGTCTGATTGCGGCCTTAGACAGACCTGTGAGGAGCGATTGCAGTAGTCCAGCCTGCTTGTATGCATTTATCTCTAGCCTCTAATAAAATTAGAGGCTGTTCTCCCCAAAGGACCCCCTGATTTCAGGATTTGGAAGTCCAGCGAATATCTGGGACCTTGGTGCGATCATTATCAGGTATCAGTGTGATGTCAATGGTCCAGCTTCAGCCAGGTGCCCCTGTATGTGTCTCATGCGAGAAACTTTCCTTACTGTCTCCATTATGATCCGTCTCACAAGGAGGTAGCTCCACCTGCAGATCAAGAACATATTTAATGAGATAAGGACATCTTCATTAGTTACTAACCAATCAATTAAGTGTTTCAGACATGACCCAACATTCAATGAAACTGCAGTTTTTTGGTAGCTTGGAATAGCCTAAGTAAAGCAGCTTCTCAGAAAAAACATTATGAAACCTCAAAAAAAAATATTATTAGACGCTTTAACCCAGATGTATTATACTCTGTGCTTCAAACTGTGTTTTTATGTTCAGGGTGAGTATGGAGGTGGTAAACAGAAGAAGACCTCAAGCACTCTGCATCTTTTCAACGTAACATTAGAGGATGATGGGATGTACATTTGTGTCACACACAATCCTTTACTGAACATCAGCAAGAGGAGCAAGCCAGCTAAACTAACTGTGCAGGGTGAGTATGTGTACATGATTTTGTTTTTATTTTTGTTTTTTACTCTTACACTTTTCAATTTGTATTGGCATATTGTCACTTTAAGCACAACTTTAGTGTCACACAAATGTTGCTTTAGGTGAAAATATCCCCTAATACACTAATTAAAAGCAGGAGATATTATACATTCCCAATTTAAATATTTTTATTCTACTTTAAGACCCAGTGTGACATTTAATTACTTAATTACATACATTTCTTGCAGCAGGGTTAATAACTTAAACTTTACCTTGCAGGGGTCCCTAGAAGGCTGCAGATCATCCAGGGTCCCGTCAACATCACTGTTGCTATAGGAACAGAGGTCTACATGCACTGCACTGTTCGTGGCTTCCCTGTTCCCATGGTGCACTGGTTCAAAGACGACTGCCTCCTGACAAACTGCTCAGCCTCGTTCAGCCTTCAGAACAATGGACAGCTGCTCACATTCAGGTCCTACACTGCATGGGACAAGAGGAATATTAATCCTTTATTGTTTTTCTGCCAAATTGTAATGATGAATCAAGAACTATGCACTGTAAAAATGACGCTTGTTTTGCATTGAGTTTGTTGAGGAATATGTTATATAATATATTTATAGTTTGTGTTAAGTTGTGGTCCTCACAGTTTGAAGTTTTGATGTTCAAAAGTGTTTTTATACTTCTGCAAGACAGAATTAAAAATCTTATTTCTGGCTGTGTTTTCAGGAATGTGACCAAGGAGGATGAGGGCTCGTATCACTGTGAAGCATCCAACCAGAAAGAGTCAATCAAGTCGCAGCCAGCCTTCCTTCTTCCAGCCGGTACTGTGTACCAACATCTGCACGTTACACAACTCTCCTCTAGTACACCATGCTTTATTTACAAATGTCTTCAGCTATCTTGTTTTCATCAGGATGCTGGCTGAGACGGTTTCCGATATGATCGATATAAATAAAAACCATAACATTTCAATAATTATTACCTAGCAAATACGGCTATTCATTCTAAGCCATGAATTACATATCACTTTCTCAAAACTGGCTGATTAAAGTAAAAAATCACAATAAAAACTGAATGTAGCATTTTTAAATAATTTTCAAAGTAGATGAAAAGCCTTGTTTAAACAAACAACAGACAAAGGCTGATTTAATTAGTACTTTGTTTCTCAGACCACATTTAACATACTTGTTCTACCTCTTATGAAAAGCATGTTGCTCTTTGTTACCAGGCCTTTTAAAGGCTAATATGATTTTTCCTGAGGATAAACATGATGTAAATATTGTTACTCTATTGGCTTCTGCTTCTGAAGATTCAATTATGAAATTATTTTTTAATGTATTAGTTTGTTAGCCTTTCTGTGTTAGTTTGTCTTCTTGTCCAGGTTTTCATTTATAACATTTAGGATGACCTATTGGCAATATAATATTCATATGTATGCTGTAATTTGTGTATAATCACCTGAATATGAGAATAGTTTACCTTAGAATGAGCCGTTTCTATCTATAGACACCACAGGCCGCCTTACATGGAGGCCACCATGTTTCTACAGTAGCCCAGAACCAGCAACCCAACACTGGCAGTAGAGGTAGGTAGTTCTGCCTATCACACTTGATTAATGCAAACTGTCACCACTAGATGCCACTACACTCTTTTACATGATGTCAAAATAGCTCAAGAATATAATCCTCTCAGGATTGTTTTAACTTTTACTCACATAACATGACTCATGACTGAGGAAACTAGTGCATACATAAGA
>NW_023339718.1:16843867-16849740 GCF_004916995.1 Morone saxatilis
TGAGATGTTGACTAGGGGCGACAGTAGCTCAGTGTGTAGGGACTTGGCTCGCTGGTTCAAGTCCCACAGACCACAAAATATGGAGTGTTTTGGTAGCTGGAGAGGTGCCAGTCTCACCTACTGTGCACTGCTGAGGTGCCCTTGAGCAAGGCAAGAATTTCCCCAATAGGGGATTAATAAAGTATATATCTTGTCTTACATATTTTATACATTTACTTCAGTACAATTTAAATGCTGTATTTTCTACTTTACTATAATTATCTGATAACTGTAGCCACTGGTTACTTTGCAGATTCACATTAATAATACAAAACATAAACTTTATTGAGGAGTTAAAATAACTCCTACATTTACTAGCTGCAACATATGTTATATTATACATATGTTACCTATCTAACATACTGTAGCTTACATGGGCCGTGCATCCATAATTATTTCACTTAGCCTATATATTATACCACACAGTGCAATATATATTCATTATTTTGAAATGGACCATTCTGCACAATAGTATTTTTAAGTTTTTGTACTTAAAGTATATTTAGAATTTGTACTTTTGTACTTTTACTTAAATGTACTACAAGGAGTTTTTAACAGGTTATGTATGTCTTAATTTAATACTGATGCTTCTATATGACAAACAAACAGTAAACAAACAGTAAGACGATTGGCTATTTCTATATAGTCATTCTTAATGCCTGCCACAGGAAAGAATCTGGTCAAATTCATCTAGAAACAAATAAAACAAGAAAACACTACAACTTCTATCCACAGGGGCCGCCAAAATCAACACAAAAAGAAAGTGCATTGTAGCTAGTAAAATGTTAATGCATGATTTTTACTTGTTACAGAGTACACTAGCATTGCCAATTTTTCTTAAGATTGGGATCTGAATACTGAGCACCACTGTGATTTGGTCATTTTAAACTGTTATTTGTATTTATTACAGTACATAAGCTAGATTTTGAAGCATTACCTCTACTTTTCTGGTTTTATTGCAAAGGGCTCTCAGGAACAATATTTTGGAACAATTAAGCTTATGTTGCATTCCACAGATATACAAGAGAAACAGAAATTCAATGCTGATTTCTACTTAGTGCATGTCGTGCAATAATAATGTATGGTGCCCTCAGAAACAAGGTAAGGGCTGCATTAGCATATGAATAAATACAGCACGCTCCAATATGATCAGTGGACTTTAAAGGTACAAGTAGTATTTAAAAAAGCACATCACACTTGTTAAACTAAACACAACACAGATGCTATTTTACAAGTTGCTTATCAAGATGTTCATGATGCAACACATTTTTTTTTTTTAACAAGATGTCCTTGAGGCATCACATTTTTATCTACTTAAAGACCATTGAGAGTTATCAATACTTACCCTGCATGTGTCCAAGGATTGTTTCTGTGTTGGTTTGCAATCAGCCCATTCGTCTCTGAAGTCTGTGCAGAACCTCTGTTCTCCTGATCCCGAGCTTCCAGCTGGGAAAGCAACAGCCGCACGCATGTGCTATGCACCCTCCACCCTCCCTCACACACACAAACACACACAAACACACACACACACACACACACACACACACTGTGGCATTCTTATTCAAAACCAACAGCTGTAATGAAGCACAAAACCGTAATTGTGTACCCATTATTTAGACAGTAAACAGATGCAAAAACTACACTACAACACTACAATAAATTTAAATGTGTAGCCAAGTGTCCACTGATTATAGTGAGTGAGAGATTTTCAAGCATTTTACTTGGTTGTAAAATGAAGATAGAAAAGGCTGATGCACTTTTTCTTTTTATACAGTACATTTGGGCCACTATACTCACTTACACTGCCCAAAGTAAGTTGATACATGGAGATTACACCCACATGTGATTGTTCATTCTGAATCTCATTCTGAAGCTATGGGCATTAATCTGCTGCAACACCATCCACTATGCTGAAAAGGGTTTCCACCAGAGATTGGATCCTGGCTGCAAGGATTTGCTCCCATTTAGCCACAAGAGCATTGACACTGATGCTAGGCATTAAGTTGAATGTTCACTTTCACGAGGTGTTGGATGGGGTTGAAATAAAGTATTAAATAAAAAATAAAATAAATAAGAATATTTCAGTGTTTTCTCCCCAATAGGACTTTCAGAGTAAATTATTGTATCTGTTGCTGGTATCTGTATATAATGATGTGTCTATATGTTTCTTTACTATTTAATCTTTTAAGATGATGGTATTTACTATATATATATATATATACTGTATATGTACTTTTGGGCGTACTTTTTCCCTTTATTAGACAGGAGTTTCGAAGTTCAGTGCATTACAGTAAAGGGTACTGACTAAGTAATGTATAGAACAATATTTGACTTTCACATTACAGTTCTTTCTCTCCCCTTTTTTTGAAGTAACCACAAGTAATTTTTTTCTCACGGTGAGCAGTAGTGCTCATAGCTGATGTTGGAATCAACCCTTCACCCTTTTGTTTGTGTGCCAAAACCACTTCCCACATTGCCAGCACAATATTGTGTCAGCTAACATCACAACAACACTAAATAATGTGTACAATGTGTTATAATGTGTTAGTGAATGAAGAACTGTTGTTTTAGCACACAGTGACCTACACCTTAACACATTTGTCAGTTTAATGTGTAAGTGTTCGTTGTGTGAGTGTTTCCCCTTAAATGTAGGTTAATGGGGGATGATAATGACTGCTGCACTCAATCACTCTAAAGGGCATTTTAGAACAAGCATTTAAGAAGGTGGCACTTTAGCATAACTGTAAAGATTTCACGGTAAAAGATGTCTATACTAATAGGTCATTAAACTCATTACAGAATCTCAAGAGAATCTGCCAGTAGGTGAGATAATTTAAACAAAAGGCTGATTCCAAAGTACAAAGTACAGCTGCTAATTTTAAAGTTTTGTCAGAAATGTATTTCATCATATTGTGTTTTATTACTAATGACATTCTGAAAGCCTGAAATGCACTTTGTGTTTGGTGCTAATTAACAAGATGGTAAAGATTATTCCTGTGAAACAACAGCATGTTAATATTGTCATTAAGAGGCTGTTAGCATGCTTATGTTAGCATTTAGCATTTAGTCTTCATGACTGTAGATTTATTAGTCCAGTTTCAACCATAAAGTGTCTTCTTTTTATGCTAAAGGGGGAGAAGAGTATACATAACCAAACAAAAAGAGCCATGCATGCAGTGGCTTCTCTATCACATGCATGGCTGCAGCTAACATAGGCTTCTGTAGTCTTCCCACATGTCTACTGGGGCCAGATGAAGTCCTTGCAAATGTAAATTGACCATCCATTCAGCATAATCAAATGGAAATTAAAGTACAAATGCACCGATTTATAATCTATGCAGGAAGGGTCATTTTAATTAAGCAGACAAAGACTGATTTAGCAGGCGAAATGTAACATTGTTGGATTCAGGACAACATCAAACACACAAATCCACCAAAGGAGGTGTAGCATCCCAGTTCTCCAAAATAATGTGTGTGAGTGCACAGTGTAATGTAGATATTAAAAGAGGTGTCTTTGTGGTAAAGACCCAGTAACTTTTCCCAGTGCATATCCTTGGTCTTGTCTAGCATGCTGTCTTCGTCTCTTTAGATCTGCCCATGCACTTGTGACATATGTACATTTCACTTTTATCACATATATTTCTAAAAAAAATAAAATACATTTTTATCTTCGTTTTTTTTCGTTCATTCCTTTTTTGTAATCCTTATTTTTCACACTGGTCTTTCAGCACAGCCTTTGCAGCACATCCATATTACTTGTGAATGTGACAAATCTTTCCTTTGAATCCTTGAATTACATATTTACTTCAAATTAATATTATTGATCCCAAAAAAGTTTATTCCAAAAAGCTCCCGAGGACACAGAAGTCATGTCTTATGTAACATTACTGAGCATCTAGGGGATTACATGACATCATGAACGGTTTACAATTCACCATTAAACACACATATGACACATTAGGGGTTTTTAAAACTGATTATGATGCTGTTAAAAATGATTAATTACTATTAATTTTCAAATACTCTATATCTGTGATTGGTAGTTTTTATGCAGCACAACCCCTCCCAAATCCCAAATTAATCTTTTAGAAAATAAAAAATATATTTAAATGAAATACAATGCTATTTACAATTATTATAATTTTAATACATTAAGCAGTGGGATGCCAAACAATGTGGAAGTAAAGCCAATCTTACAAAAGACAATAGTTTTACTTGGCACCAGTTTTGAAGCTGAGTCACGACAGCAGCAGGAAAGCCAAAGAGGCGAAAGGTGAGACTATGAGAAGGAAACCCAGAGTGATGAAGATGGGCTGGGCAGCTCCGTGGAGCTCGGTTAAACAGAGGGCCTGCTCCAACATTTGGTGAGTCTCATCACTAACACCTGGAAAACATAAGACAAAGTTTGGTACAAAGATTTATGATGAGCCGTTTTATAATGTCAAACTGAGCAGCCCTTACCGTGTTGGGACCATTCCTTCCAGGCGTGCAGAAATTCAGTGTTGTGTTCCCTCCCAGGAACTGTTAAATGTGAAACAAATGTCTATTCAGAACTTGCATTTGGAAAATGTACTAATTTATAATCCAACAACCAGATAATTCTCACCTTTGGAGTGTTCTGTCAGCAGAAGTTTCAAATCTCTGAGAGCCCGGGTGAGGTTCTCCAGTCGGTGCTGCAGGTGGATGTTTTCCTCTTTCAGAGTGTGGATGGTATCATGGAGCTCATAGGCTGAGCTGCAGTATGAAAGCAGAGAAATCAACCACAAAATGATGGTGACTTGCAAGATGGAGAACATTGTAGTTGCAGACATATGACTGGATGTGACTTAAATCTGCTGCTCACAGTCTCCCAAAATCCTCCTGCAGCTCCAAAATGTTCCAAACTCAGGTGGAAGTGGTAATGTTATTCAAGAGCTGGCCTATTTCTGCGTCAGCATTGATTTAGTGATGGGTAGCTAAATGCTCTTAGCCCGCTGACCACTCTAAAGGATCAATTGTTCTGTTATCTCAGAGCCCAAATTAGAGGGACACAGATAGAGCTGTTTTGGAGTTAATAAATCTTCATCCTTGCATGCAGCTTTCAGTGAGCACACCATTTGCTCCATGCAGACTCATGAGCCAATCATAAATGACACAACATGTGATGAAGACAAAAAGGACAAAAAGCACCTGCAGACCTGTCATCAGTGCACTAGAGAAAAAGGTGGTTAATATATAAAAATTAATGTATGGTTAATATGAAATTAAGAAAGACAATAGAATAAAGATCCAGGTTGCTGTTTCTAGTTGATTTTCTTGAGGCCTTAGACTTACTTTTTGCATGGAAGTAGTGAATAACTCAGCGGTAGATGCTGAAAATCTTTGTTGTTCTAGGGGGCGAAGTGAACTTTTGAAGATTATCCTGTTTATCATGACGGATTAACATGTTTTATTATTATTATTATTATTATTATTATTATTATTATAAGAGTCGTTGGGACTATGTGTAAAACAAAAATGGAAAACATATTATTCAGAACATTTAATTTAATTTTTATGCTAAAATATTGCTAGAAAACAGAGACAATTGGAAGAGAAGTCATTTAAGATATAATTTAAAATTGTTTTTTTAAAAAAACCATTTATAATAAAATAAAATACAGTTAAATAGTAAAGGTCAGGTTAAGTTGTATGGTACAATTTCATACAGATACAGTTTAAAGTACTTTGCATGGGAATAAAAAGACAAAAAAAGTTTGTCTAAAGCAATGAAGCAGTTATTTTGTTTGTTTGTCAGGTAGGGGTCCGTGTGTGTGTGTCTGTGTGTGTGTGTGTGTGTGTATATGTGTCTGTGT
>NW_023339718.1:16849840-16850062 GCF_004916995.1 Morone saxatilis
TAAATAAAAAAATATATATATTTCAGCCCTATTTTAACTGTCCAACCCCCACGGCTCCTATGTCATATGTGCTTTCTGATAGGATTACAGATCAACACGAGCCTGAAATAAAAACTAAAATCCCAAATGTATAATTAAAGAGCTTAGAGGTTATTTTCTGAGTGTGGAAACAGCCAAAATGATTTTAATACAGGGCAGTACGGTAAAAACATCATATTGCGA
>NW_023339718.1:16850086-16850895 GCF_004916995.1 Morone saxatilis
TTGCATCAGAAATGTAATTTTCACAAAAAAAAACCATGATGATGAGAATATTTTGGGGACTCTACCAAATAAAAAGGTTTTCTTAAATCTGGAGAATGATATTTGTAGGCTGTATACCTGCAGAACTACAGTGCCTCATCATAGTGCTGTTTTGATACATATTTTACCGTTATCAAAAAATGTCAGCTTCTTCAATTTGCATATTAGACTCGGCCATGTTGTGATTTGAATAATATTTTGATTAATTGGGAAACCTTATTTTAATAAACAAATATAATGATAATTGTAGCTTTACTTTTATTTCCTTTCCTTATATTTTCTAACATTATTGAACTGTTCATTGTTTGTTTCCAGGCTGCGTATCGAGGCAACACAGTCGGACTGCCGCGCTTTTGTCCTGTTGACAATGTGGACAAGATTGACAAGACGGTGCTGCACAGCTACCTGCGTAACTACTTCTGTCCTGAGCGGATGGTGCTGGCTGGGGTCGGCATCGAGCACGAGCAGCTGGTTGAATGTGCCAGGAAGTACCTGCTGGACGTGAAGCCAGTGTGGGGAACGGGCGCAGTAGCCAACGTGGACCTCTCTGTCGCACAGTACACGGGTGGCATCGTAAAGGTGATTTATTGGTTTTATTTTTTACAAGTCATCTTGCTGGACTTTGTAGTTGCGAAATGGTGAAAAAGTGCATCTGTTTCAGTTTATCTACTACAGAATCATGGCGCACACGTAAACAGGATGACAACCATGGGTATTTTTTAATGTATTTAGCCATTAAACAGAAGTCATGTTTCACCAAAAAGATTTTT
>NW_023339718.1:16850923-16851205 GCF_004916995.1 Morone saxatilis
TTTTTAAAGCAATGTCCTTGAATTTTCGTCTGTAGGTTGTCTTCAGTTACAGAGGAGGACAAACATTTGAATTTGATATTATTGGACAGAATTCAAAAATCACACTTACTTAAAGAAAAGTACCAGAATGTGTTCATTTGGAACATTTCAGACCTAAAAGGGGAGATACTGATATAAGAATTGCTGCAGTTAGTCTTGAAGGCAGGCTCATAACATCTTCTTTTAATCTGTCAGATGGAGAAGGATATGTCGGATGTGAGCCTTGGCCCCACCCCGATCCCA
>NW_023339718.1:16851220-16851624 GCF_004916995.1 Morone saxatilis
AGAGCTCACCCACATCATGATCGGCCTGGAGAGCTGCTCCTTCCTGGTGGGTGTCTGCAGTGCCTGGCTTGTCTTGGAGAGTCTCCAACCAGGTGCCTGTTACATGTTAACCGTGTTTGTTTTGCCTTTACAGGAAGACGACTTCATCCCATTTGCAGTGCTCAACATGATGATGGGTGGAGGTGGCTCCTTCTCTGCAGGAGGACCTGGGAAAGGCATGTTCACCCGCCTGTACCTCAACGTGCTCAACAGGTGAACGTCTTGCAAAACTCAATTCTGTATTGTTTCAGATCAGTATAAGTCACTAAAATAACCCCATTCAAAATGCTGTTTTACTAATTGTCTTATGGTTTTTCCTTTCTGTTACAGGCATCATTGGATGTACAATGCCACCTCCTATCACC
>NW_023339718.1:16851632-16851946 GCF_004916995.1 Morone saxatilis
CCATAGCTATGAGGACAGTGGTCTTCTCTGTATTCATGCCAGTGCAGACCCCAGACAGGTTGGTACAAGTTCAGGACAGAAGGGTTCAAATTTGTTATTGTATCTATGATATTCCTCCAAGACGTAGGTACGTAGTCATGTGCTGTAATGAAATGAGTTCTTATCACGTACATTCATCTCCAGGTGCGGGAAATGGTGGAGATCATAACCAGAGAGTTCATTCAGATGGCTGGCAGCCCAGGAGAGGTAATGGCTATGTTTCACTCTCAGGGCAATCCACCACAACTTTAACAATGTTGATTACTGTTCAAACA
>NW_023339718.1:16852046-16859746 GCF_004916995.1 Morone saxatilis
TGAACCTCAGAGAGTGGGGATTTTAAAGAAAAGTTACATTTTACTCTACAGTAACCTTAGTCTAAGCCATATTTCATCATTTACTGGGATGGTTTGCAGGAGTTTGGTTTGAAAGGGACATTTCATCCCAGAGCCAAAATAAAGTGTTCTCCAGTACCAACCTGTTATGTTTTGAGTTTCTAAATAAATTATGTTACAATGTGAAATTATGTTCAAAGTACATCAGCATATAGGTAAGAGAAAGGGGCGGCTAACATCCCCCGCAGTTAGTTATTTTTTTTATTGAGCTATTCTTTTTTCTCTCAGCTCTCTAAAATTCACAGAGCTTCACCTTGAGCTTTCTCTTTCTCCAATGTGGATGGATCAAAAAACCTTTCTATTTATACAACAGCACTTCACAGGCACAGGAGGCACCATACCCAGAGACGGTAATCTGATTAATAAAGGAATCCTTGGAAATGTTTGGATAAATGTACAAACCTCACAAATGTGTTCTCAAGACTGAAATCATGGTTTCTGTCATCATCATGTCTCAGAGTCAATGAAAAGAGATCGAAATCTAAAGTGAAACCTGTTTGTTTTTTTGTATTTTGTGGTTGTGTTGATGTCCTTGCAAATTAAAAAAAATGTAACAAGATACATTAAAGAACTAGTTTGACTTTGGGGAATATGCTTATTTGCTTTCTGGCAGAGAGTTGGATAAAAAGATGAAGGCCAGTCTTAATATGAAAGTGGTGTTGACCTTCTCATCTAACTCTGCCCGAAAATAAGTGTTTACAAGATGTCCCACTATTACTTTAAGAGACGAGTCTCTGTGTTCAAGTGAATTTAGAGGCTAACATTTTCCAGGTGAGACATTTCTAAAGAACGTTATATTGAACACCCAAGTACACCATGTGGATTTTACTAGTACTTCAATGGTTTATGACCACAGTGAATATGTTGAACTCTGTTAACATCTGTATATCAACTGGTGAATAAATGTAATTACTTCCATGAATAAAAGTCTATATTTTAAAGGTCTTGCCTTGCGGTGTAAAAATGTAGCCAACAAACAAGTTAGTTTTAAATTGTTTATTACGTGATGTTATTTGACATATAAAAAGATAAAGATAAGAGGTCCTGAAGAAATGAAAAACAAGACCCACAGGCACTTTTTTTTTGAGCAAACTGCTCTTCATGCTGGGATGCAAGTTCATTAATGCAGTACATGGACAGTATATAGTATATATGAGGTTACACGGTAGCAAGATGAGAGGTAAGGCATTGAGTTACAGTCTGTTGCAAAAGATCACTTGGCCTAAGAAGAGGAAAAGTAGTGACAGGCGTTAACAGTATAAATAAAATGCTCCATCTATTTCATAGGAAGTGAAAAAACATTTGATCTCCCTGAAATTCAACAGTATCATGTAACAAGTAGTAACAACCTCCTGACTGGCGTTCTTCGGCGTCATGCTCTTGAAATGACGTATTTCATCTCAAGCTCCCTTCTTCAGTCATATTGTATCTCACAGCTTAGCATCGAACAAAATTCAAGTTAAAATCGGCCAAAGGCAGGCGCCTAAATTATGTTAGAAAGCGCACCAAAATGTGCCACCAAAATGTGCCACCAAAATGAAATCGTTTGGTCAGCTGCCTGATGACAAATTCACAAGGCATGTGAACACTAATCGAGCATTCAGAAAAACATAACATTGTGGTTCATGATGCTTTTTAAATACCCTCAAAATTAGAATACAGGTGCAGTTACACAGAGCCTTTAAGGTTAGGTCAGTTCACACGACTGGATGTGTCTGAAGAGTAAGCCACGATAGCAGCCCCCTCCCCTCCACCGTTTGTCTGCCTCAGTCATGTTTGAGTAGAGGGGGCTGAATAAATAAAGGCCAGACTACTGCTGCTGTGGCTGTCTGAACTCAAGGTCCCGGCCCTCAAGTACAGCCAGCCACTTCCACCAGGACACACACGCACACACACAGACAGTTCCCAACAACGCCCAACAGAGGGCGCGCTCTGCCTAGTTACCACAACGAGCGCTGGGCTCTGATAAGTTAAGACAACGCTGGTTTCCTTTTGGTCCTTTTCTGCCGCCTGGTTTTATATTCCATTTCTCTGGCATAGTTCAGTCTACTCCAGTCTGGTCTGGAGAGCTCATTTTAGGATTTTAGGAGATGGTGCAGATGGTGCTGCTGCTGTGGTTCTTCATGGCCTCCCTCCTCTTCAGCTCTCTGGTGATCCTCCTCCTGATGCCCTCCAAGTACAAGCCTCGGTCAAACTGCCCCGCTCCCAGGGGAATACTAAATAACACGAACAAACAAAACAGAACTCAGAAACAGAAATATGGGGTCAAAATAAAGGAAAGACAACTAGTACATTTATTTTAATCTATCAAAATCTAATTACAATAACAAGTAATTGACAATAAACTAATATAACATGATGGAACTTTTTAAGGTATGTTTTTGAATGGCAATGGGACTCACTTGTCTCTGCCCGGCCTGAGTTTGACCTGGAAGACACCGATGACGGGCCGATGGTCTGAGGTCTTGATGCCGGAGCAGCTGGTGTACTTGATCACTTTTATGTCATCAGCCTGCCTGTTCCTGAACAAGATCCTATCCTGTGAACACAAACACAGAGGTTTGACCCTGCTGACTTAAACTGTCCTGGTCAGTTTAAACTTTAATTAGTGCAGCAGAAATGTGTATAAGAGTGTCTTCCACCAAATGTTCGGCTTATTTGGGGGGCTATATTAACAGAGTATGTGATTATTTTTAGGCAGGTGAAGATTGATTTTCTTACTGTGTATGAAGGCGTCCTCTGTTTAGAAGTTGTGTCGTAGATATCATAGCCGATATCAAACTTGTATGTGGGGAGGAAGTGTATTGGTGCCTCTTGGAAGCCTTTAAAGATTGAACCTGGAGGGGAAATCATCACATTCACAGGGTGAGAATCAATCCAGCAACAACCTACTTGTATAAAAACTTTTCTAAATGTTTAAGGTGTTCAGGCTCCTACATGCAAGCATAGGATGGGATAGGATAGAAAGCATACCGTCATTCATTTCCTTGGATAGCTGGTCGTGCTCCAACAGTGGGCCCATATCTCCGTTGACTGTGCGGTTCATGATGGTCTCCACGTCGACTCGGTCCTTACTCAGCCGAAAGTTAAAATCTCCAAACCAGAAGACCTGATCGAATCTTGTGGTGACGTCAGCTACAATTAGAAATGACATGATTATCAAACATTGCCAGCCATTATTCTTACCAAACTCAAGACTTTAATCCAAACTAAGTATATAAATAACAATACATTATATTCTCCCTCCCACCCTCTAAGGTAACGGAAACAGCGATTCTTATTTTCAGGTGATTATACACTATTGAAAACACACCTATGGATATTATCTTAAATGTTACACACTGGACCTTTAACAGAATATGAGGCTAACTGCAGTGTGTTTAAGTTTGATCATGTAACAGTTTTTTGGGTGCAGAAATACTGACATCCTAACACATTTTTCACATCCTTCACACAAGGCAACGTAAGTGAGTCTTACATGGTGTGGAGCGGTAAGGGTTGGTGTCTGGAAGGCCTTTTGGAAGAGCTAGAGCCTCGACGATCTTGTTGTAATCTAGTATTCTCTCGTAAACTTTGGCATCTCCAGCTGGAAGAAGAACAGAATAACACATTAGAAAGAATTAGAGACAATATTTTCAATGTACATGCCGGTATGCTGAAGATGTAAAAACAGTAACATTAGCGTTTTTTCTCCACTTTGACACTTTCCACAAATCTACAGCCAGCTACTCACAGGTAAAATGGGATGTGATGAAGAGGAAGGAAGTGCCAAAAAAGGTTAAGGCAACTCCCACCGCCCCTTTGGTCTTGATCTGAGAGATGATCCTGGTTGTGACCGTGGCGTGCTCCACCTCTGTGTGGGTGAACAGAACAAATGTTGTGGTTAGGATCATATCCCAACAATATGCACTACACAGAAGTTACATCTTTGTTTCCTCCCAAACTGATGTTTATTTCCTGTATTATGTGAAGTCGCACTGACCTGAGCAGAACCAGATGAGATCTCTTCTGACAAATACGGTAAGATACAAAACACCATGTGATGCTGCGTACAGCATGACGTAGTAAGGTCCCAGAGTCTCCTGAAGACGGGTCTCCCACTCCCTCCTTCACACACAATAACACAACAACTTCACATCCCTTCATCCCTCAATCAAACGGACTCCCTTTTATTCAGTGATCATGATGAAAATCAGAACTAAAAATAACATACCTGTCAGGACAACCCTCCTGGACCCCAATGATATAAAAGTCTTGTGCAAATTCAGAGTCTGTTGGTAGGAGGAGATCATCTAAGTTGGCTGGAAGTCCCTGGAAAAATGACAGGAACTTTAGTTACAACTCAGTTGGAGCCTCAACCTGAAGACTTTAAGCGGCTCTTGGTCTGTGAGATGCTGCAGAGTCCTGATTTCCCTCTACCTTCTCTCCCTGCATGTTCCATGTGGCTATGTAGAGGCCCACTCTCCGGTCCGGGAAGTAGCGATCCAGCTCCTCAGCACCGAGCAGGGCGCCGCTTCCCAGCAGGCTGCCCTCCAGAAAGCTCCTAGAAAGCACGCATGGGAGAGGATTAGAAGCTCTCTCTTTTGGCAGCCAACTTACTCTGCAGCATGCAGCAACAAGCGAGGCTCCTCACTCAGATGTTACAACAATATTCTAAAAGTACAATTTGGACTTTTCCCGACTGGGCACTAACTGTGTGTTAACACTGCAGACTAAACCCCATTTTTGCCTCTAATCCTGTCAAAAACTGAACTGAACAAGCATCTCCTCTGCACCCTTCTAATAACCCCCCACCCACCCTGCCAACACCCCCTTTCTCTTAAAGATGTGAGCAGTGCACACAAACAATGTAAAGACAAATTAGCAGTCTGTTGCTGTTACTTACTACTACTTAACACTCACTCCAGAGTGTGAACCAAGCTCCAGATGTGCTGTGCTAATCAGCTCCAATCAGCGGGCACAATCAATAGGAAAAAGCTCGTGGTGGATATAAGATACTGCACCTCATTCTCATGCAGTGCCTGCGCATACTAACTTTCTTCCGAGTCATTTTCTTTTGGTAGAAGGATAAGGATAGGTTGAAGCCCGGCCAGAGCTCAGGCTGACTCACTTTATGTTGTCACTGGTCTATAAATATAACTTAGGAAAGAGACCGCACTCCAATAGCCTTCTGACTCCGGAAAAGAGCGAGCCTTACAAAACAGCCCTCACTTCCTGACGGGACGACTCATACTGTACCTGTTCCTCACATCCTGGGGTCTGATGGGGCTAAGCACACTGTAGGTGGACCTCATGGAGTTGACAGAGGCACTATCCGACCCCATGTTCTCCAGAAGCCGGCTGTCGCTCAGGTTCCTGTGGAGTCTCTCCCCGAGCTTCTCTCTGGCCAACATGGCATAATCCAAACAATCCCTGTCAATCCTATTAGCCGCCCTCAAAGTGGCTGACGCAAAGCTCTTCTCCAGAGCAGGCAACGGCCCCGTGGGTTGCACGGGAGTCAGACGCACCTTTGCGGACCTCATCCGGTGGTCTGTGGGGTCGCTCTGCTGGCTGGGGGGCCTCCTTTCATAGTCAGACAGACTGCTCCCCCTGTCCCGGAAGACTGGGGATCCTGTCGTAACAGCAGAGCGGGGTCTCACTTTGGAGTCCTGGTCATTCCCGGTGGTGGCAGCAGCGCTGAGGACAAGCCCACCTGGAGCTGTTTGGTTGTCTTTAAGCGAGTCCGTGGAGGAGCCAGTCTCAGCCGGGTCACTCAGACTCTCCTGGCTGTTTCTCAGCCACCTGGTTCTCACGGTCTCCTCCACTGAGCTGCTTTTGCTGGATTTTGACAGCCGCGGCAGTGAGGGGGGCCGAGGCTGGTACGGTCCAATCTCTCCCTCTGTGTTTTTAGCAGTGAATTTAAGGACATCTTTGTGCTCCTTGCACGATTTGGCATCTTCTGAGGAGGGAGCGAGTCGCCTGCTGTCACTGACAACTGAATCTCCTTTACCAGCTACTTCACAGGACTGATGGAGGGGGCTGTCCTCTCCATTCTCAGTCATCCTCTCCTCATGTCTGAGACCAGCCGTGGTCAGGTGGATGGGGCTGGCTCATTGCTAAGTGACATACACCTGAACATACAGGGCAGAAAGTGATTCAGTGAAACGAGGGCCTTAAAACAAGTTAGTTCAGCCAAGTTACCCACACAAGGTGAACCGGTGGCTGCACTTTGAACATTTAAGACACGGTTAACCGTCGTTAAACATGCAACATTAGTTAAGGATAACAACTAGAAGTTAATAGTTAACTTGCAGCGTGAGATAATTAATGTTAGCTTTGGCGGTCAAAGTTACCTAACGTTAGCTATAAACTCGAAAGTCCAGTTGTTTTCCAAAGGCAACAAAAGCGCCGTGATTTCTGCTTAATAACCTCCAGCCACCATTCAAGTCTACATACACAGCGCTAATGTGATATACTGTGAATAACCCTTCATGAACATTAGTTAGCAGTACCAGCTATAAACAATAGCACAACAGTAGCGGCACAGCTAGCTGAGCTAACGTGTGAAGCAGTCGTTTATAAGATCATATAAATAAATTAAATAAAAAGGCAACGTTGGTAGTTTTCCGTCTTGTGTATTTATTTCACTGTTCTCACGTTGGAGTAAAGTTACCTCTCGTTTACTGTTGTTTGGTTTCACTGTGGCTTATTTAAAAGTAGCTCGCCTACTTCCTTAGCAACGTTTGAAAACAGACTGTGTTACTAAGACAAGAGAGTCATTGCAGAGAGCAGAGGATGTCTCACAGCGCCCCCCTGTGCCGAGGAGCGGGAGGACATAGCCCCCTCATGTCATAATGTTACAGTATCCTAATGAACAGTTACTAGTTGGCCTAATTATTATGACTCTTTTGGTTATTTGCCCCCTGACTACAATTACTACAGTATTAATGGAAGAGAAACAATTTCAGCATCTCACATGGCTTATAGTACATTATATTCACCTTAAAAATGTGACATTTATCATAAATTATGTCATGTTTAGCTGTCAGCGTTACATTCAGAAAGACATTGTTAAAGTGTATTAATATATATGATTATTGATATCTGATTTACCTGTTAATATTACACATTCCCTTTTAATTCTCTAATATATATTTTTGCAGCTTGTTATTAAACCTTACTTATTAATACAATGTAAATCCGGACTCACTGTGTGACTACTGTATAAAAAATGTATTAGGTTGTGCCAATGTCCAATGATATACTACAATAAATGGCCGTACTTGTTTTGTGAATACAACTGAATCTGGATTTTTCATGTAAAAACATTAGATTTTTCCAGCTTCTCAAATGTGAGGATTTGCTGCTTTTAAGAAAATAAATAATAAGCTGTGACACTAACCTAAAAAAATCCCCTAAAACATTACAATCATCACCAGACTTAAATTGTCATAATAAATAATATATTTTGTAATTAATACATATTAGTATTTCAAGAAGAAGATTAAATTATTGGCAAGGCAAGGCAATTAAAATGTGTCTTTTTGCACATCCCTTCAATTTGTATGGAAGCCCTAAAGGGCCATGCATTCATATTTTTTATTTCCCCCGTTTTCCCGTGATAACGAGTTAATTTTCTCGTG
>NW_023339718.1:16859891-16860320 GCF_004916995.1 Morone saxatilis
AGTGTACAAGTATTCTCAGCATTTTCTTTTATTTATAATTCCCTTAAAACTATCGCGACCATCTGCCGTAATGATATATTTTAAATGGTGTTTTTATATCTTTAAATGTTACATGCGTGTAATACAATCAACCTCAAGGTCACATACACAACATATCTTTGTTCACTATAAACCACCTCTTTTTACACACAACTTTTGCTGTTTATTATGTATTAGTATCAGTCACTTTACAATTGACACAAACTCTGTCAGGAACAAAAAACATTGTTGCTGACAGATCAGTACATGTCACAATGAATTAACAATGTCAAGGTACGACCTCCAATTGTTAACCCTTTCAACCTTTCTGTGACCCCAGCGCTGTACGAGAAACGGCCACTACAAGCATTTCTGAGCCCTATGGCCCCTGGAAATGTTGACAATCCCCCC
>NW_023339718.1:16860443-16874644 GCF_004916995.1 Morone saxatilis
TCCACCAGCAGCAGCAGCAGCAGCGACCCACTGTCCAACAAAATGACTTCCAGCGGAATGAACATGATGAGCAGGGTAAGCTTTCTCTGATCATTTTTATTGTTTTCATAATGTTACTGCAACTAAACGGGATAAACTGGATTTTGCCCTTGTGGCCTTTAAACACATTGGCACTTATGCTGCTTTTGTCAGGAATACTTTAAAGCTAGAGTCATCAACATTATTCCTCTTAAAAAAACAATGATACACCTCACATGCACTAACCGAAACCTTTTCCTCTCTCTCCTCAGATCACCTTCTACGAGGAGAGGAACTTCCAGGGTCGTTCCTATGAGTGCATGAGCGACTGCCCCGACATGTCCTCCTACCTGAGCAGGTGCCACTCCTGCAGGGTGGAGAGCGGTTGCTTCATGGTCTACGACCGCACCAACTACATGGGCAACCAGTACTTCATGAGGAGGGGCGAGTACGCCGACTACATGAGCATGATGGGCATGACTGACAACATCAGGTCCTGCCGCATGATCCCCATGGTACGTTCTCACACTGGATTAGATTTGCTGTAAATTACATCTCTAGATTGCAGTTATTTAAAACAGCAAGACTTCTAGACCTTATGCTGAAAATGTGAAATATTCTGACTTAAACCCACTCTTCTTCTGCACCACAGCACAGGGGATCCTACAGGATGAAGATCTACGAGAGGGAGAACTTCGGTGGTCAGATGCACGAGCTGATGGACGACTGTGACAGCGTCATGGACCGTTACCGCATGTCCAACTGCATGTCCTGCAACGTGATGGAGGGCCACTGGCTGATGTACGAGCAGCCCCACTACAGAGGCAGGATGATGTACATGAGGCCCGGCGAGTACAGGAACTTCATGAACATGGGCGGAAGTGGCATGAGGTTCATGAGCATGAGGCGCATCACCGACTCCTGCTATTAGACTCTCCTTGCACTGAATAAAACTGTCATAACCTAAACTGTTGGTGTCTTTAAATCATTTTTTATTCTGAGTTGCCATAGTCTTTCCTCACATTCACAGTTTGAACCCAATCAGAGCTGGTCAGACTGGCTGTAACTCACAGGGAATTCCCAAAGAGGAAGGTTTCAGACAATTCTTTATAATATTATTCACACACATTTTCACGATAAAAATCAACAACTTTATGATACTCAAGTCTCCAATCTTTTGGTAGATGCAATGCGCTAGATTGTTTGTCATTTACAGATTAGAGTAACTGAACACAAAAACCTGCACAATCTAATGTCGAAAATGGTGCTGAGTTATTTATTTTATCACTTTAACGGCAAAAAAATGCAATCTACCTCATAAATAACCTATACTTCATACCATATATTTGCACATTAGAAACCACAATTAAATATATATATAAAAATGTATCTTATAGTCTTCAAAGCACTTAATGATTTGGCCCCCCACTATATTTCTGACCGTCTCACTGACTATAGAGACTGTATAGTCCAGTCAGAGCTCTCAGGTCATTAGGAGCTGTTTTTTCTAACTGTATGTATAGATGAAGGATTAGGTGAAGGTGGTTTTGAGCTTTTGCTCTGTCTCAACCGTATCCATATTCAAGTGACTGTCAGTGTTGTTTGCTCATGTATTTTATACATTGTTATTTCATGCCCGTTGTTACTTTATGCATTATGCATGTAAAGCACATCTCCCTGTAATGAAACATGCTATATAAATGAGCTAAAAATGGGCTGGGCCTAAAGAGAATCAGAGGGAAATAATATACTTTATCACAACAGGCGTTGAGGCAAAATATTAATAGGATAAGAGGATAAGTTGTATTCACAAAATACATAATTCAATTCAATACAAGATTACAAACTATGGTAATACCTCTGTGGGGCTTTTCACAAAGATGGTTTGAGACACACGTACACACAATGAGGTTGTATGTGAGCAGTAAGTGCTTGTACACAGTGAACATGCAGCAATAAGAAGGACTGTACATTTAGTAGGGAGTGTTAGAAGTGTGAAGGTAGATAGCCATGTGCAATGGGGCTGTTCACCATCTGTAAAGCCTTTTGACTTGCAGCTGAGAAGTAGTGATACATCCAGTTGGAACTGCTGCTTTTTAGTTCTAAAATAAGGTTTGTGTCTGGCTGAAATCATCGCACTGAACCAAAGGAAATTTAGTCTAATTCTGAGAGGAATTCAAACCGTTGTGTCTACAGTCTCACATAGTAAACTTGGACTTTGTCACATAAATACTGGAATAGTTAAGATTCTCTGATTATATCAAAGCTGCTCCAATTTGGCTTCTGTCTCGTTCAGAGTTGTTATGTGATGTAAATATTGTCTTTGGAGTGTCTGGTTTTGTTTTTGTTCAACTGCGTGTTTCCTTCAGTCCTGTTTTCATTAGGAACATAATAACAGAGCAGCGACAGGTAAATACAGTCTGGTCGTTTTTTCACTGAAATGACATATGACTCACACATGGTAAAAATATGCAAATGTAAAAGAACTGTTGAGGTAAGATTTACGATAATGTGTTTTTCAAATTAACTTTTAGCCTTTGTAGCACTGTAGGACTCAACCAACTATTGGATGGATTGCCATGAAACCTTATATAGACATTCATGGTGCCCAGAGAATGAATCCTACTGACTTTGGTGACTTCTCCTCTTGTTGTGGTGTTCACAACACAAAACATTCCCATTTAT
This sequence comes from Morone saxatilis, assembly GCF_004916995.1. Taxonomy (NCBI): domain Eukaryota; kingdom Metazoa; phylum Chordata; class Actinopteri; family Moronidae; genus Morone; species Morone saxatilis. Next base: position 16,863,147 of record NW_023339718.1, read on the forward strand.
GGTTCTGAGTAAAGGGAGGGCTGCACTGGCCAAAAAAATTAATAAATAAATGACTCAATAAATTAATTCATATGCCATTAAATGCACCAAAGATAAAATTACTCACATTTTACAATTATTTTTAATAATAGTTTTGGTGCATTTAATGGCATATTAAATTATTGAGTCATTTATTTATTTATTTAAAAGAGCCAGATATTTCCTAGAGTTGGTAGAGGCCAAAAACAGAGCTAAAAGTTGAGTGAATATTAGACATACTCAATGTGATAATATTGCTCCGTAACAGCTGGAAGTTCGCCATATGAAATAAAAAGGTGATCATAAGTCAACATTGTGTTAACAACTTGTCTACACAAGTGGCCAAAAAAACCCCAGCAAGTTCAAGTTTAAATAAAATAAAAGAATAAATAAATGATACAAAATATATATGTTGTAAATCACTGCCTATCTCCAACACAATAGGTACACATATAGTTTTTGTTACATGACTCAAATGAGGATTAGAGAAGCACATATCTTTCTATCTTTCTTTCTCACTCTTTCTTTCTCTTTCCTCTCTCTTCTTCCTCCAGAGAACAGCCAATCCGGAGAGTGAGTGTGGAATCGATGCCCTGATACGAGATTCAGCCTAATGAGGATCAGAAACATCTTAATAAAGACCCATAATCCACCACTTAATCCCTCATTACAGAATCATCTGCATTCAGTGGTCCTGCTCCATACCGCCACAGTGACGGCACATTCGGGTCCATTGTTCTACTTCGCCTCATCTCTCACCCAGGGCTACTTCTCCTTTTGTCTCCCCTCGGTGTCAGTTATATTTGATCTGCTCTCATTAGACTTTCAGAGGAGATGAGCAGAAAAGCCTGAAAATAGTGCTTTTGTGTGCACTTCTATGCTATCTCCTGTCTGAAATGGAAAATGAGACATATGCCTAATGAGGAGGAGATGGACTGGGACTTGCCGTCCGACAGAGAGATAGGGAGAGTATTGTGTGGAGAAAGTGCTGTGACCGATGCTGTTAATGGACACACTTTCCAGGCAACGTCTCTGTCAGTAATTATGACTTCTGAGAGTGTTAAGATTACAGATGGATTAAAGTTTAATGCTGAGCCCCGGAGAGTCTGTGTTTTAGTTTAGTGCAGCATTAACAGAAAAGTTAGGGAAGTTTAGCCCAAGTTAAGTTTTCTGAAAGAATCCTGACAGTATATTTTTGATGGTCCAACCTTATTGTCATTAAGCTATGCCTTCTGAACTACCATCACAACAATAAAGCTTGACAGGTGTTTTTAATTAAACTGGCTAATTACACCTCCACTTAGGCTATAGTAGAGATATTGCCAAATTCTATGAACTGAGAACAATAATAATAGTGTAAGGGCCTGACAAAGCTAACAGGAGAGTGAGGGAGCTTTCAATCAAAAGTAGGTTACAGTCTGCACGACCACACGGTCTTGAGATCTAATCAGGCAACATAAGTGAAAACACCTGCGTGGCTGGACTACGTTTGTAACTTGCTCTAACAACTCAGACATTAAGGTACTTGCACCGTGTGGCTGAACCAGCAAAACAATGAATATTGTCTGAGTGTCTGCAGAATACAATATAAAACATTGTACTTACAGCTTAATTAAGCAATCATTTTGATAATTTTGATGTTGAATGAAATGACTCCCTGTAGTGGTAAAGGTTTACTAGTCCTGCTGATCCCACTGAGAATCAACAGCTCAGTCAGGTCTCTTTCAGGTAACCATTGCTGTTCACTTTAATCCCTCCAGCTCTCATCTAGACGTCATAAAAATCTTTGGGTAGCCGCATTCAGCATGTTTTAGACAAACTGATTAGACACAAGCTGTACAAGAGAAACTGCTGGTGCCATGATTGTTGTTGTTTTATATGTTTTTTGGTTGTGTGTATTTGACAATCATGTTTTCTTGTGCTCACATCCTTCTTTAAAAATAGAAGCTAATGAAAATTGGGACTAACTAACAGAAAGCAAAAGACTTGTCACTTTGTTTGACTGCAACATCATTTTTGAGAAATGCATTGCAGAAATATTAGCACCTAATGACAGTAAATCAGTAAAATGTTTCAAAAATAAGTAAGCACATTTGGCACCAGAATGCAAAGTACAGTTGGTGTTTGCTCATAACCTCTAATTTCTTGAGCTTTTACCTTAGGTCCATATCAATCAGCATGCTGATATAAGTCTTCTGGCTGGGAATAGTTAAAATCAAAATGCCAAGTAAAATTAGCCCCATCCAGACAAACTCCAATTTAGATTAACAAAGGATGTTAATATAGAATTATGTGTTGAGAGAAGAGAAATCTCTTTTCCTTTAGGTGAAGCTGTGCGATGATCCTCGTGAGGGTTGGATAATTAGCCCCATGTAGGTGTGGAGAGGGCTGATTCTTAACCCGCACTACCCCTCCCTCTTCATTACTCTGTGTACTGAGGTGAGTAGAAGGTGGAGGGGGATAAAACAAAACAAATAAAACTCATTAAAGGTACCCATGTGGCTAAAAATCCCCCCTCTGCAGTATGTTAAAGCACCACAGACATCATTAGCTCCGGTCAAAGGAGCTATCGTTATTCTGCCTGGATATGAACGCAGATCAAAGCCTGCTATAGCTCATTGTCTTTTAACCTGAGGCAGGATTCTCAAAATCAGAGCTCCCTTTTTGGCAGGTTTCCATTTTTTCCTCCCTGATCTCAGCCAATGGAGACCCAGAAAATCACTCTACATAGCAAGAGCAAATCTTGAGATGAAAAAATCTCTTTTCTTCAATGATGCACCCATGGCATATTTTGTTGTGAAGAATGGTTAATTTTTGATGCTTCAAAATAGATGAGGGTTCTTTTGTAGTTCTATAAAACAAGTCAGTTAAATTTGTAAAAGTTGTGTACAATGACAACTTCAGCCTCAAGAGAACCTGTTTTTTCCCACGTTTTTTTTAGCCACACTATTGGTATGACAGACTGATATAACAGACTGATATACAGACTGATATAACTCAACAACTATGATGGATTGCCATGAAATTTGGTTAATCCCAGAGGATGGATCCTATTCTATGAACTGCACTAATATGTATGAAAGGTGCTATAGAAATAGTTTGATTGATTGATTATAGTTTCTGGATTTTCCCCAAGCGCCATTATCAGGTCACAATTATATTTTTATTATGCTCCAATACATTTTATGTTTAGTACTAATAAATGTTAACATGCTAACACAGTAAACATTTTAAACATTATGACTGCTAAACATCAACATGCTAACATTAGTACAGTTCACAGAGAAGCTAACATGGCTATAGACTGTGGACTGGCTGTAGTTACTCATGCTTTTAGTGAAACATCTTGACAATGGCTGGATGGGTTGACATTAAATTTGGTACTGACATTCATGTCCCCCATTCAGAATAAATTGCCAACTTTGGTGATCCTTTGGTTTTATGTGTAGCACCACAATGGTGGTCTAAATTACAGTTGGTTTGCAATACCTGGAAAAACAGATGACATTTCCATCAGTCTCAGCTGGACTTGTGTAATTGCTATTTAGTTGGTGCTATTTGAAAAATTAGCAAATTAGCAAGCCAACATGCTAAACTAAGATAGTGAACATTATAAACACACTTGCTGCTAAACATAAGCATGTTAATATTGTTATTGCACTGTTGTGCCTAAATACAGCGGCACAGATCTGCTGGCACAGCTAGACTCTTTGAGTGTGTTTGTGTTACTGCCTCATTTATCATTTTGTATCATCAGTCACTACCATAATATAACCAAATCAAAACATAAATATGAACCTTTAAATCTTTAACTTTGCATAATTGAGAAACTCTTGTTTATCAGGGCATTGCCAGCTGTCAAACATAACCGAACTATTGTAAAAAAAAAAAAGAATTACTTTTGTTATCGCAAACTTATCTCCAATATTAAATGGTCAAATAATGTGGACCTCATTCAAACCGCTGGACTGGACAAACATTTGCCAACACTTTATCAGTTTAACGAGTAAAACAGCAAGTCACAGAGGCTGAACCTCCCGAGAGGTGATATTATGCTCCAACATGCTGGGTGTAATCCACACCAATCTTCTGCCTCATTTCACACACATTTGCATCAGTGATCCTCTGGGTCCCATCCCCATGACCCCTCATTGTTCTTACATGTCTAATAAGGACAGTGTTATTTGTATCCTCAGGTATGATGGCCTCAACGCACCCTGACAACTTGATCTCACCTGTGCAAATTATTCCATTTACATCCCACATTTCCCTCCTGCTCATACACAGATGCAGATTTCTTCTTTTTTTTTTTTTTACCTGTTTACATTAGGCAGAAACAGAGGCAGGTGCAGGGGTTTTCTCCTCGGGGCAGCCCACAGCGGTGAAGAATGTAACTGCTATCAGACAGAGAGAGAGCATGTGCCAACAAACACGCTGTACTAATCACACATGATAGCATCTGCAGCCAACAGACAGCAGGCACACGTTACAGGCAGGTTATCAGGGACACACAAAAACACACACAGATCATTTCAAGAGCGAATATAAAAAAAGCAGAAATAAACATGCAGACATACTACACATCCCTGTCCACTGCTTAGATTAGGCGTGGTCAATTTCTTAGGAAGAAGAGATTATAGTCATGTCTGTATTTACTGTGCTTTGCCTTAAGTACACTAACAGATGAGAGTTTGGCAGTAGTGAAGGAAGTACTCCAATTATTTACGTAAAGAAATAAAGGAGGTCGTGTGGCTCAAGTCCTATCTATTTGGCAGGACTTGGAAGTTGCTTGACGTCCTCCCAGATCCATATTCATCCACAACCTATTCAGATTTTCCACCTTGTATTCGGCCTGTTCTTTACACTCTATATTGCATGTCCTGGATGAAAGATTTCTCTTCTGTTGATCCTTTCTGCCATTTACTTCCCCATTAAAGGTTGTTTTTTTTGTTGTGGAGATTTTTCTTAGATATGGGTTAAGGAAAGCAGGTAAAATTCTGACAATTACAATTTCCTGATAACTTTAAATGTCTTGTTTTGTCCAAACAACAGTCCAAAACACTAAGATATTCACCTTACTGTCACAAGAGACAAAGCAAAGCAGCAAAGTCTCACATTTAAGCTTGAAATGACTTAAACTATTAATAAATTTTCAAAACAGTTGGCAATTAATTTTGTTTATGGCTTAATAATTTTAAGCAACTATTTGTTTCATCTTTAGAATAAACATATTGGAGTAAAAAGTGCATTATTCTCCTCTGAGTGAAGTAGAAGTTGCATAAAATTTAAATACATCAGTAAAGTATTGATACCTACTGAAGCTCTTAAAAAGAGTAAATGTAACCTGCTAAGTTAGTGTCCATGTTAGGAGTTTGGATAGTTGTTTGCTCTTCTCTGGATTTGATATCAGGCGGACCTCCTGTAGTAACTCTACTCTAAACTAATCAAAAGTTGTCACTACAAGCACACCCCAACACCAAACGTATGGCCTTCTCCCTCCTGCTGCTTCCTGTGCTTCAGTGAACTATCTCCTCCTCCTGTTTCCAGCCATCACTGATAATAACTCGGCTCTGCAGGAGGAATGTGGGTCTCTGGCGCTGTGTGTTTCCCTCTCTGTGTTTGTCCTCGCTGGGCTTCTTCCCCGTGTTTGTTGCAGTTGGAAGCCTTGGGAAAGAAACAAACACTGGAATTCAGTCGGCTCGTAACACCAGATACCCAGGAAGTGGTGAATGGGGAGTGGATGTAGTAGTAATGGGGGAGAACCAGGCCTATTGTGTCCCATTGTGTACAACCAACACATAGACACACACATCCATGCCCTGGTCAGCAGTAGTGGGATCAGACACTGACCTCTGTCCTCTGACCTTGTAATGGAGTAGCAGATCCAGTGGTTATCAGCACTAACATGGATAACATAACACTCCTGGCTATGACAACACATGAAAAATGTGTCACTCATGGATAAAATGGGCTGTCTGTTCAAGTTTTTAGCCATGCTAGAGATGGCAATGTCAGCCGGTCCACCACTGGTCCATACTGAAACATCTCAGCTATAGCCACTATTTTTTATTTCTATGACATCTTGTGCAAACATGGTGCCAAGAGGATGAATACTTTTCCTTTAGCACCATTATGAGGTTGACATTTGTGGTTTTGAGTAAAAAAAAAAAGTTAATTCTTGAATTCTAGTCATTTTAATAAATGCCACTTAATCCTGCACACTGGTCCTTCAATATAAAGATACTTATTATAGTGTATTTATAGAGTATTTATTTGCCTCCCCTAGCTGGGTAGCACAACATTTGAAAGGGTAAGTAAAGTATTTAATCACCTTTTGTCCAGGACTTATCAGTGCTCACTCTGCTATGCTCAAATAAGGAACTGAAGAAGTTGAGGGTACTCTTTATGACCTGGGAGTCTGCTTCATTGGATTAACCTCTGGCCTTTATCACACTATCCACTTAGCAAGTTAAAAAGGTAAACACCAGTAGCGGAGTTCACTATCTGATAAAGTGTGTCTGCCTCTGCATCTTTCACAATAGTGATCTTAAATTAAGGGGGGAAATATGATTCATTCCCTTTAAGAATAACCACTGAAGTTGAACTTTAGTTAAACAATTCGATATGTTAGGCCTTTAACTGTGATCGGGGTTTAATTTCTATATATGAAAAGAGTCACAATAACTATTCAGCCGAGCTCTACGCCAGAGGCTGCTGATTCGACCTCAGGCAGTCGTGGTTTGAATATGCTGATGAGACCCTGATGACCCACAGTGACCTCTGACCTCTGTCCTTAGCCCAGGTCTTTTAATATAACCTTAACAGATCTCTTCCATATGGTGATTCAGAAAGGAGATCCTGGCGGAGGCCACTTTAGAGTAATTTAATTATACCTCCCCCTGAGTCTGGATCAGAGCAGCATACCAAACTTTATGAAGGAGAAAGGAGTTTTTAACTTTACTGTAAATTATACAGTTCATGTGTAATATGGCAATAAAGTATTTTCTTTCTTTGAAGCTTGGTTAAGGTTCAAAGTCACTTTCTCATGTTAAAGCACAGTAATCATGTGGGAGGGAGGGTATAAATTGTGGCTTTTTATTACTGAAAACAAATTTGATAACCTCACTGACAACAGATACAGCACAACCAGATGAAGATCAACAGTTCGTAATCAGAGTCTGCGGCCATTACAAACTTGACCACTTTATCTCTGCCCTCGGTGATACACTGACAGATTATCGCTATCTGCAGAGCCTGTGGCAGGGCCAATGTTGTTGACACAGCTGCGGTCTGGGTGTAAACTAACGTGCTCAGGATGCACCTCGCTGCTGCCTGCCAGCCCAGCAGCTTCACGAAAACAAAAAAGACTGGAAAGAGTTTCTCTGACCCAATGTGTGGAACCAGTCTGAGAAATGTTCTTTGACCTGAAAAGGTTAATGTCTTTATGGATCATAAAAAAATAACATTTTGACCCAAACTACTTTTTTTCTATGTTGATGTAGGATAAAATATTTTCCACAGTTTTTAATTTAGATAAAAACAACGAATATTGTAGTTTTCAACAGAGTACTGGTGGAAAGTCTTGTACCTAAGTACAGTTATGAGACCCTTGTTAGAGTTGAATTTGTATTATGTGCTACTTCATGTACTCCACTGCATTTCCAAATCAAATATTGTTGTTTTTATTCTATTACATTTCTCTACAGTTACTACACACTGGAGATCACACAGTCAAGACTGATCCAATGTGGGTCAATGCAGCACCATCACCCACAGGATTAATACATCTGTTCTTTGACAAGTTGGATTTTGAATACATGATTTTTTACTTGTATTGTAGTATTTTTACATTGTATTATTGGTACTTTAACCTATGTAAAGCATGTCAGTACTTCTTCAACCACTGCAATAGCTAATTCAACTACTGATGCATGCAAGAATTCAGAAAAGACAGCAGCACCTATGTCCGTGGTCAATTCAATACTTGTCATTGACAGAAGGGGGCAGTGCTGTTACTCTCAGTTGACGTTGCATCTAAAATGGGATTCTCTAATTCAACAGAGCACACTCACCAGATCTCTTTCACAAAGCCAAACATCTGAGACAAAACCTGACAAGGAAGCCAAACTCTGACCCTTTGTCGACAACAGATCTGAGATGCCGCTGAGATCTTTCTCTCTGCTCTGGTATCATAGTTTCAGTGACAGGGAAGCCCTGCCCTGTAGGCACACACAGAGAGAGGAAGACACTGTGGTGTAGAAACTACCCTTTGTCTAGCCCCTTACCTTGCCCTCAAACTGTGCTAAAAAATTCAGCTTTGTGCGAGTATGGATGTTAATGTACTCCGGGACAATCGTATCAGATGGGCGCTCCACAGGGACAAGCGTCCTGAGATCTATATTTAACCCTGAATATCCCTGTGTTTTGTTTCAGAGAAGTATAGGTTTTCTGTATTGTTGTGTGCAGGTTGGGGGCTGATGGGTGAGAGGACATCCTCTCTGTAAAGTGCAGGTGCTGCAGGGACGGCACCTCCCCAAGGACCAATAGGGAAGAGATTTCTCTGTATGGTGCACAGTTTACATGGCTGTAAATAGAAAATCTGAGAGAGGATGTTTAATGATAATCTAGTCTGTGCAGTAATGTGGTGCAGCAGCAAAAAATAGGCTATTGTCTGGAAACTGCTCCCTGATGTGCTGCAAATACAGATGAACAACCTCTACTCTGAGTGCAAACTTTTTGTTGTTATTTTTCTAAGCCTGGACACTGTAGTCTTTCTATGAAGTGGTTCTACGGACTGTTCATTTATCAGGAAAAAATGACAACTAATTGAATTTAATTAATCAATCTGGTTGATGCTGGACAGCCACTGACTTTTCCTCAAGGCTGTATTTATGTGTGACCTGACTAGAGAGGATGAGAGATCATTAGATAAATTAGTTGATGTAAAAAGCGTGTCCTCAGGATTTTAAATCTATTTTCAGTCTCCTCTCAAGGTTCACTCACTTGCTTGTTCTGGGTCTTTCAAAGTTATCACACAGGCTTCATAACCGATGATGTATTCTCATTGAGGTGTTTATTGCTGAGTCTTGTTGCCAGATAAACTAACATATAAGGGGCTAATGGTCGGCCAGGAATCATTAAAAAAATACTTTTTTTATCCTATTCTTAGCTGGGAATAGAAAGAAATACCCTAAAATACATCGATATCCTAGAAGGAGGATGTCTCCCGAAAGTATCCGTTTTACAGTAACTCCTCTGGCATTTTTTACAGAGGATCTGAGGTCATTTCCTGTTTGTTATTTCTGATGCTATCATCCTGAATGGCCCAGCAGCTGTTTTCCAGCCATCCAGGAAGTCCTTTCTTAATTTGTTATGCCTCTATCACCTCCTCTCCTTTTTTTCTAATTCCGAAAGAAAACACAGCACAAAGCAAGCGGGCACTTATCAGCCAGGGACTTTAAACATGTTTATTTACAGATCATCAGGGAGCTTGGGAAGAGGCCTCAAAGAAAGCTGCCTGATGGTCTTCAGACCCGGAGCTTTGGTCCCTCGGTGCGGCGTCAGAGGCCATGCTCTTGTTGCCAAGTTTGACGGTGTCGACAGCCACTCACAGGGCTTCAAAGAGTAACGTGGCGGCTGAAGATGTGTGACTGCTCACAGGGTCCTAATCTGTTCAGAGGAGGGGGGATCCAATCCGGATCTTTTTCATCCAGCCGCACAGAGACAGGGCTTTTTCCAAGAGGCCTGCTGTAATACAGTGCATTAGCGAGATAAAGGCCTCTCCTCACAGCTGTCTCATGCGGACAGACTCTTGGAAAAACCGGCTCGGGGTGGATCTGGGAGGATCCTTTCCTGCACTACTACTATCTTTTCCACAGGTTTCTTTCTTTGCAGCCTCACACTTCCTGTCAAACCCTTGAGCTTGGCCTTCATCTCTTTTTATCATTGTTGATGATAAAGTCTCCTCATGGTGCAATGCAAAAGCCTCAGCCATCTTTCCAACTTTTCTCAGACACATAAATTACCAAACACTATGAAACATCACTCCCTTGAAACACGCTAAACACCTTAAACTAAAATATGGCGTTTGGTATGGCAGCCAAAGATCCCTTATTTTGTAATTTAATAAAAAAATAAAAATAACTAGCTTTAAGGTGTAAATGACTTCCCCCTTGAATGACACATTAATTTGAAATATTTCACAAATCCCTCAATTATCAATTGTGTTCAAAAGGTATAAAATAGGTTCTCAATATCTAAAACCCTTTAAAACACTTTTCAAAAGCCTTTAATTAAGAAAATTCAAATACAAAAAGGAATAAGACTGATGACACTTTTGCGGAATAATTTCTCAGAGACGAGGAGACAAAATCTTCTCTAATTGGACTTGGTCACAAGGGTAATAATTGCTCCTGTCCAATGAGAATCAGTGTTGGATCTGTTGTGTTTGTATTTAAAGTGAGGAAGGCCGAGTGATGGATTGGAGTTTTCCCCTCCTCAGTAGACAGGCAGCAGACAAGCCGGGACATGGAGAGGAGGACACCAGACCAGGGAGGAAGGGGAGTAGTAGAGATGAAGGGAGGGAGGGAGGTACGGCCCCAGACGTCACATCTGCCACCACTACTCCCCAGGGGCCTCTGGGGCATGGGAACCTCGCTCGTCTCCACCCAAACCCCCCCCACTCCCTCCATGCTCTGACCAGTCCCTCCATCAGTCTGGGACCGGCTCTGCCTGGCTGGGACCCCAGTTCTCCCACTCGTTTCCCTGACTTTTGTTGCTTGGTAGATTCTTTGTCTTTTAATCTTTGTCTTTTTCTTTGTTTCTTTCCCTCTTGTTCAGTTGTTGTCTCTACCTCTACCTTTACAAGACCCACCAACCACACTGATAATGATGGTCCCCACTCAGTATCATCTGTGAGTGGTTCTAAGGTGTGTGTTTATGTATACATCTATGCACATCCATATGTCTTTATGTATTTTCCTACACAGCCTTGCATACCTATGCATATACAGTCTTGATCTGACTGGATTCTAGTTTACTTGATTTAAAATGAAATAAGTTAAAGTGATGCCTTTCAGCTTTAATTTGAGGGTGTTTCCATTCACATCATGAACCGTCTAAGAATTGTAACCCTTCCCACACGGGATAAAAAGACTGCAAATCATACAGTGGTCCGTCAAAGAATATTGACTCAAATATAGCCAGTCGATTAGTCAAGGAGTCGACAGAAAATTAATCAGCAACTATTCTGATCGATTAGTTATGTCATTTTTTAAAGCAATAGTACCATAAATTCACAACAGCCTTCTATGACAGGAAATAAACTCACTTTTGGTTTTGTACTATTGGTCAGACATAATAAGTGATTAACCCTTTATCGGGTAAGGAACCATATATGGTAACTTCCTTATGAGAGTTTTTATTATACTTCTATGGCATATTTTGGTGTTTTTTTTATAGGTGATATACTAATATACACT
>NW_023339718.1:16874744-16889045 GCF_004916995.1 Morone saxatilis
CACACACACACACAGTGTCTGTCACTTAAGAAATCTCAGATATTATGATAGGGCCTTTATGTGAGTGAAAAGTATAAAATATGTGAAATATTATGATACTCTGATTCTTCACTTTCTTGTTGTATCATTGATGACTGACTTTCTGGCTCTAAAGGGTTGTACATGCCCATATCATACATGTATAACCCCGTGTTACCTTCATATACAGTTTTGTTTTGTCAGTTCTTTTGAAACAAACATAATTGCTGCCCTGATTATGTTTATTGGCAACATTTTAAGAGTGATGAAGTGGCTCATTTTTATGCCACACAGAATTTGCTTGGAGGAAGAACAGGACTGTTAAACCAGAGACCGGGGTTTCCATTCTGCGTCCCGCATGTGTTTAGGTTTAGGTAACTGAAGCCCTTTGGTTAAGAATAGGAAAGACTGTGGTTGCTGTTTAATTATAATAAAGTAAACATGATATGCCTTGTACTCCAAGTAACGTCTGACTTTTTCACTACTGAACCCAGACCTTAGACACCAGTGTTGTGAGTTCCTCAACATAAACATAAAAAGCAGCTGAGCAGCTATTATATTGCGAGAGCGGATTTTGTAGGGAAAACAGATTATCGGTAAATACATCACCAAATAACATTTTGCACATATGTTCTGTATCAACATTTTGCAACTTGGCAGAAGCGTTCATTGAAAACATTTGCTCATTTTGTTGATAACAAAAATATAATTCTGGCTAGTTTTCTGTGTCACTGTGCCAACTCTGATAATGTTTCTAATTAGTGGTTTCCTTTTGATTTTTATGTATTTGAGTGAGACAAAGTAACTGGTTTTGCAAAGAAATCATAAAATAAAATAGAGGTAAGAAGTCGCTTGTATTTCACATTTAAGTCCATGTGTAGACCATCTCCTCTAGCTTTAGAAGAGTGCAACAGAATACACTGTAATCACAAACCATTTAAGTATGCCGTTTAATAATAAAAGCACAATGCATTTGGTTTACATGAGAGAATTAGATTGAGCAGATTGACCAGGATGCCATTCATCCATTAGCTATACCTGCTTATACTTGAGGTTAATGTAAAATTAAACTTTCAAGATCTGAGTTTCCATTCTGATAATATAAGATAAAAGCCCGGGTTTACCCATTGTTTCTCTCCATCTGTCACCGCCCGTCCTCTGGGGATCTGTGGCTTTCATTACCATTTCACATTAACGATAATAGACCTCTCATTTGTTACGAAATGTATCCAACACCTTGTTAAAGTCTGGTACTTTCCTGAGCTTTCATGGGAGACACTGCAGCTGAACGACTTTTCCTCCCACTGCCCTATCAAACCTCTAGGAATCAATGGCGAGCACAGGGAGATGAAAATTGACTGAATGCCCCTTCAACGACACAGCCTAGTTAATTGGCATGATGCCTCAGATGGGCGTCGTGTTGATATCACTGATGACTGTTACAGGAGATGGTGTTGATCTCAGTCATGTGCACTCTCCTGCTCTTTGCCCACACACAGGAGGAAGGGTGATGCTAATTGATAAGAGGGATAAAAAACACAACAGGAGGCAAAGAGAGACTGCGAAACAGAGATTTACAAAAAGAATCAGAGAAAGAGAGATTGCGAGGTAGAATATAAATCAAGACAAAGAAAGAAAACAACAAGAAGGAGAATGAGAAAGGAAAATAAGGAAAGGCTGGTGGAAAGAGTGAACCACAGCGGAGCATGTTCTCTGTTCCTGCCTCCTCAGTAATCCCTGTGTTGAGCAGAGGCAGCTGGGAGATTGGCAGCTGTTCAATCCCTAATGAGCAACCATCTCCCTGACCCTGCCACATCCCTCTCTTCCTCCCTCCATCCCTCAGTTCAATAAACCCCCTCAGTCCAAACCTCCAGCCTCTCCTCGCCTCACTCCAGCCAGCTTTCTGCAATTAGGAGAAGGACCAAACATAATTGCGCTGAAACGACGAGAGCCTGTGTGGCCTGAGTCGCAGTCGGCTTGACTGTGTCAGAGCCAGACGCCTTGTTGTTTTCAACAATATTCATCGGCGCACAGTAAAAGCCTTTGTTACCAGAGGAGACCAGATAGTGAGAGGCTATGACCAGAGCACCCAGACCAAGAGGAGACATGCCCAGCAGAAGTCTACACAGTTATTTAAGGAGATGTGAGGCTGACGGAGTTCCACCATACGACAATACATTGATACTAAAATATTAAAATGTCACACATTTAGACTCTCAGATATCAATGTTGAAGGTTTTTCATGCACCAACAAGAAAGTGTTTTTTAAACTGTCTCTGATCCCTGCTCACAACTGCATTACTTGCAGATAGTTTCAGTAAGTTTCAAGTCTTTGCATCTTTACAATGTCATGAACCGGCGGCGGTGTGTGGAAGGTCAAAATTGTATCTAAACTCTTGCATTAAAACTGACATTAGCCTTGCCCTCAATCATTTGAATGAGCCCAGTCCATCAAAGCAGCAAGGATGCCAACAAAGAGGGCTTCAACAAAAAAAAAGAAGGGCCAAAAGAGTCAAACTAGATTCAACATTTGCGGAACCACAATACGACATCATCCAGCAACAGTGGCGGCACACATTCGTTGTAGATAACTTTGTAACGTGAATGTTGTTTCTGCTGTTTACTTCACCACATATAACTTTCCAATGTTTTGGTGTCTGATAAACTTTCAAACTGATGAATCTTTAACTCACACTGGACTTTCTGAATTGTATTTCATACCTGAGGCAACATATGCTCACCGACGCCATTGCAGCGTTTTAAGGCAGGGTTGTTTTCAATCTAAACGCTTAGGAAAATGCTTAGCGCTAATGTAAACTATACGCAGTTTGGTCAACAATAATGTAACAAACACATCGATTTTTATAACAAAATTAGCTTTGAAAAGCTTTCAGTACCTCCTGGATAGTGATTCTGAAGCATACTATTACCACACTGTAAATGTCTTCATCTTTATGAATGTGTTTGCCTGCAGTACTCAAGTACAGCATGTACTTGGTTACATTCCACCACTGGTAAATGTGTTTTAGCATATTGATCAGTATGGTATTTAAATCAGTTGTAATCTGAAATTAAAATGACAACATTTACACAGAGATTTTGATTTAAAATATCAGCCTTCAACAACCCAAACAACCTGCAGGAATGATTTGTCCCCGTGTGACATTCCAGTTCCAGCTCAGAGACTCTGAATCGACAGACAGAGGCCACGGAGAGGTTGGAGGTACAGACAGCAGTGGACTCATTATGAGTAAAAATAGCCCTCTTTGTTTATGAATGTGTTTGCCTGCAGTTACAGGGCTGACTAAATCTGAAAAGGAGAAATATGAAACACAAACACACAAAGACAAAAACATTTACATACACAGCTGAACATTTTTTATAAGTCTGTTATGCAAAGCCTGACTGACTAATCTGTTAGCAGTTTAAAGGATAAACAGGTTCATGCAAAATGGTACCAGCTCCATGATGTGTTTGTCAACTGTCTCTTTTTCGTACCAGTCATCCAGTGCAACATTCCCCACTGTTGCTACCTTGATATGATCTTTTCCAGTCCCCTTGAGAGATATTGCTGCTTAATATCTGTTTGTTGCATAATATAAACACGCAAATCTATTTCTGGAGGAGAACAATTTGACTCAAGACACAGTGTAACCTACACCTCCATAAGGCTACAGCGAAGCACTGTGTGAATACAAACATCAATATGATTTCCTGGAGTTTTTCCCAGGCTCCAAAGGAATTTTGTTCCTGCTTTAAAAAAAAGAAAATTATTGTGTGCAGGGAAAGAAAAAGATATGACTGGTTGGTAAACAATAGCCAGTTACCCTCAGGCTTTATCCTTTGTCCTGCAGGAGTAGAGAGGGGAAACAAACCGTTGGCTGAGATGAAACTGGATGACAGGTGTCAGATGAACGAAACGGGAGTCTGATGCTCTCAGAGATACAGTACTTGGTGGCAGCAGGGTTCTTGGGCCAAGAGAAAGAATTTTTCGTCTCATGCAGGCTGCAAAAAACTCCATCACACAGTGTCAGCATTTACAAAACAATCAAAAACAGACAGGGAGTGTCATCTGACACAGTGTGGGAAACTGATGGGAAATTTTATGAGTTTGTGAGGCCACTATAGGTGTGAATCTCACGCTCGCCTTTTCCTGTCCTGGGGATTCAGTGTTTGAAGACAGCACTTAGTTTTAGAAGACAACACACACCAAGGTTTAGAAACTTTTGAATGGAGGAGGAGGTGTTTTGGGAACAATGTATTAGGACTGGAATATAAAGGCCTGGTATAAACTGTACATTATCAATAGTTACATTGTTTATTCATTGTAATAAAGTATACCAAATAAGTTAAGTCAAATATTCAAATATGAAATGATAAATAGCTATAGATAGCAATAAATAGCTGATATTTATTGCTCCAAATAACTTAGTACCATGCGCAGATTATGAGGACAGGTGATAAGGGCTGGTTAGTGCCATGTAGGAAGCCGTTCTATATAAGAGCAAGACACCCAGACTGACAGACAAACAATGACAAACGATGTGGCCTCTCTGTGGTCATTTTGCATAACTGTGTAGTTGTTTTTTGACTACAATAATTTTACGTCGCTTTCTAGTCGTTTTATGTTGCTTGTTAGTCATTTTGCATATCTTGTTGTCATTTTGCGTCAATTTGTGGTCACTTCATACAAAGGTTCATAACTACTTAGTGTAATGTATCACTTTATTTGATGGGGCACAAAAACAGTAACTAATGTTTAAGTAATGAGTCATTAATAGTTGCTCGGCAGCTGGTTGGTTAAGAGTTAATCAGGAGCAACTCATGAAGAAAGTGGTCAGTATGTTAATATTTATGAAGTAATCATCACCTGAGGATTCATTAATATAGTACCTCCCAGTCAGTTGTCTAGTAAACCATCATTCTCTACTACATAGTCCTCTATTCAAAGTTATTCATTAACTACTCATTAACAATTCATTATTATAATATATTTTCAATATCTTATTATTAACTGGGTCTGCAGTAACTATACTCACAGTTTTGTATACCATATTGTAAAGTGTTGCAAATAATTAGCTGCCAACATCCGCTGAACTCTCTACGCTACCGTATTGTGCTGTACTGATCACTGTTCAGTGCTGGGAATAACAGGCCATTTCCTGTCATGTAGCCCACTCGAGACATCTGATTTCCACCTCTAGCCTTCTGCAGATGTTGGACAGCGATGAACTGAATCAGCAAGAGACTTGAAACAAATGAGTTTGTGCATACCAATGTGATTAGAGCCATTTAATGAAGACCAGTGAGTGGATAAGTTACAATAGAGGGAGATCCTCACCGGTAAAAAATATGTTACTGTTATGTTATCATTGTGGATCTGGGTTTTAGAGAAGATAATGACAGAATCATGGCTTTGTTGGTAATTATCAGCGTCCATTAGAAACGTAAAGACTATAATTTAATTACAAATTACAGAAACAGTCTTTTTTATCTTTTTTTGAGGGGAAGCTTTTATTGCCTTTAATTGATAATGACAGCTAAAGAGTGACAGGAAAGAGGAAGAGAGAGAGGGGATGACACACAGCAAAGGGCCACCATGGGGCACTAGCTCTACCAGGTGAGCAATCCAGACACCATTATAAATTACACAAACATTCTTTATCAAACAGCAAAAGAACTGATGTGTCAAGAACAATGTGTTTTCAACTATGTGTTTCAACCCGAGTGACTCTTTATGGATTTCACGAAGTTTCGTATTTGCCTTTGTGGTGGTTATTTTATGTTCCAAAACTAAATATTGACTGTAAGGTGAGCTCTGAACACCAGAGAGTCTCAGCACATGTTTAAGTAATCACTGAGTCATATTTTTTTTTTTTTAAGGCATTAAAAATGGCCCTTCTGAGACCTCCATTACAGTCAGTAGAAAAACAATAGAACAAACATCTCAGGAAACAATTACTGATGTGTTTGATAATCCTTCAAAAAGCAGTAAGTGAAGAATGAGAACGTTCAATCTGAACACCTGTCAGTCAACAGTGTTGGGAAAATACTTCCTTTTCAATGATGCATTGTTTGGTTTTTCAGTAGTCCTTGTTTGGTTGAAAGTGATAAGTAATTCACAGTTATTAGCAGTCAAAAGGTGTAATAACCCTTTTATTCCTCCAGAACGTTCTCACAACTGCTGTTTAGGGATTAATGCCGGTCAATTATGTAGCCCAGCCGCATTATAAATTTCCCACCGTTGTGAGATTGTCTTGTCATGAGAGACAGCCACGGACAAACAGCTCTATATATGCAGACTACTGTATTTGTCTCTGTTTAGACAGAGGGGATATTCAAGTACCCTGTGAACTGCATGGGAGCTGGAGCCACAAATAGCTGTTTTCTTTTAAGAACAGGATTAAGTACATAAGCAAGTAGTTACCAGGTCTATAATTCATGTAAGTTCCTCTGAATGTTTGGAAGTGAAAGGGGAATTCTGAACAAAAGTCTGAGATATCTTTGATCCCTCAGACCTATAGGTGAGCCCTGGAACAGAGAGACCTTTTTTAAAAAAACAAGAAGCTAAGGGGCTTAATTGCAGAAAACAAAACATTTACTTCCTCTGAACTGTGTACGTGCTGCTGGGAAAAGCAGCACAGTAGGTGATTCTGATGGCTGGGTACCGCTGAGGAGGAAGTATGCACTCCTTGTTCGTGCACGCTGCCACTTATCGTCCATTTTGTCTGAGCCATTGTTTTATGGTTCTCAAGCTGTGTCCAGGTTTCTATCAGTCAGCTGCATTCAGTACATTGTATTAAGTATGTTTTATTTACTGTGAAATATTGTGGAAAATCATTAATGTAGTGTAGAAGTATGTCTACTGAATATTAAGGCACTAGACACATAAGATGTTTAGATGGAATGCAGCCTTGTTTGAATATTTAATATTAAGTTCACATCATATATGGTAGATTAAAGAGTTAAGAACAAGTTGATGCAGAACACATATATATTTGATATTGTCAGACTATGTTAAATAAGAGAAATTCTAACATTAAAGCAGGAATAAAAGGGTAAAACTGCTTTCACAAGTTTAAAATGTGTGAAGCAAATATGAAATTAAAGAAGGGCCTGGAGCTTTGAGGGCCCCGGGAATTCCCAGGAGTAACTAACCTGCTATATGGTGATAAAATGTATGTTGATTAATTTTTTAATGAATAAATCATGATGGAAAAATGGAAATGTATTGATATAAATCATAGTGTTTACTTAACTTCAATGAGCTTAACTCTAATCATAGTTCATAACCCTGTAACATGCTTTACAGAAAACCTCCAACAAAGGCCCCCCACTCAGCTAAAAAGTGAAGACTCACAGTTGTAAATAAAGAGAGGTGTGTGAATTTTTTTCTTTCCGTCACATCCTCTATAGTGTCGAGCGTCGAGCTAATCCCCTCAGGTGCTTGATTGTCCCACAAAACTCCCGGTTTCCTCGCTCTTTGTGTGGCACCGTGTCACGAGCTCCCACGCTGTTCACCTTCAGACATTACACACATTAACAAACAGAGGAGCACTAATCCTCACCCTTCCTTCCCTTGCCCAAACTACAATTATGAGATTACTTTTACAAACAAGCAGCACACACATACACACAGTCACACACACATTATTAGGGCTTGTAGTCATATTGTCCAAACTTTGGGGACTTGAGGAGACATTAAATAAACCGGAGGGCATCAAAAGCTCGGGTAAACAATTATTTTCCTGCAAATATTTTTCTTAAATACAGTGGGAAAAGGAGTGAAGGGGAGACAGTGTGTGTCTTTTGCAGAGACAAAAAAAGCAAAAGGAGAAAAGAGAGAAAGTCCCTTATGAGAGAAAGGCAGAAAGTCCTTCAGTCCACCAGTTAAGTCCATATCAGTAACCCCCAGCTCACAGACTTGACATGGAGCCATTTCATTCCCATGACTGGGCTGCAGATATTTACCCACAATCCCACAGGGTCATGGAGCCAGTCTGTCCCAGCAACACAGTGATACTTTGGCCTTTCACATCATGTCTCCCTGATCACTGCTACATCAGAGGAGAGCAGATATTATATCAAACATCATTCAGCGTGTGGACTGCAGGTGCTAACACTCACTGTCAAGGACAAGCAGGAGAGGTAAATTTAAAAAGAATTGAACTGTCTGCACTTTTTGTGTGATATAGTATTTGTGTTTTTGGCATGTCCACACAGAACTGATTGCGTAACACTTGTGATTCAAGACATTATCCCTTTAAAACATTCAACATTTGGGAGGAAAATCTAGTAAATTTAGCAAATCAAATTCTACCCTAAAAGCTGAAACTGTTTTTCTTTTTTTAAATCTTAATTTGCTTATTTAACTTCCTTAGACCTCCTTAGATTTGATTTAGCCATCAAATATGCATACATAATTTTACAGTGCCACCGTGGTTGTAAATTGTTATGTTTGTGTTGTGTAGCTTGCAAACATTAGCACTGATTCCCACTAGACTTATTTACAACCACATCTCCAAACTATTTAATTATGGCTGCCTGGTTTATGTTCCATTTTTTTGAATGAGTGAAGATTCGAGTCTGGCGTATGGTTAGGTTTGGGGAGACAAAAGAACTGTGGTTCGGTTGATGTAGCACATTAGTTATACATAAACAGGCGCTAGGCGCTACCACACTCAGGGTACCAGAAATTGTTGTCCTCTTGAGAACACTACTGCAGAGGGCTCTGTCACTGCAGGAAATAAATAAAATGTTGATACAAATAATAACATGTCAGTAGGTAAGTAAGAAAATGAACATACCTGAAAAAAAAGGACATTCAGAAAAGATTTGTCCTCAAGTTACAGTAATGAACCACACCCATACTTTCGAGCAGACAGGTTTCAGTAGCAGCTCATGTTTTACTTTTACCTCTCTCTGCTCCATTTCCTGTCTCTGTCCACAGTGTAATGTCTCAGAATATGTGTGCAGAAGAGGGGCTGGGCTCTGTAACGGCATAAAAAAAGGAAAGTAGGAATGCCAAAACTGGAGCAAAATACTTTGTGACTGGGAAAAGGTGACGCACCTAACTATAATGTTAGGTGGTGGCCATTATTCTGCAGGAAGTGATTCAATGTTGGAGAATATGGTGCCCGTCACTGACATCATCGTGCAAAATTTGGCATCACTAAATGTGTTTTTGTGTGGCATCAAGATTACCTTGTTGGAGACTTGTGCTTGGCTTAGTCTATATTTGAAGTAACATAACAGGCCTTTAATGGCATGTGAATTGTGTCTATTTTTATATTTCACTGGAAGTTTAGTGTTTCAATTTAAAACTGCAGGAAAAAGTAGATTAAAGTTGTTAAAATCTCTCCTGGGAATTAAGCATGCCTGGAACTCCGACACATGGCAAAGCCACTGGGTGTGTGGGAGGGAAATACTCCTGACTGGCAGCTGGAATATTACAGAGAATGAAAGACTGAAAGAGAGGAAAGGATGTATGGCAGCAGAGAGCGAATGACATCAAGATGGTGCAGAGGTAAAAGAAATTATAAATGAGAAAAAGAAATCCAGTATGAAAGATGGAACAAGGGATGGACAAAGGAGAAGTGGAATTAGAGAATCCCATGGGAAATCCTAATAAGGGAAAGGCCACATAGTTCCCAAACTCACTCAAACACAGCCTTTTTTTCCTGGCTGTAGTACCGTCAGTGTAACGTTGGGAAGCTAACATTTTAAAGTAACACATAATCCCCTTGAGAAACTTTTGCATCCTCAAAACACAGCCTCTGGTATTAACTTTTTCCATTTCCATTAAACTGCATGTTCTGACAGAAATAGACTTTTTCATGGACTTAACATGATACAAGGAGTGGAATATTTTTCACAGTAGACGGAGCACATAAAGGGTGGTATGCAGAGGGAGTAATTATCAAATATTTAAGGAACAAAGGATTGGTGTTCTCTGCATGGGAACAGTGGAGGTGTGTCACACTACGTCTTAAGCCACAACAAGCTAAATGCATTCCTTTGAAAGGGAATTCTGCACTGTGGTAGCTATTCACAAGTGAACTGGGCTGTATATCATTGTGTTTCTGTAGTTTCTGGAATGTTTGAGCCACATTATTCGTTTAAAAAAAACGTTGCTTGTGAGTTTAAGTTATTTCAGCTGCAGATGCAACTGTTGTCTCTACTTAAGACCTCTCAACCCCTCCTCCCACTGTTTAAAATTTCAAAAAACTGCTGATTAGTGCTGCTGAGCTACATTGCAACTTAACCCCAAACATGCTGAACTGCAAGAGGTCCAATGTCATTCCAGTATGGACAAGAAGCTGAAGTTTAGATGGCACTAATTTCACTGTAGAAAGGAATGAAAGAGAGGAAAGTTTCTTTTGTCTATCTCTGAATTCCCCTACAAGTCAAAAATACTGTGACATTATTATTATTATAGCTATTATATAGTTCTTATTTGTTTCTTTAAAATGGGATAATCCACAATCCAATTATTTTCAATGAGGCTTTGGAACGAGACGCTCAGGTGAAGAAACACCACGAAAGAAGATACAAAGAAAGCAGACTGAGAGGCATAAAGAGCTGGAGTAAAAGGGGGCAAAATGGATGCTGGAGCAAACATTGGTACAACTTTGTCTTTGAGAGTTAAACCCAACCCCCTTGTAAACAAAAGGAGGAAGTGGTCCTGTGTGACTGGCTTGCAGGGACTTCCTGTTTGTGATTATATGTCCAAAAACAGAACCAGGGTCACTGGACCTCCCACGACTCTGTTTCACTCAGGGCCGGAGAACCACTGACCCGCTGTGTCTACGGCTGTCCGCACATTGTGCTTACGTAGCCAGGGAGCCACAATACTGGGAAGCAGCTGCAGTAGACATGTATGTTGTTAATGGCATGCAACACATCAGCAATCATTGGTGTAATTAGCATGTGTAGTAGCACAGGACACAGTCGTAATGGCATTTTAACTTGCTGAGTCAGTAGTTCTGACAGGTTGTCCCATTAGGTGGAAAAAAATTAGGTGAGTTGAGACTGTTTCTTTTTATTAACTGCTAAAAGTTAAGATTTGCCCAATTCTTAGTCAGGGATGCATACTGGGCAAATTAGCTCGGTCTGAAATCACTCACTATATTCAACATAATGTATCATATTTATGTCAGAGTATTCATGAATGTATGCCTTTAAGGTGCCAGTGGGGGAAGTAAAAGTAGCAATACAGTAAAAACTATGTCCTAGATACAAAAGATAGGTGGTAGTAGGAGAAAAAGCAGAAGGGTCCCTGTCAGTACATCACAATATTTGGATTATTACCAAAGTATTAATATGTAAGATGCATTTTAATGTTGTATCTGGTGGAGGTGGAGCCAAAATAAACTCTTCTTTATATACTGTTGGACAGTTTAATCTGTAACAGTGTAATGTACACAATAAGGTATACTGATGACTCGTAATTGTCTGATATCTCAATTTACTGCTCGCTGTAGAGTAAAACATTGTGCTTATCAAATGGGGAATAATGTACAAGGGAGTGATTTCGGACACGGCTATTAAGATTCTTTCATCATTACTGCAAAAAAAGAAAAATGTGACATGGAAATCAGCTGGGATACTGGGAATACTGCTCAGCAGTTACACTGCACTCTTAGCACATGAGAGGCACAAGACACATTTTCAGGGTTATACAAAAAAAGCACTGAATGATGCTACTGAAACCCAGTTTTTCAAGAGTGATTGAGAGTGACTGTTTCAAAAATGTTTGACACAAGTGTTAAAAATAGTGTCCAGTGACAGTGTATTTGACCCAGTTAATTTGGGCATGTCACTCCGTATTATTATTAAGTGCCAAGTCAGATATAACAGAACACTCCCAGCTGTACACGACTTGGACATTGCTGCAATTTTGCAAGTCGGAAACCTATATTTTTGATAACTTCAGTCCAGAGTAAGCTTAAAATAGTTTTATTGGTTCTTATCTTTTTTTTATCATCACTGGTTCAACATGACATGGCCACAAAAAGTTTTCCAGAAATTAAGACGTTGGAGCAGAGTTTCCAAACCTACATTTGCTACTAAGTCTCTCAGCAGCCACCTTCTTCCCTTAACCTTGTTACTGCAGGAAAGCAGGAGCCAAAGACCCTCGCCTGCGTTTCCTCACATTGGCCGACATAGTCTTCAATTAAACAATAAAGTTAGTAAACCATCCTCCCCGATAAGAACAATACAGCAACACCAGGATACATTAATCCGTGCTTGAAACACTAAGGAAATAATACCACTGCAATACAATGGCCTATTTTCCTTCCCTCAGGTATGCTTTGTATCGTAGTGGACACCACGCTTGTAAGAATTGTCTCAGTGGTGGATGTGATGTAGATTTAACAATAAATCAAACGCTTGGTGTTAAAGGTATGGCCCTGAACCAACTAGTTTGGTTTGCTGGGAAAAGGAAATGCAGACAAAAGAGCTGATCTAGCTTTTGTGTATGATTCTTCTGCAATAATGGGATCACTTTACTGGAACTAGAAATTAGAGGAAATTAAAAAAAAGTTGAAAGGATCAATCGTGATCTGTCAAATATTTGAAATTCAAATGATCCCTACGCAACATGGCTGATGTTTTCCTTTCCAGAAACAAATTTAGAAAAAGACCATTTATAGCTGAATTATTAAACTGAATATGACCTTTCAGAGGATGTTACAATTTCTACAAAACCAAAAGTAAGTCAGTATTAAGTCTTTATAAAAGTAAGTATTTTCATATTTAGTAATTCTTCAAGAAACAATGTTATAGATTTACTGGTTTTAGTTCTCAAATGTGAGGATTTTATGCTTTTCTTTGTCATATATGAATACATTTAATGTCTTTGGGTTTTGGGAACTTGGTCGTATAAAAAAGTTGCAGTCCTACTTTTAAATATTTCCTGAAAATAACCACATAGTTTGATATTAATTGTAAGTAAAATAGCAGTGTTGTTGAGAAAAAATAGTTCCATTTAAGCCCAAGTAAATATTCTTATTCTTTATTGTCCATATATGTTGAATTTTACGCTTGCGTAAACAAATTTCTCTATTTTTGCATGTTCTGCTGACCTGCTGGATTGACCTAAAGACTCTACAAGCAATTATTTGGAATTGATTCACTGGAAATTTGATGCAGCACATCATTTTAATTGCGTAGTGTAGTCCACACTTGCCTTTTACAGACCTTTAGCCAAAGAGGGCCCAAGTAATCTTGTCCGACTAATGAGAGTCCCCCCCGGGGGATGTGAGGGTACGAGGGTCATTTCTTTCCCCATCCATGAAGCTTGTTACAGGCCTGTGAATTTGTAAGTAGTAAACAAGACTGTATAATTAGAAATGTCTTGGTTGTAGTAATTCTCAGGAAAAGAAACAAGACCACAGGGCTCTGAAGAGGCTACTTGTTTGGGACTTCTTGGATCCTACAGGGTCCTTCAAAAACTCAAACTCTCACTCCCACATCTGTGGGAGAGTTTTAGACATTTGGAGACGTCAACACTTAGTTGTAGAGAAGGAATCAGCACTCGGGGCCAAACAGTGGAAGCTGGTCTGTTGATGGATCGGGGGATTAGTGCAGCTCAATTTTCAGGGGTCATTTACTGTAAGTGTCAGCGGGGAAATTGTCACACCCTTTCAAGATGAAGTATATCGACAATAAACACATCTCACTGTGTGTGTGTGTGTGTGTGTGTGATGTCAAGCACAACTTTGAAGAGGATCAGTTGTTCACACTTCTGCTAATGGGTATATGATCTGCTTGAGTCACTTGAAGTCATAATGATAATCTTACTGATAATCCTCAAGAGAGTGCTGACACTTCTAGAGGCTGTTTTTATTCCCATTTGAAGAAAAACATGTTTAAGTCTTAAATGCTGACATCTTGTAGAGATTTACCTCACAGTTCCAGATGTATTTTGATTGTTTTGTGGTGCCAAAGCAGGCACCAAAATGTTTTCCTTGAACAATAAAACATTTTCAGTTCTTTCTATCAAAGAAGAAGTTTTTATGTTCAGATGCAATGCAATGGTTCCCTACCTTTGTGGTTTGTGGCCTTTGAAAGATTTTAGAGGCCAAAAGAGGGCATCATCTTGTGATCCCTCAGATTAATTTTAGGACCCCTTGGGACCTTTTCCATTTTATTTATTGTCACAAATCCCCCTTAAAGGCCAAAACCACTATTTATCCTACAAATCTACTAACAAGTAGGGGAGACCGGGGCTTGTTGTCACACGGGTAAGTTGTCACATTGCAATTATCTTCTCCACCA
>NW_023339718.1:16889145-16896789 GCF_004916995.1 Morone saxatilis
CAACAAGCCCCGGTCTCCCCTATTGTCTGCTTAGCTAAAGCCTGATGAAGCTTTTTACAAAAAGTGAAATTATAAATTTGCGACCTGTTTTTAGAGATTTGCAGCCATTAGAAATGCATGCTCTGAGAAAGGACAAGGAACTGGTTCCAGAGCTACTCATTATGCATATAAACTAGATGTGGCAAGTTCACGGTTGAGTGTCAACAAGTGTCCTGGAAAAATGGTCAAAAATCACAAACCAATTTGTTATAAAAAATATTGCATTTAATCTCTCAAGTTGTTTGTAACTATCTAGTGGGGAAAAAAAACAGAAAATAACATCAAGATGTTAAGTTTTCTTTCTTCATTTTACTTCATATACAGTTGTGAGAAAGAATTATTAATCTTTGAGATTACAGTTTATCCACAACCATCCCTTCAGTCCTACCACTAGCCAAGTACTTTGCATGACAGTGAGTTACATAAACATGTCATGACTTGTCCCTTACACATCACATCTGCCGCTGCAGGCTGCCCGGCGCCCACCCACACTTTTTCTGAAAGGAGCGAACAGAAGATCTTTTATGCAAAGTGGTATTAACATTGTACATTCTTGGCAGAAGGCTGATTCATGAAATGCAGTGACTGCAGCAGTCAACCAAGTTTATGTCACCGACATAACAAGCAGCCAAAAGTAAACGGTTATCAGAGTGGATATGCCGGATTCCTGTGAACATTTAATTCAAGATAAGCTACAGAAGTGCCTGGATAATTGCTAGAAAGTTAAGAAAATCATTCACACAAATGAAGCTCAGTGCAAGTTCAACCAGAAAAACTGTCTTGTGTCTCTTTCATTTACAATTCTCCCTCTCCCTCTCCTTTTTAATCAACTGATGGGTGTCTTTCAGTTAAAGCAGTCAGACTTTGCCACAATCTCCCCCAGCCAATTATGTTGTCGCTGTCAATCTTTGTATAAGTTCTCCTCTCTTTTGAGTAATGTAATGACAACACATTTCTTATCATCATTATTTATCATCATTATGAGCATTGTCCTTCACAAATAAGCTACTATCTAGAGACTAACTAAAATCAAGCTCAAGGTCTTCTCCATACAATGCTTTCTTTTGAATAAAAATGTATGTAGTATGTTTTTTTTCCTATAAAGAAGTTTATTAAACTGAGGCCGCTTACTTGGTAGAGCTTGTACTAAGACCACATGTACTAAGGCTGAGTCCTTACCGCATTCCTGCCTATCTTCAGCTGTCCCTATCAAATAAAGGTGTAACAAGCCCAAAACAAAGTTAATTCTTAAAAGCATATCTAATCTTTATCCCTCATAAGAAAAACATCTAGAATCTCTGAACGTACAAATATATTTAATTTGACACATAATACAAGAAGTCTCGCCACTGAAATGTCCATTCTGAATGTATGTGCACTGGAAGATTAACATTTCCAAAACACACTTGTGTAATTTGTGTACTGGACAATGACTGGCTTCCAAACTAGTTGGATGACACAAATTCATGCTCGTACTAACACGTCTTAAACTCAAATTTAAAGGTAGAAAACGTTTTCATTCAAACTCTGAAATCATTTCCATTCAAACTCTGAAATCATTCTGGACACTGAAGCTCAAACATCAAAGTGATGTAAGAGTAAGAAAAACACAACTGTGTGTGGAGTTGGAGAATAAAATGCATGATATATCTGTTGAACTGATCATATTGAGCATTCTGGGTATTTTGTAATCTCTCATTAGATGGCTAGAATTCCAAAGATCAGGGCTTTAAACCACCATGTTAGACTACAATGTATATGTAATGTATATAACTATACCTATCCCTGCATCACTAAAGGATGAGGGCGAGTGGATTCACAGACACACTGTACAGTAGTTTTCTCATTCGATCCAACCCTGAGCAGCAGCTGTCTTTTTTTTTTTTTTTGAGGCTGACAAAGTGGAACAGGTCTCTCCATCTGTGCCACGCCGTTCGAGGGGTCAGACCCCAACCCCCAGGTCAATACAATGAGAAGGAAATCAACACAAATCCTGTTTACTCTCACCTCACAATGTGATACAATAAACACATTTCCCCCCTTGCCAACAATGATAGTGAGCACAATAGGGTATTTAAATTCTGTAGCTGTTTGTATGTTTGAAAATGTCATGAAACTTGCAGGAGGGATGACAGATTTTTTGTTGTTGTTTGTCAGTTTGCCAAACAGAGTGCTGTGATCTGGCTGTGGTGCAGCATGTTGGAGGTGGTCAATAAGTGTAAATTGATACCACAGAATGACCCTCGACAAAGATCAGGGTTGACTCAGGTCAAACTCCGGCCTAGTCAGCATGAAAGTCTAGATTTTAATATGTCAAGTGGGGCCACGCACCATCTGTTCATTTTTCTAGCGGCACATAGAAAGCGGATTGTTTCCAGGTGAAGAACAATATATAAACAGCGTTCAGCCACTTTATTAAACACAAACTGTAAACTTTCAGATTGTATCTTTTCTGTTATGTTAATAAACAAAACAAAACATTCCCTCTGGAATAATCTAAAAATAAAAGTGTAAACTTGTTTTCTATTGTGTCCTGGTAGAGATGACAGTTAAGGATGTGTGGGTATTCCTGTTTTGGAGGCTTAGAATAAATTTCCTCCAAATGTTTGGTTATTTGGTTAAATGTAAGTCGTTGCTGTTCTGATTGGACTGTATTAGACCAGTTTTGTGTGATCATAACCCAAACACTGTGGATAAGTGTGTACATATTACAGTTCCATAGGTTATTTAAATGTTTACATAAGATAAGATAAGATAAGATGTTCCTTTATTGATCGCCTGTAGGAGAAATTCAAGTTACATGGTTCACAGTAACAAAATTTAACATCCATGATGTTTTTGATTTAAAAAAAACTCTCATTACTATGAGAGGAAGAACACAGAGTGGCAATTTGTGGCAATTATTGCTTTTGTGACTGAATTTGGTTGAATTTAGTCGACAAAACAGTCTCACTTTTCTCTGTTATCATAAAAAACTGCACATGTTCAGATTTTTTTGCAGTTCAGGGTCTTCTCATCCATGTTTAGCTTGAACATTGAGGTTCAAAATTTATACTTGACCTTGGAAACAGCAAATGTCTATAAAAAGAATCTTATCTCAAAGTCCATTTAGTAGCAGTTCCAGAGCTTTCGACCACCATTAGCCATACTTATGTCCCTAGAAACACTGCATAAGATCGTGTAGATTCAAAACACCAAATTAAATCAGGCTGCATCCTTTTAAGTGCTTAGATTAATTGAAAAAAATCTAGGTGGTTTGATAGTAAAAGAACCAAAGCTGATTATGAGATAACCAGACTGAGGCATTTACATGACAATACCTATATAGTATTGCCCTAATCTGACTATAATCATGTTATTACTGTGCATGAGACTAATTCACATTTAGGTTACACAGTCAGAAACCATCTTTTCATTGTGACCTCCACCTCCTGTTTAACATTTTCTCTCCATCATCGCCTCTTTTGGCACTCCTACACTCTGTCTGCCCTCAGGCTTTAAACGTTTGCTTGATGTTTTTTTTTCTTGCTCTCTGGCAGTTGTTTCACCTGTAACGTACTTGGCGGTGTCTCTATGTGTCACTCTGTGGTTTAGCAAAAAATGAGGACCTGACGGTGTTGAAAGACACCACCTACGTACCCTTCACAATCCTGAATGACTGCCTCATAACGGTTTAATTGGTTTGTCAGTTATCCTACACTAATGTATAACGATGTGGTTATAAAGTGGCTCAGTAAGTACTTATAAATACAGTGTGCATAAAAAGTATTCAACCCATTTGGAAGTTTTCATGTTTTATTGTTTTATAGCATTGAATCGAAGTACATTTAATGTGGTTTTTTGACGCTGATGAACATTGAAACAAAATACATGTTAGCATAAGTATTGACCCCCTTCATAAGTGATGGAATACTGGATTGTTTCCAGGAATGATAATACACCTTCTTGTTCATTAAACAATCTCCACTACTTTCTTATTCTTGAACTTTCAGCCATAGCACATGTTCTTCATGAACAGATGAAGTTTCTTCAGTTATAATGTAACTTACGTTCAAACTTTACATTAGTCTGAGCACTTTTAGGACTTGTTGGCTGAATAATAAAAGGTAATAGGCACCCTTCAACTACTGACCCCAGTAAGAAAATATAAACACCAGTGTTATCAGTCTGTCCTGTCTACCTGTAGGTACAGCCGTTACCTGTGTGAAGCTGCTCAGATTCTGTTCACAAACCACCTGATGGAAATCTACTCATGCTTCTGCTGACTGAGTGAAAACTTATGTGAGTTGCTGTCAGCATTTATTTATCAGTGTAGAAGATCCTAAATGCAAACAGGCCTGTTCCCAGGCTTTGTCTGGTTGTGATGAACGGATGCAGGACAGGGTTTGACTCATGTGGGCTTTTAAAAAACCCAAACTCACACTTGGCCAATTCGGTTTCTCTATGGAATTGTTACGCAATTTTAAGGATACAGTGTTTCCTCCAGAATTTACTCTTGAAAACCCTCTCAAAAATAATGTGGGACTATTTCAGGGTGGTAGAAGGGTGTCCATCACAAAATGTGACAAATGTATTTAACAAACCATTAGAGGGCAACTTTTTACTGTCTTAATTAAAAATGTTCATTTTGTTCTTAACTGGGGTTCATGTACCTTCTTTATGTGTTCTAAAAGTTTATTTTTTGTTAGAAAAAGCATAAGCGGTATTCAGATCTGCTACAAATAAAAGTTCTGAATTCAAAATCTTATTAAAATGAAAGTACAAGAGTATTAGAAACAAACACAAATATACTTAAAGTACAAAAAGTAAAATTATTCATTATGCAGATTGGCCCTATAATAATATATATTATATCACTGGATTATAATTATTGATACATGAATGTGTAAAGGTGGAGCTAGTTTAAATAACTATTTAATAATAAATAGAATGTATTAGATGATTTATATTTTGTATTATTAATCCTTCAAAATGTAGTTTAGTGAAAGTATAAAGTAGGCCTAGCATACAATAGAAATACTCAAAGTACCTATAACTGTACTGAAGTAGTGTGCCTCAAGTTTTTCAAGAATAGTTCAAGAAGAAATGTCTAAGCTCAGACATGTAACTGTTTGCAGTCTCAACTTAAAGAAGCTAACATTAAAAGCCAACTCTATAAGACATAACATTATAAGTGGTGACATGTCCCCGACTAATTGCTGGACTAATGATTCAGACTTGTTAATTAACCAATCACCATAGTGTGGGAAAACGCCCGGGAACTTTCGCACTATCTCTTCATCAACTTGTACATCTTGTGCCTGTCTGGGTTTCCAACTGTGTGATTGTTCAAGTGTGTGCGTGTCTGCGTGCGTGTGTGTGTCTCTCTCTCTCTCTCTGTGTGTGTGTGTGTGTGTGTAAGTATAACGCCCCTCGGTGCAGAGCAGCGGATGGAGAAGTGCGTCCCTCAAGTCATTTCCAACCCTGGATCTGAAGTGACAACATCCCATGCTCGGAGTTCACAGCCGCGCTGTACTTTCTCTGTGTGGATCTACTCGAGGATGAACTGAAAGTTGTTTGTTTGTGTGTGTTTTTTTTTTTATCTCACGGAGAGGAAGACACAATATCGGATCTATGAAAAAACCCACGTGGATTTGTACAACCATTTTAAACCAGAAGGAATGCATATTTTCTTTGTGAAACTAACTTTCTTGTTGTCGCTGATAGCACTAACACGAGGTGAGTGGCGCTTAGGGATTCTCTCTGTGTAGTTTTCTGCCCCAAGAAAATGTAGTTTTATATTTATTTACTCTTTAAGGCTCATATTTTGATTTTAACTTGTTGCATTCGCTGATGGACTTGAGCAGCCTTAACCCTACACCAGTCCCCCCCCCCCAACTTTTTGAACTCATCCTGCAGGTTTCCAAACTTGGCTGTTAATTTACATTTAACACATTTAACATTTCTATGACTCCATGCACCTGTTGGCATTATCTCTGAACGTGTCTTTTCACCAGCCCACTGCTCATTTTATGTTTTTTTTATTTTTTACTAAGCACAGGCAGCTGTTGCGCGCTTGTCCAGCAAACACTCAACTTTTCCTCACTAGTATGTAAACGCATGCCTTTGCAGTTTGGATTCAGAGCAGTTTTTTTTTTTTTTTTACATTATTGCAAAGCTGTGTTACTCCCCAAATGGCACATTCTTTTTGGGACAGCTGCAGAAAAGGAGCATGCAAACTGCCAAACCAGTGTCAAGTCTCTGTTCACCACAGAAAGTCCACTTTGAGGTGGAAAGAGTCACACCTAGTCCTCACATTTATGGAGCATTACCTGCGCTATTTCTGATTCTCCTGAGGAAAGTGCTGCATTGCCTGAAATGAGTGTTTTTATTGTAATAACTGCTGCTTCCAGACTTGCATGAAAGTTCTTCAGCAAAGTGCAGGTGTATTAAAACTTTCCATTCGCAGGTCTAAGATGCTCCACGCCCACGTTGTGTTTAAACCAGGGGAGGTGTGAGGCAAGTCCAGATGGAAATGAAGAGTGCAGGTAAGTTCAAATGCCTGCGTCTCTCTCTTTAACCAATACATGATGAGGAATACCTGCAGAGAAGATTTGAGAGGAATGTGTGAATGTGGGGTTTGAGATGACTCAGATCTTTGGTTGGCATGTGAGCGCTCACACCAGTACTGCTATTTCTGGGAGGCAAATGGTCAGAGGGCTGAGACAGAAATGAGTGGACATTGATGAGGACAGGGGTCACTGTGAAAGAGTGTGTGTGTGTGTGTGTGTGTGTGTCACTGCCACCACACTCTCTCCCCTCTGCAGCCGAACTCTTGCAGCCCTAAATCTTGCTTTTCTTTTCTTTCATGGAGCGACAGCTGGGGTTGCCAGAAGCTCGGCGACCATTGTTCTCTGCTGCGATTAATTCTGTGTGACTAATCTGGGTGAGGCTTCCCAGAGAGACCCTCAGACCCTATCCTCCTAACCACCCCCTCCTCTCTCCTGGGATTTTGTCCCCTCCTCAATGGCCCTCAGTGCTCTCTCTCTCTCTCTCATTCCCCTGGACAGATGGTAGGGTAGATGTTTTTTAACCTGCTAAAAAGTGGACATTGAATTTTGTCTTCTGAGTTTGGTATTTAGAGATTGTTTTCAGCACTCATGTAAACCAATAAGCTGCAGCTCTGTTCAGAACTCGTTTTTCCAACAATAGCCTATTTTGCGCTTGGCTCTATTTCCATCCTGGCATGAGCAGCAGCAGCGAGTGTCATCTTACTGTCGCACAGCTCAGTGACCGGGTAAATGATTGGGCTGACCAGGTCATAGCTTCGGGACTTGCAAGACCCAGGCAGCCATCTTGGCCCCCTGCCACATCTTAATTTGGTCTGGTTGTGTTATTCACCCCTCAATCACACACTCAACCCCCTCCCCAACACACCTACCCCACCTCCTCATTGGGCCACAAAGCCACCATTGTGCCCCTGCACTGTCCTCCTCCTCAGACTTCTCCAATTAAACATGGAGATGGACATCGTTGCAGTTTTGAAAAGGTTTGAGCGGGCACACCAGGCTCAGTGTGTGTGTGTGTGTGTGTGTGTGTGTGTGTGTTTTAAAACATTGCTCTCTT
>NW_023339718.1:16896889-16898540 GCF_004916995.1 Morone saxatilis
ATATATTTATATATTTATTATTAGTTAACTGTGGTCCTGCTTGGTCTGTTGGAGGATAAACAATATTTTCATGTTTCCTGATGCAAGCATGCAGAGAGAGTCTCACTTTGTTCTTGACAGAATTACGATTTGGTTTCAACTGAATCGAAAAGCCGCCGCTCTTCAACTCAAGTGTTATGTTCGAGGTCAAGTAAGTGGCGTTGGATGCTTCGGTTTTATATAGTCTTAACACAGATGCCTACTTGACATGCCATACCATAAATACCATCTCCTCCTCATATCTGAGCTGCCCAGCTCAGTCAGATCCGGACTGAAGTTTATCTACAAAGAGCTTCGAGGAGGCCTCTCATTTACTGTAGAGGCTTGGCAGCAGGAGAGAGCAGTGACAGAGCCGAGCCAGTCCAGACCAGGAAAAATAACTCCCAAATTCCAGTGGCACAATGGGCAGAATCAGAGCAGCTTGCAGCAGACGATTCACCCTGCCCAGAGAGATGTGAGATGTCGGGCTGGCTCACGGGGTGAGGAAGGACGCGGCAGAGAGTTCACATACCTCCATCATCAGTTATTCAGCGTGATGAAAAAGTACAACTGATTTCTGACAGCGTGTTGATTGCAGGGTGTCACATGATAAAGAGTTTTGAGGATTAAGGGCCTGGGGTTTGTAGTGATGAAGTTGGACGCAAGCATACCAACAGAAATTTCTCTATTTGTCGAATAAAGGGAAATAATTTGGTTGCTTTTCCTGTTGGATACGAAAGCTCTGAGCTGCTTGTATTTTAGTTAAGATGGTGCATTTATAAGTTCTTGATTTGCTTGTATTCTATTTCTCAATAAGCTGGTGTTTCCTATACTCATGTTGTTCCCATGTAGTATAATAAACAAACCCAAGACCTGGCCAGACATTAATCAGTGACATTTGATCCTTTTAATACTTCAATACTCTAATAATAATATTAATATTAATCAAAGTTTGATTCTCATTGTCACAGGCATTATTGGAGGATGGCAAACTTTTAATTCCTTCATCAAGATTTTTCTGTGTTTGCATTAGATAACAATCAGAGTCTTTGATTCCTGGTATGTGCAGCGGCAGCTACAGTACACATCCACTTCAATGAAAGTGAGCCCTTGTCTCTCCGGTTCTGGGGATTCCTTAATGGCACCTCTGTTTGCTTCGGTCAGATGAGTCTATCTTAACCTCCCCCACACACACTGCACTACCCCTCCTCCTACACCTCTATTCAGAGTCAGGAAACAGCCTCAGAGTGGCCCGAGGGAAGAAAAGGTGCCGTATCTGATCATATCATCACACAACGAGAAACACACAGCGCAATGCTTTATTATTGCCGCTGCCGCCGGTGTTGGGTTCCCTTTGGCGAGAGTCCGGCTGGTGAGAGGGCTGATCATTTGAGTGTTCTTGGTGGTGGGGAACCTCAGCGCCGAGGATTAGTGATATTTGAGCCTCCCTGGTTGGCATATGCCAAAACAAATCGCATAAACTTTGATCCAAGAGGACTGACAGCATGTGTGTGTGTGAGAGAGACAAAGGCACTGGGCATACTCTAAACCACACTTCCTCATTTCTTTTTTTTTTCTTTCAGCCAGACCACCTGTCTGTGGGTTATAGTATAACAACTATGTGCACTCACCC
>NW_023339718.1:16898562-16902258 GCF_004916995.1 Morone saxatilis
CCCACACAGCAGCATGCTCCATAATACCCATGATTACTTGTGGTTTTGCCCATTCAGCTCCACACAGGAACAGATCGACTTTGTCTGCTGCCAGGTGTGCTTTTAGCTTTCAGTCACTCTCACTGCCTGATACGCACTCACTCACAGGATATTTAGGAGAATGGAGCGTGATGCCTTTGTAGTGAAAAAGAGCAGTTTGTTCAGTTAAGCAGCGATGCAGATTGTAAGACTGATACCGATCACAGCGTCTGTTACAGAGGGAGAAAAATGACTCCTCAAGGCATATCCTCAAGTCCACACATGACAAGTTGCAGTGTTTGAGCCAGGATTGTCTTGGGAGGGACAAATGGGCTCAGGTTTGTAGGCAATGTAGCAGTAATGGGACATTTTGGCTCAACTCTTGAAGTCGCCGTGTACAGTAACAACCTTAGTGTCCGGTTTCACTGTCAGCTACAACTTCAGACACCCGTAAAGCCTTTAAGTGGTTCCCAGCCTCGTAAAGTAGGAAGTGGCAGGAGTCATTATAGCTGCTATGACTCTTAAGACGCGTGCACGCGCACACATACACACACACACACAACCACACACACAGCACACACACAACTATCACACACACACACACACACACACACAAACACGCTGAGTAGTTGGTCCCTGGGGGAGCTGGCTCTTTCCCATGGGCTGTGTCCATAATAATAATGCTCCCAAATAAACAGGGTCTCTAATGAAGTCTGCCAGATGTGGGCTGGCCAGGTCAGCTCTCCTGTACGATTACAGAGGAAGGAAAAGAAGGATGGATGTAAGGAGAGAGAAAGAGGGGCAGTGTTTCCCCTGTAATTTCTGTAGCCAGTGGGGATTTAGTGGTAACTTTGTTTTCAGTTCCACAACAAACAACAACCTCGTTTGTTGTGCCAGCTTTGGTTTTAGTGGAAGGGCTATTTTTATTTCAATAGACTTGATTAGTATGATTGAAGCTGAATGTAAGTGTGTGTTTTATAGTGTTGATTTTCTCTGCCAGTGGTGGCACAGTTGTCACTGTGTTAGCCACTATGCTGATGGGAAAATACAAGAGAGGGCAAAAAAAAGAGAGAGGGAAGTGTGGAGGAAAGGAGAGGAGAGAGGCCCCCCTTGGGCAATGCTTTTAAAACAGATCAGACAAGACTAAAGGGGACTTAGCCCAGGCACAGAACCAAACAGCCAGGAAATGAAAACGGGTGGTGGGGAGACTGGAGGGATGAGGGAGGGGTACAGACCAGAGGTACAAACATGCTCTACTAACACAGTTTGACTCCTGGCTGAAAGCTCTTTGTCACCTGAGAGAGGCAGAAACCCTTTTAAATAACAGTCTTTAAGCATAACTCTGGTTTATTACAACTTGTGTCCTTAGATCTTTTTTAGCCCAGCCTCTCTGAGAGAGCCGAGAGGCTGAGAAAGTGAATAAAAAAGGATTACCAAAACTGCCTGTTGTAAGAATCCATCACAGTTTACTGACTGAACTCCTAGTAGGACTTCAGCTAATCAATTAATTGTTGTGTTATTAAAATAGTGAAAAATTTCCATTACAATTTCCTAAAGCTCAATATGACATCCTTTTTTAATTTTTTTTATCCAACCATTTTAAAAACCTAACACATTCAAAGTATAAACCACTTTAACCAGGTTAACTGTCTGGTTGTCTTGTAGCTGTCAGGGTTTGTTGCCGTATCAGTGGCCATGTTCCCGGACCTAAGCAATTAGCCAATGATGCTTCCAATTATGAAATATAATCCACGTTGTAATAAACCAGATTTATCCTTTACTAACAACCCAAATTTGAGTTATATTTAATTTTTGTTTTTTAATTTATGCTAAAATCTATAAAAGGATAGATAAACACAGAATTATCCTAAAATAATCTTAATTATGCCATATAGAAAATGGAACCAGACACTGACTCTGTCTCTCACAGAGCTTTACATGGCACAATAATTGAATAAATGCACAACCTAATTCACTAAGCTTCTTAAAATGGTTATAGATTTGCGCCCGTACAGCTGCCAAAATCTGTGTACTCAGTCTAGGTTTTTATTTGTATACAGTGCACATGTGTAGCCTACATATTACGTTCAAAGCCTCTGTCCCCATCTGTGTGTGACCTCAGAATGATGGCAGATGGCAGATTGGCTCGACACTGAGGAAAGCCCCTTTTAGAGTGACGCCTGGCCAAGGGTCAGATGTCACCACAACATCTGCTGCAGGCTCGAGCCGCCGCCCGGCCCTGTTATGCATCCCAGTGTCGCGGACCTGTTGCCACGGGCTACTGCGGCAGCAATAGAAGAAGAGACAGCCCAGAAGTGAGCGCAGAGGAGAACAATGAGGGCTACTGGGCAGGGATGACAGAAAAGATAATAACAGTATCGGCCTTACCGCAGAGATAATTCCACTGCTGTCCTGCAGTTATACGATACCTCCCTAACACCTGATATTTGCTCAGCTTCTGATTTGTGCCCCTCTTTTCATGTCTTCTTTATTTACCTTTCCAGCAGCCCAGTTTACCTGCTGCTGTTGAGATTATCCCGCTCTCCAGGCCAGCAGATTTCTCTTGTTGAAGCAGCTGCTTTACTCTGTTTGTTTTGAATACAGCCAAGACTCCATAAAAGAGTCGTTGAATATCTTTTGTCTTACACCCCCCCCCCCCAGCCCCCCCCATTTTATACGTTTGTGCTCTCATTGAGGCAGTTAAGCTCGATGCCTGTAAAAGCTGTTTTGTGCTGAGTGTGTATTTGACGGGTTGCTGCCAAGTTAAAGAGCAAACTGTTACCCTTCTTTGCCCAGCGTGTGCTACAGTTGACTTACTGCTAGCACCTCAGCCATAGTGTGTTTGGATAGTCCACGTGCACCGAGGTGAGGGCGCAGGGGCTCTATCTGTTTGTCTTTTAGGCCTCGGTGTGAGACGCTGGGCTGTTTTTGCGAGGGCAGATGCCAGCTATCAAAGCTGGTGCAAGTTTTTTTTTTCCGAGGAACCATAAAGTGAGGCTGCCAGCGAGCGCCGGGTAAAGAATCATGACAGGGGAGTCTTTAGAGTAAACACCAAAATTCCTTCTGATCTGACAACCCCTGTCTGTCTTTCTCCCCTCGAAAAACCCAACCAAACCAGTTTCAATTTCCTTTCTTTCAGACTCCTTTTGTTTGTCCCACTGCTTGTGTGTGTGTTTTGGAACCTCGCAGACCACTAAAAAGTTGCAGCCTGGAGTAAAGTTTTGGAAGAAAGTTTTTGGGGGAGCAGTAGTCAGTTGAGACTTATAAATCCTAATGTGGTGTCTTACAAATAAAAAGAAATGGGGGGTATAGGAGGCGAGGGGGTGTTTGGGGTTTGGAGGGAAAGAAGGTGCACAGAGGGGAGCCAGAGGATGCCAGCAACCATACGGCTTTGAAGAGAGGAAGTGAAACCAATAATGAGGAAAAAAGGGAGAAGATTCAGGGATGAGCCATATGTAATGAAAGAAGATTCAGAGAAAGATTTTTTTTTTGGAGACGGAGAGGGAGAAAGAGGAGGGGAAGGAGAGGGAAGAGGAGGCGCAACAGTTGAATACGCCCCTGGCCTGTGGTCAACTCTGAATGGGGAGGAAAAACAATGGGCCCACTCATCCTTCGCTCCCTCTCTCTCCCTCGCTTTTCTCCCCGCTCGCTCTTCATTTCTCTGCTAAGTAGTGAGGG
>NW_023339718.1:16902358-16938749 GCF_004916995.1 Morone saxatilis
GAGGAGGAGGAGGAGGAGGGAATGAATGGCCAGGGCAGCAGCTGCTGTCTCCTCATTAGCATGCGCACCTGCTCCCTGCGGCCTTTTTCCAGCGAGCTCGTGTGGTGCCTCACGACCTCAGCACCCGCCACCACTGGGATTAAACTGGACTGGCCTTCTAGCAGCCAGATCTGCTGCTTCTCTCAACTGACCCCCCCCCATTCCTCCCCGCACCACACACACATCCTTTTCTACTGTTGCCTAAGGGACTGGACAGTCAGAAATT
Source organism: Morone saxatilis (assembly GCF_004916995.1). Lineage (NCBI taxonomy): Eukaryota > Metazoa > Chordata > Actinopteri > Moronidae > Morone > Morone saxatilis. Next base: position 16,902,624 of record NW_023339718.1, read on the forward strand.
ATGTGGAAGAATTTCCAGCTTCACCACAGCTTTTAATGTAAAGATTTGTCTGTCTGATTAGATTAAGTGGAACTGCAACAGAGAGGATGTCTGATGGACTTTGTATCCACGTTTGACATCGATCATATTTGAAAAAAATATGTTAGATGTTATTGTTGATTAATCCTATTTGGCCAAGTGAAATGAAGTTCCCTCTACAAATCAGCCCAGATCAGCTGAGTTGGTCAACATCAACATGCTGTGTGTCGTTTATTGAAGTCAAGTTACATGATTTCAGTTACAGTACAGATAAAAAGATCCAACTTTCTCTATCCCTATTCGATACCTCAGCTCAGGGTATATATTAATACTGAGTACCCAACTGAAGCCATTGCTTTCTTTCTCACACATTTTAAATCTGTGTTACAGCTACTGCACTGTTTGAAGCTCATTAGGATGACACTATAAGACCACTATTATTAATTAATGTGGTGCTCAACTGACTGAATGTAACCGTGAAGAAAATGTGCATTGGTCATGTCTATCAGTATCCAATCCGTTCATTTGTGATTGCATACAAAGTAATTGAGTGTATTACAATGTTTCATCAGATTAAAAGGTCTTAGCTTTCTACTTACTTATCTTTTCTTTTCAAAGAGTACCTACTGTATCTATATTACTATTAAAGGGTCTAATGATAGACGGTGTCATATGTTGCAGAATGTAAAGCCCTTTGAGGATTTTGGGCTTTATAATTCTTCAACTAATAACTTTTAAAGAAAAGAAGCCTGAGATTTTTTTAGTAGCATGGAACTGATTTGACTTTCAGCTTCTGACACCACTGCCTGTTTGACCTTAATGCTGCAGTGATCCCAGGCTAAATGACACTCAGCCAAGGTAGCACAGGCTCCGCTCTCTACGTGGTGACATGCCACCACTCACCACTACTGTTTGTGCAGCGGGCAGCCTAGCATGTGATGTTTTCTTTTCCTTGCCACAGTCCTAAGGCTGCCTAATCCCCTGAGAGGGAGACCCTGTCTAAACACACGCCTGTCCCTACAGAGGGGCCACGGCTCCGTCCCCCTTTACACACACATTGGACCCCCTGGGAATGTTTGGGGACATGGTCCTGCCAGCCCCTCAGGGCTAACAGACTTGCTGGCTCTGGTCAGGTATTTGAGAGTGACAGCGGGTTTTAATGTTATGGGAAGGCTGCTTTGATGTCGGCAGGATGTTTTATGGAGAATATTGTTTCTGCGTGAGAGTTAAACACAACAATATTCAAAGAGAACTGTTGTTTATTGAAAAAAAAACAACAAAGCCTTAGAAATTTCGATTTCTGCACATTCCCCATGTAATTTTCCTCTGCGTAGGAATTCACTTGTCAGAAATCTTTCATGCTTCTTGACAGAGGTTGTGCCGCAGTGTCTTCCGTTTCATCCTCTTCCCATTCCTTGTCTGATGCTGGAGCAAATCCTCTCTAGGGAGGAAAGAATAACGAGCATTGAGGTGGTGGCATGGTGCTTTGAAGTTCCCATAATGTTGGCTTGCAGCTCAAACACTGTGGCATAGATGCTGCCTTGTCCTTAGGATGAATGAGTGCTGACAAAAGGGTCAAAGTGAGCACATTTCAGGCCTGAGAGCTGCTGAAGGGTGCCGTGATGGCTGCTTTTCTTGTGTCTCAACTTTTGGAAAGGACGGATTAGGAACAAGAATTCCAAATACTGCAGTTTTTTTTTGTTCTTGTCTACTGTGCTATTGAGTAGATGCTTTGTTTTTGTAATGACCAAGCCTCCCTGGCCCACCCAGCTTTGTTGACAACGGTATTGAATCTCTGAAGGTGATGAATATGGGAATGTGGCAGGTCTAATATAGCAGGTTTGGAGTGGTTAGTTTTGGAGTCAAATAGCGCTGTATAAAGGGCTGCGTAATGGACCTCAGTACTTTTTGGCACTGACCGAAATGTGTGTTAAGTACTCTCTGTAATAGTCCTTCACAACGGCCCAGACATTTTTTTACACTTCAATTTTTGTACAAATTAAAAAGTGTGTTATAGAGTTCTTTAGAGGTGCTCGTAGTTGGATTTTGTAAGCTTTTAACAGAGCTAGGCTAGCTGTTTCCGTTCTGTGTCGTTATGCTTAGCTAAGCTTCCTGTAGCCTTATATTTAATGCATAATAGACATAAAATTGCTCTCAATTTTTTAACTCTCGGCAAAAAAGAAAATTAGCGCATTTCTCAAAATGTTGAACTACCCCTTTAATCAGGTATTCACAGCAAACGGCAAGATTTTATTTACACAAAGTTCTTGTACAGCTGCTTGTGTTGAGACAACATTTATGAAACCTGACTTCCATTGTTAAATGAAATGGTTTTGTATAAAAAAATAAAATTATTATTTTGGTGTCCAAAATGCACAGATTTGATAAAAAATTACAATGATAAACAAAATCCAGATATTTTTTTTTTTATATCATTATATAAAGGAACTGGGACATGGAAATGTTTTGTATTTTTTCAAAATAAATAGCTTTAATGATTGATCGGGTATTAAAGTTGTTGGCAGTAACAGTTCACTCGACTGACCATAAGGTCCTGTGCGTAATCTTCCTGTGTGTGTAGGTATGAGTGTTTGCATGCTCTGTGTGTGTGGCCCCTTTGTTGAGCCGTGCGTATCCTCAGGGGACACCCTTCAGCTCCTCTCATTGTAATTGTAAATGTGTGAATGTGTCTCTGCTGCTCTCTCTCTCTCTCTCTCTCTCTCTCCCTCCCTCTGTGGGAACTCGCTCGCTGGGGTCCGAGCAGCGTTTATGACTCAGACGCAACCTGTGAGAAACTTCAGAAGAGTTTGTCCCCCCCTCCTCCCTCTGTTCAGACCACTCTGTTTTACAGCCTACAACACATTGTTCATGGGGGGTGACAGTAGAAAGACAAATGTCCCGTGTAAAGCATAGTTTCTCATGGCCGTGTTGCTGTGTTGTAAACACAGCAGGACAGGACCATCTTTTAAGAGGAATAGATAGTTAGTCCTGTTGGTAAAGGCTGTTACCCAAGCAGCTGATTTATAAGCACAGTAGTGCACAAAGGGATGACCCTCGCTGGCTGAAATGTTGTCTCCCTTGTGACCTCTTCAACCGGTGCTGAGCTGAAAAAGATTGTATGGCTGAAAATAGTGTTTGGGAATTCCCCTTTGACCATTTCCACTCTTTGTAATGCTAATTTTTAATGATGAAAATAAATAATGAAAGGACATTTATTTGTAGGGCAATATATGTCTCGTAAATAGAAGGTTTTTATTAGATCTAGATGATATGATAATGGTCCTATTTTATCTTTAGTTTGACAATTAGTTAAAGGGGTAGTTAGATTTTCAGATAATATTTTTCCCACCTACTCAGAGTAATTGAGTTCATCAAATCACCCACAATGGGATTTTCTTTCTGATCTAGGTTTATTCGTTGTTTATACCTAACTAGACATTAAACCAACTAGTCAGCCCCAAGTTTAGTTTAGTTTAACCAGTCATACTTTAATTAATCCAGATAAACCTATTAAAAGTAAGCCAGCGTTAGAAAGGAAATGTACCTAGGGATGTTATGTTCCATTTCTGCCAATAGATCCTCCTAAATGTTACAGATCTTCCTCATAGATGTGACCTTCTCTGTTACTCACCTGTCAATGGCTGCAGAAAATGTTGCTGACCTTTCTACCTGTGTTTTCTCAGGTGCCGGGATGGATACACAGGAAACAAGTGCCAGTTTCGTGACCTGTGCGCCAACTCGCCATGCAAGAACGGAGCCACTTGTCACATTGTGTCCAGGGGGAACACCGCGGTGGACTTCAGCTGCATCTGCAAGCTGGGCTTCAGTGACCGCTACTGCCTGACGCCCATCAACAATGTCTGTATCGGCTCACCGTGTCTCAATGGAGGCACCTGCGAGCTTGAGAGTCTTGAGAAGTACAAGTGCCGCTGCCCACCTGGATGGTCAGGTAAGACAGTAGAGAAGTGGTATTTAACTTGAGTGTTGGTCATGAGAGGTATCTGAGGAATAGCAAGATTATCAACAGGATAGAAAAATAGGAAAAAGTAAGTAATTCATACATAAACCACTAGTTTTGAAGAGTTTTGAATTCCTCTGTGCCCTCAGGTAAACTGTGCCAACAAGCCGACCCCTGTGCCTCAAACCCGTGTGCCAACGGTGGCCAGTGCTCTGCCATTGAGTCCCACTACATCTGTACCTGCACGCCCTTCTTCTCCGGAAAGACCTGCAAACAGGATGTCAACGAGTGTGATGTGAACCCGTCACCGTGCAAGAACGGCGGGGTGTGCATCAATGATGTCGGTGGCTATCGATGCCAGTGCCCGCAGGAGTACACGGGCAAGCACTGCGAGAGCCGCTACCTGCCCTGCAACCCGTCGCCCTGTATTAATGGAGGCACCTGCATCCAGAAGGGAGAGACCAGCTATGAATGCTCCTGTGTGCCAGGTAGGGACCGGGAGGAAATGACTCACATGTGTGTAGCATTTTAGCAGTTAGCTTGACCTAGACCTGCAAGGAGTCACTACGTCACCAAACTAGTTAGACCAAAATATTTAGATGAACTTCTTCCACTTTCAGGTGGTTCCAGGGCTTTTTACATAGCTTCTTGTCTTGAAGTCTAAGTTTTAGAAAAAGTGCTAAATATCAGTCAAATTGGTCAGATCATTTTTTGTTCCTGAAGTCTCTCATGCTGAATTTAAATGTCAGTGCCTGCTAGTTGCTGGTTAAGCAATGATGTCATTCAGGGCAGGGCTGTTCCTGCTTATGTTGTGTCCTGTGTGTGTGTGTGTGTGTGTATGTATGTGTGTTTCTGCTTTGGTGTGTTTCTGCTTGTACAGTGTGTGAACAAGGCAGAGCAGGAAGGCATTGGGGCTTATCATAAGGAAATGGTCAAAGGACAACATCCTTTTCACATAGCGGAGTGAAGCAAAGCTTGCTGGGATTCTAGTCCTGCCCACCACCTCATCACCTTTCACACCGACTACCTTTTTTAGCTGTTTGCCTTTAAGTCAGAAGTAAACAAACATGAAATGTTGTTTATGAAACCATTACCATATTAATTGTCACTTTTTATTACCCATCATGCCACATGTACAGTCTGGTGGTTGCCTGTTGTGTAACTGTATAGCAGAGTGGATGTTATTACATAGCGAGGTTGCCACAGACCTCAAAATGGTACAGCTGCCTTTATTCTTGGGAGGAAAAAGACAGTTGACCACATTTAACTGTAGAGAAGTTTCACTCCCCTTTGTTGGGATGGGAGCTTAAGAGAGAGGAGAAATATGAAAAACTGAAGCCTCCACCGGTGGAAACGCAAACCCACAGTGTAACAAATACATGTTACGTATATTTCTGTCTTTGTTTCAGGTTTTACAGGAAAAAACTGCAACCAAAACATTGATGACTGTCCAGGTCATGAATGCCAGAATGAAGGGATGTGTGTAGATGGAGTTAACACATACAACTGCCAGTGTAAACCAGAATTTACAGGTGTGTATAGCAATATTGCAGTATATGTGTCAATGCTCTGTCGTTCAGAAATTTAAGTTATTATCACTTGAGTATTTGGGATAGAAGCCAACTTTAATGCTCTGACCTCTGGTTCCCCCGCAGGTCAGCTCTGCACAGAGGACGTTGATGAGTGCCAGTTGATGCCCAACGCCTGCCAAAATGGCGGCACGTGCCACAACACCTATGGCAGCTACCAGTGCGTGTGTGTGAACGGCTGGACTGGGGATGACTGCAGTGAGAACATTGATGACTGTGCCAGTGCAGCGTGCCACCAAGGATCCACCTGTCATGACCGCGTTGCTTCTTTCTACTGCGAATGCCCACATGGGCGCACAGGTATTTACATGTTTATTTTGATAGCTCTTAATGCGTGTGAGTGTTTTTTTATATTAGTTTATAAAATTTCAGTTAACTTCTCACTGTCATTTAAAGATGCTTTTGTGATAACATCCTTTTGAAATTAAATATTTTACGTAAATTCTGTGCTCTTTCAGAGTAAATACAATATATTTACATATTTACATCTATGGTACATCTGCTGAACACTGTATACTGTACTTCATCAACTGCTCTTGCAGTTTAGGTCTGCTTAGCCCAACATGAAAAGTACTGACAAATACACTTGCCTAAAAGGTTTAGAGGAGTTGCAGTTCATAAAAGCCTAGTAAAGTTTAAAACATAGACTGTATAAATAAAAATGGTTTCTAAAGAGACGTTGTGAAGCTCAGTGTGGGCGGCGCTGACCGTCACCATCTTGGCAGTTGTAGTAGATTCTGCCGAAACCAAAAATGGGCAAAAGGCGGAGAGCGTGGGTGTAACTGAGGCAGACTGAATGAAGCCCGGTTACCGAATAGGCACCCACCTGTCACTCAAAGTGGTCACCATGAAAAGGAAATCAGAGTGCTATTTGCTTCCACATATTTATGTATTTCTTGTGAAAACAGGCAACTAGGGAGGGACTTTCTCGCGGTAGCTAATACCACTGTGTGTCTACAGTCGAGCAGCTGTTTTGGACCCATTAGGTTTCATCATATTTTGTTTTTGAAGAAGACAAAATGTTGGGGTTTCTTTTTTTTTGTAAATCCTTTGGCTTACGTTGATATCCCTTATGGCGTTATACAACTTTTTTCACACATACAGTAATACTCCCCAAGACCTGTAAAGAGAAAATTAGTGGTGTTCCCCTTATAACTGATAGAAGTGATGGGAGGATGTTCAGTCCAGGATTATAAAGTCTATCTTCTGTATTGTATACCAGGACTACTGTGCCAGCTGGAGGACGCCTGCATCAGCAACCCGTGTCAGAAAGGCTCCAACTGTGACACCAACCCCGTCACCGGAAATCACTTCTGTACCTGCCCATCTGGATACAATGGAGCTTCCTGCGACTCGGACGTTAACGAGTGCTCTCTGGGTAAAACACACACTACCTGACCTGAAAACTCATTTTTCAGTCCGAAAATCTGAATGATTGAGGACACATTTCAAATCTTTGGAGCTGTTTAACTGAACTACTGTCAAGAAAGGTTTTCAACCATCACACATGCATTCAGAACTCTTTTATACAAGCCATAAAACAAGCTCATTCTTTCCTGTTATTATGGGTACTTTGGTACCCATAATTGTGCCCACAATCACAGTAAATAACACCCTCAGGGGTATTATTACCAAAATCAGACCTAGTGGAGGTTTTGGTTTGGCTTCGTCAAACAACACTAAACCACCTAAATCATCTCATTGTCATGTCAAATTGCTCCTTGTTAGGTTTTGTATGTACATGACAGCCTGTTAATATAAAGTGAAGTCAAAGTAATTATCTATTTAAACAGGTTCCAACCCGTGTGAGCATGCAGGACAGTGTATAAACACAAAGGGGTCTTTCCATTGTAAGTGCCAGTCGGGTTACATCGGACCGCGTTGTGAGCTGGACATCAACGAGTGCATGTCCAACCCGTGTTTGAATGAAGCCACCTGCCTGGATCAAATAGGAAAATTCCAGTGTATCTGCATGCCAGGTAAGGCATTTTGAGAGACGTATTACATCACAGTTTGACCAGGGCATGATCAATCCTAAAATGTGTTACTGTGACCCTCAAATATAGTGGGAATTTCACTTTATTAAACTATTTGTCACATGGACTTAAAAGTAACTTAAAGCAGCTTATCCCCCCCATGTTGAATCTGTGCAGTTTCAGTCCCTGCAACTGTACTACCACTTTCTAGTTTGTTATGTAATATGCGTTGTTGTGTTGATAATGAGCTTTAACTTCTTTGTTATAGTATATAGTTTAGACAGTACTAAATACTCCAACAGCTCCAAACATGACTAAAGTGTTAAGTCATTGTCTCTGTCCTCTTCCAAAACAATTGATTAATCTTAAAAACAGAGATGAAACGATTAGTCAATAAATTGATTAGTCAATTGACAGAAAATAACCGGCATATTGTCATTAGATCAAAAGTAATTTTTCAACCAAAATTTTGCCAAATGTCTGAGTTCTAGTTTCTCTATTTTAAGGAATTTTCTGCTTTTCGTTGTCTTATGTGATAGTAAACTTTTGAGGAGTGTTGGTTGGACAAAACAGCCAATTTGATGACGTCACTTTAATCGTAACATAAATTATGACGGCCACTTTTCACAATGATTAATCGATTAGGAAAATAATTTACAGTCGTTTTTATATAGCCACTGTGTATGATTTAAATGTGCTACAGCAGTTTATAACAGCAGTGTAAAAAGGTTTCTCACTGTGTCTCTTTCTAACCAATCCATCTCCCTCCTGGTCCTCCCTTGCTAATTGGCCAGGTTACAAGGGGGAGTTCTGCGAGATCGATACGGACGAGTGCGCCAGCAGCCCCTGTCTGAACAGCGGCAAGTGTATCGACAAGATCAACACCTTCCACTGCCAGTGCCCCACAGGTGAGGCTGCTGTACTGCTGCAGAGGAGGAGAGGAAGGAAGGGAGTGGGAGGAGGCATGGGGCCAGGGGGCAAAGAGGTCGATCTCTCTCCCTCTCTGTACCTCGCTCACTATCTCTGTTTCACTCAAACACAAACACACACACAAACACCTTTTTGGACGGGCACTAATCCCAGCCCTGAGGCAGGCTTACACAAGCCCGGGTAGCCCAGAACGAACACAGCAGTCGAGGAGGAGAGGGGTAAAAAATCTATAGGGAGAGGCTTGAGGGAAAGTTTGAACTTTTTGAACAAGTTTCTCATCCCTTTTACAAAGTCTGATGAGTGAGCACAAAATTGCGGTACAACAACAATAGTAGGCAGAGCTACTACTATGCTCCATAAAATGACATTTTCTGTGTTGTGGTGGCAAGTGAGCTAGTGGTCTATTTTGAGGGTAGGTAGTTGTTTTGCTGCAGTCTTTTTTTCCTCAGAAATACCATTGGAGTTACACTATTTGGACAAGAGGTATTGATGTTTTGTTCAGGAAGGAAGGAATGCAACTATTGAATCTTGGGTAGAAAAAAAAAGTGAAAAGACGAAAGTGAAGGAATGATCTTCAAACTCCCCAAATGTGTTTTTTTGTTTTGCATTCTTTCAGTGGGATCATTGAGGTGGAAGTGATTTTTTCCAGTTTTCTTTCTTTTCGGGGAGGAAAATAGCGAAGTTCTGAGTCGGGTGGATCAAAGGCAGCCTGGGTGGAGAGAAGCAGGATTCCTCCTGTTGAGAGAAAAAAAAAAAGGAAGAAGGAGAGATGGAAAAAAAGAAAGAAAGAGAGAGAGACACCCCAACAAGGAAGCTTTAGAATTATTAGAGAGGGGGCACAAGAGTGAACACAAGAGCTTAACGCCTAAGAAAACTCTGTGTGTGACAGTGAGAGAGGGTTTTTTGTTTTGTTTTTGGAGGGTTTGGTATTGGGGGTGGGGGGGCTGAGACGCACAGACCGTTATGCTGAAGCAGGAAGGGAGGGGTAAAGAAGGGGAAGGGGGTCTTAACCGCCCTGCTTGAGATGTAAATTTGTCCCCGTTGCAAGCCAGGCCTGAGGCGAGGGTCCCCTCTTATTATTTCTGTACATGGAATAGCCATGGAAACCCCACTGAGAGCCATTGAAATGTCTGATTCCAGCAGTCTGGGGATAAATCCCTCTTTGGCTGCTGAGGTGCATGATGTGTGTGTATGTGTGTGTATGTGTGTGTATGTGTGTGTATGTGTGTGTATGTGTGCGGCCCTGTGCATGCTTGCATTTCTGCTTCACCTTTTGTGCGTATATGCATATGTGTGTATCTGGGTGAGAAATTCTTTCGTAGAGGTTTTTTTTAGCCTCTTTGATTTCAGTCAGGGGTGCATTGTGGGGCACTGTAACTGAGCTGTGAAGAAACTTAACTTTTGCATCACATCTTGGCAAATAAACTCTCAGTTTAAACCGCTGAGGTTTGTTCCGGCTGCTTTCACACTGTTGGAAACTGGCAGCTTTGCTTACAGAAGAGAATGGTATTGTTTTCTCCTCTTGTCTGCAAACAGCTGGTCTTCCTTTTTTTTGATTATTGAAGTTTCTTATTTATATATTGTTTTGTTTATTATTGGTTCAGTAGTTTATATGTGGTTAGCATTTTATTTCTATGGCCATGCTGGCCATGTAGTCCCAAAATCTGATGCTGTCTCAGGCTGCATTCTTCATAGAGAGTCCAAAGCTCACCTATTGCAGCTGCTGCTCATCTAAGTCAATAAAAACACACTTAAAATGATTAATTAATGACAAAATACAAGTTTATAAGTTGTAACTAACAGCTTTTAACTGTACATATTAAAATATGTATGTACTCATACAAACACTTCTGGAAAAGGGCTGCAGGAGGATTTGGACCAAAATTCACAACCCAGTTCATCTAAAATTTATAACTGATCTATTATTATATAGAGATTCTTTTATTTACAATGAATAAGTCATCAGTTATGACTTTTAAACCCTTTATTAACAGTACTTTATTAAAAAGTGGCAACATTGGTAATAGTTCATTAATCAGTTTTTACCAGCATTGCAACCCTAAAGTTGCTATAATAGCCTGAAAGTATAATATAATTAAAGCCATTAGTAGCCAGTAGCAAATATTTCTTTTTCTGAGCCCCTGATATTTTCTAACCACAGTTTATATTTATATGTAGCCATATGTTCATGTGTGTAACTGTAAACACACATGTATGCGTGTCTCCACTGTGTCAAAGCGTGACCTCACATCATGCATCTGGTTGCAGCCAAGTCAGAAAACAGTGAATGGTTCTAGCAAAGTCCACTGGGAGAAATCAACTTGCCGCCAGCCACACAAATACTTCCTTGCCGGATTAGCTGCAACTGAGTCTTTTTAGCTTAACCCCACCTGTGTGTTCCTGCGGTGGTGTGGTTGGGAGGGGTGTCGGGGTTGGGGTGGGGACCTTTATCTCTTCATCAGACAACTTCCCACTACTCCTTGGACTGTACCATCATGTGACAGAGGGGAGACAAGAAGAAAATATCTGAGATGAGAATAACTGCAGGAAAGCGGAGAAAGCCTGCTGGTTTATTTTGAATGACAAGGAGTTTGAATAGTGGAGGGTCAAAGGTCAAGGTGGTTCCTCAGAAGCGGGCATGGAGTGGAGGGGGTAGCGGAGAAGGGGTGAAAGCAAGACAGGAGAAAGCGCATTGTGATGGAAAAGTTTTGTGGGACAAAGGAGGCAACGGGCTTGCATTGAGCAGACAGTCTCTCCTTTGTCTCTCACCCCTTGGTCAGGAGGCCTCGCAACTTTCATTCTTTCCTCATTTCTTTCCCTCCCTCCCTCCCTCCATCCCTCCCCCCGCTTTAAACGAATTGGTTCCCCTACTCTCCCTTCTCCATTTGGGGTCGTGCTGAAAAGAAGTGAAAGGGAAAAGAGAGTTTGTAGTGTTGCACAGTTGTTAATTAACATGCAGATTTCTGATTGGTTGAGAGGTCTAGTATGGGCTCAGGATTATGAGAGAGACTGGTTTGAAATGGTGAGAACACAGTAGCCATGTCTATACACACACACACACACACACACACATGCACACAGTAACACCCTCTTGTTGTTTTTCCAGGCTTCACTGGGAGCCATTGCCAGATAGACATTGATGAGTGTGCCAGCACGCCTTGCAAAAATGGCGCCAAGTGCACAGACGGACCCAACAAGTACACCTGCGAGTGTACTGAAGGTATACAAATCTTAACAAAACCTGAAAAGCTTTAACAAAAGCTCAAATTACAGAGTGGAAACTTTAAAAGCCCTCCAAAGGGAGTGGAAAGTATAAAATTGTAGATAGAAAAAATATTTATTAAAAATAGAAATGAGTAGCCTACATCAGTTTAAAAGAAAACATCTGGTTTTCCAGGTTACTCTGGTATACACTGTGAGACGGACATCAACGAGTGTTCCTCGAACCCGTGCCACTACGGTACCTGCATCGACGGCCTGGCCTCCTTCAGCTGCCACTGCAACCCTGGATACACCGGCCGGCTGTGCGAGACCAACATCAACGAGTGTCTGAGCCAGCCGTGCAGGAACAGAGGCACCTGCCAGGACCGAGAGAACAGCTACATCTGCAGCTGCCCCAAGGGCACCACAGGTAAGCGCCGCACACACATATAAATAGAGATGCAAACATAATTTTTTTCTGATATTCGAGGTTACTGAAAACAATTTTCTAACAGGAATCAACTGTGAAATCAACATTGATGACTGCAAGAGCAATCCCTGTGACTATGGGACCTGCATCGACAAGATCAATGGCTATGAGTGTGCCTGTAAACCCGGCTACACAGGTAAGCAACCTGTACACAGAGAGCAAGTCATTCTATATGTTATTGCTCAGACAGCTCAGAGGATTCAGCTCAAGCTCTTTGCCATCTTCTCCCTACAAAAAGTAAGAATAAAGAGAAGAAACTTACATACATACAAACACAAGTGAGCTCTGAATGATGAGACAACTCAAAAAGGCAATCATTACTGGCATGAATGTTTTATTATTGCCGGACAACAAGTACTTCAAACAGTACGCATATGCATATTTTTATGCATATGCATATTTTGTAGCCAGGTTAGCTATTTTATTGCTTTCTCCCAAGATATAGGGAAGTTTTTCCCCAGTACTTTGCTCTCTTTTTCTCTAAATGTTGAATCACTGCAGACCTTCAATGATGCAGAAAAGTTCTCTGCGACTGTAAAGTCAATTTTAAGACTGGTTAAACGTGGCTGCTGTCACAGGTGACCAGTAGAGAAAAAAATTAGTGTTGAAAGTGCAGGATTGGAGGATCGAACGTATGGATGTAGGAGTCTTGATGGGGAGGGTGACAGATGGCGAGCGAGTGAGCACACTATTCTGAGGCTCGACCGGTGTCACTTTCCAGCTCCACCCTGTCCCCAACCTGCTGCTGTCAGGACACGCAAGCTGCCCTCGCATACAAAGAGAGGACACACACACACACACGGACACACACAGTCACCTGGGATTTGAGCAGGAGAAAAGATTCCCTGAAAGATTCCTGAAAGTTGAGCTTTTAAAAGCTTGGAAGCTGCTCCCTGCTTTAAAGCTAAATGGGCTGCCTTTATGTTATGCGTGGCACCAGGCTGAATGGCGTCAACGCTTCAAGTGACCGACAAAGAGGGACTTAAAAGCCCTCATGTTTCTGGAAATTGATACATTCACTGCACTGAGATATAGACTTCATTGTGTGGTGGCTTTGTTTGTTACTGAGTTTGCGGTGTATTTAATTTGTGTACATACTTTAGAGGAATAGTGACATTTTGGGGTACACATTTATTCATTTCTTGCAGGGAGTTAGATGAAAAGATTAGTACTTTCATCTAATATAAGGCTACAGCCAGGAGGCGGTTACAGGGGGAAACAGATGTCCTGAAACTAGTCAGGCTTATTTCTTTGGTGGGAGCAATGAACTCACAATGAAGGCAGGACTTCAGGAAAGCACTGCATCCAGCCAAGAAATAGTCCTATCCCCCATTAAAAAAACACACCTTTTTGTTTTTACACTTACTCTTTTATGTGGATAAAAAAAAATATGTATTCTTTATTCAATCTTTATGCTAAGCTAAGATAATCAGCTGCTGTCTCCAGCTACATATTTAGCGCACAGACATGAGGCCATTTCAATTTTCTCGTCTAACTCTTGGCAAGAAAGCAAATAAGTGTATTTCCCTATTGCTTTAAGACTTGAAGACTTAGATCCTCTCCTTTCTCTTAGGTACCATGTGTAACATCAATATTGACGAATGTGCCATCAACCCCTGCCACAATGGTGGCACCTGTATCGATGGCATCAACAGCTTCACCTGCGTGTGTCCAGAAGGCTACCATGATGCCACCTGCTTCTCCCAGGTCAACGAGTGCCTCAGCAACCCTTGCATCCACGGTCACTGCGAAGACAAGATCAACGGGTGAGGAACTTTGTCTAAATAAAATAGTATAAATGTGGCAAAATGTTGATTTAAACAAATAACTATAAGTAAAGAATGTTAAGAATCTTACATATTACATACCATCTTTCAGTACTTGGCTGTTTTTGATACTTGGAGAGCAAATGTCTGTGGGAAGCAAATTATGTAACAGAACTGTGTCAGACTCAGTGAATCTACAGAGATTTATCACTGAGATTTTCCAACCTTTTCTCCCCATCAGCTATAAATGCCTGTGCGATTCCGGCTGGAGTGGTAAAAACTGTGACATCAACAACAATGAGTGTGAATCCAACCCATGTATGAATGGAGGCACCTGCAAGGACATGACCAGTGGATATGTTTGCACCTGTCGCATGGGCTTCACTGGTCAGTATTTGTGTGAATGAGTGTGTATTGATTTTTTGGCTCATATAGAGTGTGTTTGTCTTCCAAACCATGCTTCCCTCCCCTCCACTTGACTGTTGACCTTCAACTGTAGTGTGTGTAATACATTGTCCGCTCTAACCGCAGGCCCAAACTGCCAGACCAACATCAATGAATGTGCCTCCAACCCTTGCCTCAACCAGGGGACGTGCATTGACGACGTCGCAGGCTACAAGTGCAACTGTATACTGCCTTACACTGGTATGGAAATATTATTGAAAATATTTGATATGCCTGCTGTTCTGGCATTTCCTTGCTGGGAGGGGGGCAGTTTCCACAGCCTGTGTACTTTAAGTTATTGGGCAAAGAGGAAAAACGTGCAGAGGATGAAATAGCTGTTGAGTAAAGTTCAACAGCAAGACTTCCTCAGGCCTTGAAAACACCAAACCTCTGACTCACTTTGCTCCTCTGTGATACACAAGCATCCAAGATAAGATAGCTGGAAAATATTTTCAAGTCATCTCACTTATTATTTGACAAAGCAGATAATGATGGAAAGGCTAAGGGCACATTTTCTTGTATTTGTTGAGTCGTCTTTTTGGAAAAATCCACAAGACTTTGAATAATAAAGGGCTCTTGCTTGTACCGGGGTGGGAACGGGTTGCTTGACACATTTCCTGTTTGCCTGCTTCCTGTCTCACAGAACAGCAAATGGCTTCACAATGGCCGGAAACTGGAGCTGGCTTCCTGTAAGAGCCATGTGTTGTGGAAACAGATAGGGAAATGTCTCCGCAGGCCTCTGATACTGACAGAACCTGGCTAAAATCTTCTGATAGCACTGATTGAAAGATGATTCTGTGTCCATTTGGGTTGGGTTATCTCCAAGTTCATGACTCCTACATGATATCACGCAGTAAAAGTTAAGCACAGTTTGTAATTTATTTTGATTAAAGGTGTGTTTTATATACAAGTGTTTATGTGTTGCAGGGGAGAACTGTGAAAACTTGATGGCGCCCTGCAGCTCCAAACCGTGCAAGCATGGAGGCGTGTGTCAGGAGTCGGAGGACTATCAGAGCTTCTCCTGCGTCTGTCCAGAAGGATGGCAAGGTAAACATTAATGTGTGCATATTTATAATTGTCAGCGGAAAGGTCGTACAGTTCCGCTATGTACCCCCAACAGAGGAAAGCCCATTTCAGAGTACCAAGCTCCAGTTTTTAAATCTTACATTTAAATAATAAAAATTCTGTACACCCTTTTCTATTTTTGGTTACATGGATACCTGACTGAATTATACTGCAGTGGAGAAGATTTGTACTTTTCTTTACATATTTATATGAGTTATATGAATTTGGACATTACATACTTATTCTCACTCCTTGTCTCTCATCTCCTCTTATCCTGTTACCCATATGTAGTTGTTTTGTGAACAACATTCAAAGAGTAGGTGAAATTTACTTTATCTTCCTCTTTCCACCCCTCCAAGGCCAAACATGTGAGGTGGACATCAAAGAGTGTGTGAAGAATCCCTGCCGCAACGGAGCGACCTGCCAGAACACTTTGGGCAGTTACCGCTGTGGCTGCAAACCGGGCTTCACTGGACGCAACTGTGAAACCAACATCGATGACTGCAAGCCCAGTACGTTCTCCAGTCTCTCTCTCTGAGCCTATTTTGCTTAATTAATATACTGTAGACAAACCAAAAAGCCACAAGCTAAGTCAAATTTCTTTATCTCCCTGCTCCCACAGACCCCTGTAGCAACGGAGGCCTCTGTAAGGATGAGGTGCACGGCTTCCTGTGTACCTGCCTGCCTGGCTTTAGGGGCACAAAGTGCGAGGAGGACATCAACGAGTGTGAGAGCAACCCGTGTAAGAACGGAGCCAACTGCACCGACTGTGTCAACAGCTACACCTGTACCTGCCCGCCTGGCTTCAGTGGAATCCACTGTGAAAATAACACCCCCGATTGCACTGAGAGGTACAGAGTTCACAGATCACTAAGTGTCATATTATTATCACAAAGTATCAA
Source organism: Morone saxatilis (assembly GCF_004916995.1). Lineage (NCBI taxonomy): Eukaryota > Metazoa > Chordata > Actinopteri > Moronidae > Morone > Morone saxatilis. The sequence continues at coordinate 16,918,963 of NW_023339718.1, forward strand.
GAGCTCAGAGTATCATATTCAACACCCGCAGCTTTTGTTTGACATAAGACAGAGATGGCCAGTGGGCGTATTTACACAGGTTGGTGAATAAGGACATCTGTTTAGATGAACAGGTTCACTTGTTAATGTAGACTCCATTTTCTTGTTCACCACTGCCCCCTCTGGTGGAGTATTGACGTACACCAGCTGACCTCAACATCTCTTATATTGTAGCTGTCCCCATAAACGTAGGTTAAGTAGCCTGTGCCTTGTAAGTGTAACTGAGTTGATTGTTAAGATGCCAAGACTGGTTTCTGGAAAAAAGAACTTGGTTATTGTTGTTGACGGATCAGATGTGGATTTGCCTGCAGTTCAGCTAATGAGAGTTTTATTGATTTACTCTCCTCCTCTATCTTGATAAATTTCATACAATATATTTATATCTTTTTTTTTCTCTGCAGCTCCTGCTTCAATGGCGGCACCTGTATGGATGGAATCAACACCTTCACATGTTTATGCCCGCCGGGCTTCACTGGGAGCTACTGCCAGCATGACATCAACGAATGTGACTCCAAACCCTGTCTGAATGGCGGCACCTGCCAGGACAGCTACGGCACCTACAAGTGTACCTGTCCACAAGGATACACCGGACTCAACTGTCAGGTAGGGGGACGGAGAGTGGTTTTATTTACCATATGAGTTTCTATAGCCTTTGATTCCACCTGTATATTTCATTGTGTAGTTACGACCTGCTTAACACTGTAATACCAAAACCTTTCAACCAAGTTCAGCTCGGTTTTACATATAGTAACCCAGCAAATGACCAAATCAAGGCTTACAGGCATATGTAAATTGATTAGTGAATTAAGGTTGATGCTGTGTGTCTGCACCTTTCAGAACTTGGTGCGTTGGTGCGACTCGTCACCCTGTAAGAACGGGGGAACTTGCTGGCAGAGGGGAACCACCTACAGCTGCGAGTGCGAGACTGGCTGGACGGGACTTTATTGTGACGTCCCGAGTGTCTCCTGTGAGGTGGCAGCTAAACAGAGAGGTAAGATAAGAGTTACCTGGGTTTAAAAAGCCTCAGAACAGGTGTTCTTCATATATCTTATATTGAGTATGTGTTGGCGAAAATGTATGCAAGCTCAAACGAATCTCTTTTCGTCAACTTTCAAAAAGAAAACAATAAAGCCCACTGTCTCGTCCTCTCTGCGTAGGAGTCGATGTTGCCCATCTGTGCCGTAACTCCGGTCAGTGTCTGGATGCAGGAAATGTTCACTACTGCCACTGCCAGGTCGGATATACTGGAAGTTACTGTGAGGAGCAGGTGGACGAATGCACCCCAAACCCCTGCCAAAACGGAGCCACCTGTACTGACTTTTTAGGTGGATTCACTTGCACGGTAACAGCACGGAAGAAAACTACTATAAAATGCAATTGAAATGTGAATTTAAAAATCATGTCATTACAATCCTTTTTTTTATGTTATACATATCAGAATCCATCAGGTCTTAATAAAATTGCAACCTGTATAAACTCCATTTTAAAGATTCATATACAGTTAGTTGCTATTTTAGATTATAGTGATTAAATTAAATATCATTTTGCTTTTCTTTTAATTTAATTTTGATTTTAATTGCAAATTGAGCCTTAAATGCCACTCTACTTGGTATTTCAAAGGTCTTCATTAGGACTGCACAACATGGTGCAGTCCTAATGAAGAGGCCTGTTTATAAATAGAAGACAAACAGATTGGTTATGTTAATCTCCCCTGGAATAAAGGATCTGCTAGCCTTGGCAGGATAGAGTCCAGAAAAACAGCCAGGTAAACAAAAAAACATCTTTGTTTCATGTCAGACATTGATTCTCTTCTCCCTCTCTTCTCCCTCTCTTTACCCTCTGCCTCTCCTCTTTCTTGGCTTCTTCTTCTGCTCTCTCTTGTTCCTTCTCCCTCTCAGTGCATGCCAGGATACACAGGGACCAACTGCTCTGACGAGATCAATGAATGTTCCTCCCATCCGTGCCAGAATGGGGGCACCTGCATTGACCTGATCAATACCTACAAATGCTCCTGTCCCCGGGGAACCCAAGGTCAGCAGACCCCACGCACACTCCTCCACACCACTCTGCCTCTCCATCCTCTCCTCCTTGTCTCCACGCTTCATTAATTAGGGCTTAACAGCAGCCAGGGCATGTCTGAAAACTCCTCCTCACGTCTTCCCTCCATCCCTTCCTCTGCTTGTCAAATATGCCATTGATTTTTCTCTCAGACATGAAGGGAATGTGTGTTGTAGGTCAGCCCAAAGTGCCAGCAGAGTTGGGCGTATCCCAAAAAAAACAACATGTTGTCGGAGGTATTTTGATCAAGAAACAAAAAAATGTCAAAGGCTTTGAAATAAAGTTACTTTTTTATTTTTTATTTCAGATTTACCATATTTTTAATCATTCAGTTTTTTATTTGATTTTTGAAGTTTCTGATTATAACACTTTTGTTTATTTTTGATTTATTTTTTTAGTTAGTATTTCAGTATTTCATTTCTGGACTCACCTTTTTTGTCTTTAACTTCAGGCGATATAATAAATAGTGCTTCATGCAATAAGGTATGTTAAGGTCTCCATGTCCAGATGAGGTAGATTTAGAGAGAATGGTTCTACCAATAAAGTAGATTATGTCACATAATCAGGAGATCCTGTAATGCATTGAACATTACAGATTGAATCTTGCAGAAACTATTCTATATCTAAAGCTGACATTACTTATCCCTCTTCCCCTGCCATACCTCCCTCAGGTGTGCACTGTGAGATCAACATCGACGACTGCAACCCGTTCACCGACCCAGTCACCAAAGAACCCAAGTGTTTCAACAAAGGCAAGTGTGTGGATCGAGTCGGAGGCTACCACTGCATCTGCCCTGCGGGATATGTAGGGGAGCGCTGCGAGGGAGACGTCAACGAGTGTCTGTCCAACCCCTGTGACCCGCGGGGAACGCACAGCTGCATTCAGCTCACCAACAACTACCGCTGCGAGTGTCGCACCGGATACACAGGTAAACAGGCGGTCAGGGGGAAACTTTCATTGTGACGCAGCTCAGAGAATGAGGGAGAAGTTTGATTATGTGTGTGGCTGCTGTTTAGATTTCCAGTTCTCACATTTGATTCCCTACTGAACAAGAGCTGAGTCTATTTAACCCTACTGTGGCTTTACAGTTTTTGTTTATTTATGTTATATGTATATGTTTTTATGGGCCTATGAAGGTGTGATATCAAACTGTAAAACTAATATAGTCAATTGAACAGTTAGGATTTACAGAAAATGTGTCAATTTTAAAATTGACTAATCGCTTACAGTAAGTAATTTTTAAAGCAAAATGCTAACATTCTCTTGTTCCAGCTGTTTTCTTTCTCTTATGTGATAGTAGTTGTAATAGGTCTTTGGGTTTTAAACTGTTGGTCAGACAAAACAACTTTAGGAAACAGGCACATCACACAACAGATTGATCAACAATGAAAATAATAAGTTGTTGCCCTAAATTGAACACAGTGGAAAATGTGAGGATATTTTTGCTACAATTAGTTAATGTGAACTTTTTTTGTGTCTGACTGTGTAGGTCAACGCTGTGACACAGTGTTTGATGGATGTAAGGGAAAACCGTGTCGCAATGGAGGGACTTGTGCTGTCGCCAGTAACACCCCACATGGCTTCATCTGCAAATGTCCCCCTGTGAGTACCTACACACTCCTGCACACACGCACACACACATTGATGCAACTAAATCCGATACACTGGACCTTAAAATCATATGCGTTTTCCGAAGGATTACTAAAGTAAAGCTAAAATAACATTTTAATCCTTATTCAAATGTTTTTTTCTTAATCATTTTGTCCTCTTCTTATAGGGCTTTACCGGCTCCACATGTGAATATGACGCCCAGGCCTGTGGCAGCCTCCACTGCCGCAATGGAGGTACCTGCATCTCCGGCAACAAGACCCCCAAGTGTCTGTGCACCCCATCCTTCACTGGGCCCGAGTGCCAGTATCCCACAGACAGCCCCTGTAATTCCAACCCCTGCTACAACGGTGGTACATGTGAATACACCTCCGAGGCACCGTTCTACCACTGCGTCTGCCCCACTTACTTTAACGGTCTCCGGTGCCACATCCTGGATCCCAGCTTCGGAGGAGGGTTCGGCCATGACATCTTGCCACCGCCGTCGGACGAGGAGGTCACCTGCAGTATCCCAGAGTGCAAGGAGGCTAAGCACAACAAATTGTGCGATGTGCACTGTAACAACCATGAGTGCGGCTGGGACAACGGTGACTGCTCGCTCAACTTCAATGACCCGTGGAAAAACTGCTCTGCCTCGCTGCAGTGCTGGCGATACTTCAACGATGGAAAGTGTGATTCACAGTGTGACAATGCTGGATGTCTCTACGACGGGTTTGACTGCCAAAATCTGGAAGGACAGTGCAAGTAAGTGGTGTTCATATCTATAAAATCGAGAAGATACAAATAAGTTCATGTTAAGAACAGCATTTTGTCCCAGAGAGCAGATAAAAACAAACCTCACTTATAATTTAGATGAAAAAATTTTGGATATTTACGTCCTGAAAACTTTAAATTTTTATCTAAGGCACCATGGTTATATTTTCCTGGGCCAGAATCTTACTTACTTTGAAGGATCCAGAATTTAGGTATTTGGTATAACATATCTGAACTTTTTGACTATAATGCTTACAATCAAGGTTCAAGGCTCAGCTTTATTTTTATTATAAGATACAGGGTTGCGTCCCCGTTCAAGCCACACACAGTAAATGTATAAATAGGTCAAATATGTTGAATTACAATATAACAAAACAATAAAATAGAAAGAAGTGGGATATAGAAAGCAGAACTGAAGAAAAAAAATCGAGAAAAAAAGAAACCGTTATATACCTGTAGTTATATTGTGTATACATACAGTGTTTATATATACACACACACAAGAAATGTGTCATGACCTGCTTCTGTTTCAGCATAAACAATGTAACATTGTGAGAGCAGGATACTATTGAAATTTTGTTAATTTGTGACTTCTCTAAGGTCTCTATTTGTGTTTCTTCATAGTACTTGGTAGAATACAGTGTATAAGCGGTCAAGACACCCAACATAACATAATAAACTTCACATCCAAATGACCATACCCTTAACATAACCTTTTCTCTTCAGTCCTCTGTACGACCAGTACTGCAAGGACCACTACGCTGACGGCCACTGCGACCAGGGCTGCAACAATGCTGAGTGCGAGTGGGACGGCTTGGACTGTGCCAATAATATGCCCGAGAAGCTTGCTGTGGGCCAGTTGGTCCTGGTGGTCCACATCACCCCTGAGCAGCTCCTCAACAACTCCTTCGGCTTCCTGCGCGAGTTGAGCCGCGTCCTCCACACCAACGTGATATTCAGGAAGGACGCCAAGGGCGAGATGATGGTATACCCCTACTACGGGAATGAACACGAGCTGAAGAAGTACAACGTTAAGCGCTCAGTAGATTCGTGGTCAGAGGTTCCTGGCAAGGTACTGAACGTGGTGAAGAGGAGCGTGTATGATGAAGCAGACGGGGGCAGGAGAACGAGGAGGGAGCTGGATCACTTGCAGATCAAAGGGTGAGCAAGAATATTCAGAACTGTTAGCTATAGTGCAATTTTAAGGATTCAGTGTACACAATAGGTTTCACCATGGACCGTACTCAGTCTTTTGATCCAACATGACCTCTGTATGTGATTTCATGTCTCTCTACAGTTCAGTGGTGCACTTGGAGGTGGACAACCGTCAGTGCTTCCAGCAGTCCACTGAGTGTTTCCAGAGCACCAATGATGCTGCAGCTTTCCTCGGGGCTTTGGCCTCCAGTGGCAAACTGGATGTTCCCTATACCATTGAAGCTGTTTTTAGTGAGTACATCTTATATAAGTTTGCATGAATCAAAGAAAATATCTATACACAAGTTACAAACTGCTCAGTCTTATCATTTTCTACATGAGATCTCCAGGTGTATATTCTCTACTATTCCAGTCATCCATTAGTTTCTTTTATGTATTTAAATCCAATAGCAGATTTGTGAGACTTGAGAGTTGTGTAATGTATTATAGGGGATGTCATGTTATTTTGTGGTTATATAGTGCAGACTTTTCAAATCAATTTACACTCAAACAATAGGTCTGGTGATATGTTGTCTTTTTTCTCTTGTCAAAAAAATCCCACAAAAAGACCAAAATCAACAATGAATTGATCGTATGAACAAGTACTGTCTGTGTACTTAAAACCTGGCACATCTTATTCTTCTGTGCTATGGAGATCCAAACTGATGATTAAATTACTGAACATTAAAATGCATCCTGCTGCTCACTAGAGCACCAAATGTGTATTAATCCGCCAGTGAAACTAGTCCCCAACAATTAAAATTTTACTTACGTTTTAAATAATAAACTTACATAGCGCCTATCTAGTCTTCAGACCACTCAAAGTGCTTAACACTACATGTCACATTCACACACATTCACACACTAAAGGCATATGCTGCTATACAAGGTGCCAACTGCTCATCAGAAATTAATTACTCCCATTCACACACACTCACACACCGATGACACAGCATCGGGAGCAATTTGGGGTTTAATATCTTGGCCAAGATATCTGCCGACGTGCAGAATGACGAGCCTGGGATTGAACCGCCAACCTTCTGATAAGTGGATGAACCGCTGTACCTCCTGAGTCACAGCTGCCCCTTAATTAAAACAACAAAAAAGCCAGCCTCATTCTTTAGACTGCATCACCACCCAACAATGATGTAACATTGATGCAGATTTGATGTCCTCTGTGACAGTTACACAACTCAAAGAGTCTGGTAATTGATTTTCACATGAGAGGAAAGCTGCCAGGAATGTTTGGAAAAGACAACCAAGAGTCTAAACCACAACTGAAAGGTTTGCATAATGATTAGTTGTGATGTTAAATAAATGTGATTTGTTGTAAATAGGGTAAAACCACTAGTATGATCCTTGAAGGCCTCGCTTTAGTGTCCAAAAATGCACACTCATGCACAAGTGGATACGACACGTGCTCTTCCGCGCACAGTTAAACTGAAAGCGCCCTCTGGTCAGGTCCTAACCCTAGCACTCTTTGATTGTGTATTTGTTATGCAGCGGTGAACAAATGCAATTGTGAATCTCATGGCCTAAACAATCAATCCTTCCCTCAGTGTGTAAATCCACTGGCTTCAGGCTCCAAAATGGTTAATTGCTGCAAATCAACTCATCCACCCCCCTACTCACACAATATAACACTCTATCTCTACCTCTGTCTCTCCTCCTTTCACAGACATGTACACATATACGTCCACAGATAACACACTCTCACACACACACGCACACACACACGCACGCACACGCACTTCATCCCACAGTGTGAGGGGCTGCTGCAACCTTCACCTCGCCGAATGTAATACCAGGACTTAATGCATCTCTAAGGGTTTAGGTTGGGGGAGTTTATCATTTCAAAATCGTTAGTGGAAAAAAAGAGAAGGGGAAAAATTGATCGGGAGTGTGCTAGAAGTTGGGAGTCTTTGTTATCTTGAAAATCCTAATAAATCCTTCGTCTTTACAGCTTAAAGCGCGTGCAGTAATTTGAAGTTCATTAATCCCCCTCCTTTTTTTCTCTTAAAGAAGAAATGGTAAAGTTGTCTCTTGGTACCCTGGGTTGAAAAGGGAGAGAGGAGGTGGTGGTGTTCTTTTTTTTTTTCTCCCTTTTTTCTTTTTTTTATCACGCCCCATCCCTTTTTTTCCTTTTTTGATGAAAAGTGGTTAGCAATTCTGATTATTACTGAATAGATAGTAGAAGCTAGCTTTACAAGCGGTGAGGATCGTCAGTCAGTTTCTGGCGTTCGCTGCCGGTTGCGGTGTGTTTTTGGAGTGGGAACCGTTGGGCGAATTAGAGCCGGACTAGCTCTGCTCGAAACACTCAGGCTGATCCTGGGTGTCCTGGTCTATCTTCTGACGGTCCACGTTTGCTCCTCAGCCCATCTTGACCATGTTATCCCCTTTACTACCAGGCGGAGTGGAACCCCAAAACTCACAGGAACTCTACCCAATCTACTTGGTCCTGGGCGGCGTAGGGATACTGGCCTTCCTCGGAGTGGGGATGGTGGCTGCCCGAAAGCGCCGCCATGAGCATGGGCGCCTCTGGCTCCCCGAAGGCTTCAAGACCACAGAGACCAGCAAGAAGAAGAGACGTGAACCTGTCGGAGAGGATTCAGTGGGATTAAAGTAAGTTTCCGTTTATTCACCAGTGGCGCTCGGTGTCATCGGTGTACCTGCTTCTTTGCGGGTCAGTTGAAGAGCTAGTTCTGAGGGACAAAATGAGTGTAACTGGTGATCAGTCAAATTTGGGGAAGGGGGGTTTTGCCTGGATCATTAATGATAATGATATAGCAGGTTTAGGTGAGCATTAATTGACTTGTTGGGGCAAAGGGGTGGGGTATGGAATGAATCAATGCTTTTGTTTTTCGGCATTGCTGCACCATTAATGGTGAGTGATTCGGATGAGATGGAAGCAATAGAGTATGAGGATTTTTACTGGGTTTTCTGCATCTTCACAGGCCACTGAAAAACACCTCAGACATTTCACTCATGGATGACATCCAAAATGATTGGGAAGAAGATGAAGCTTCGGATGCCAAACGGTTCAGGGTAAGGAAACAGGAATATAACATATATCAAGGGAGCTTTTAAAGATTGAGAAAAAAGAGATTTGAAAATGATTTTATCGTGCATTTAAAATTTTTCTGAAGGCTGTTTTTGAAAATGTTATCATTTATTTAAAATCAAGTTTAAATGCTGTTTTTATTAGGATTAGATTTTATCCATGCTCACTTCAGCCGCCTAACCTCTTGCTGTTTTTGTTTTAGCAGTTTGACGAACAGGCTATACTGGAGGTGGATGGCCAGACGGACCACCGCCAGTGGACGCAGCAGCACCTGGACGCTGCTGACCTGCGCATCCCCTCCATTGCTCCCACTCCCCCTCAGGGCGAAATAGAGAATGACTGCATGGACGTCAATGTCCGGGGACCAGGTGGGTGACTGACCACTCTCTTACTATTAAGGAAATCATAGGGAGCTCTTAGCCGATGTGGGCAGAATCAGTGGATGTGGACAAAAAATAACAAAATTAGCTCTATTATTTCTGACTTTCCTCTAATTTATTTATTTATTTATTTATTTATTTGTGTGAAGTACTGAATAGTTTCCTATCTCCGTATCTCTAAAAATAGCACATAAAGTGCACAGTAAAGCCATACGAGAAGGGGTCGCAAGAAGACAGTGATTTGTCTTTAGGTGTCACAAGCTTTAAAGGTTGACAGACTGACTCTTAACTTTTTGAAAGAAAATTTCTAGTAGTGGATGTCTGCGTGTGTGAGACTTGATTCACACATTTTTGAGTAAAATATCTCTTTTCGTGTGGTTCTGTGTGCATTATGGATGTGTGTGTGAATTGATTCATGCCTTTTCTAAGTGAACATTTCACTTTTCTAGTGTGTGCATGTATGCGTTTGTGTGTGTGTGTATGTGTGTGTGTGCAATCGCGCATGTAGGAGTTGCTAAAGCCCCATGTCCTCAGGGTAAAGGATCTTCTTCAAAGCAGCCGGCTGGAAGCCAGGCGCCTGGGGGGAAACACTGATTCCTGATCAGATTAATCATTTGACCAGTAATGGGCCTCTGTTTTTTTCTGTTCCACATTATAAAAACCAATGAAGGCATCAAATGCAAAAACCCAATTTTGTAGTAAGTGCCAAATTCCCCGAAGAAAAGCTATGAAAAATCAAAGTACCAGGGTTAACAACTTGAGAGCACACTTTTTTTCCCCGTCGCGGATCGATGCACTTGAATCGACCAAATCTGCGAGATCTGGGGCTTGCTATCCTTTTGAAGAGGAGAAAACCCATTCAAGTCGACTGACTGAGCTGCCTCTCACAGTTAGATATTAATGCTTCGTTTTTGCAGCAGCCTAGCTTTAGCAAGCCCCGGCCTCTATCCCCCTAGCTTCACTTTCCTTCTGAAGCTTCTCCTGTGCCGGGGCCTTGATCAGAATCCATTATCGAAAGGAGAGAGCTGTAATGATTCAACCCAGGCAAAAGTGTCAAATCCACATTCGATTTGTTTGTTGCTTTGTTTTGATCCGCCTGCTGCTTTGAAGTGCAGCCTCCTGACTTTTTTGCAGCAGTTACCGGGCTTGCGCTGTGCTGACCATGCAGTTACCTTTTTTTTCATAAACACGTCTCCTTTCTCCACTCTGTGTCCAGATGGATTCACACCGCTGATGATTGCATCCTGCAGCGGGGGAGGTTTAGAAACGGGCAACAGCGAGGAAGAGGAGGATGCCTCTGCCAACGTGATCAACGACTTCATATACCAGGGCGCTAACCTTCACAACCAGACTGACCGTACAGGTGAAACCGCACTTCACCTGGCTGCCCGCTACGCTCGTTCTGACGCCGCCAAGCGCCTGCTGGAGGCCAGCGCTGACGCCAACATCCAGGACAACATGGGCAGGACGCCTCTGCATGCTGCTGTGGCAGCTGACGCCCAGGGGGTGTTCCAGGTGGGTTGTCATATAACAAATGTGTTTCCTAGGTGGTATAGTTAAAGTATTAGTGCTGAAAATAGGAATTAGTCAATTCACATAATCAATCAATCAATTATTTAAATAATTTATTTGATGCTTTTCTTTTTTTTATGTTTCTGATAATTGAACATTGTTCAAGATTGTTAGTCCGACAAAACAAGCAATTTAAGGATATCACCTTGAACTAAGAAATTAAGATTTTAACTATTTTCTGACATTTTCTGGACTGAACAATAAATTGGTGAATTCACATTCAGTACAGGGTAAATTGTGCATTTATTAAAATATTTGACTCAACCTTTGAAGTATGAAATTTTGATTATGACAATTGAATCGTGTTTAGCTCAGAAAGAGTAACCTATTGTATGTCTCTGTAGATTCTGATAAGGAACCGCGCCACAGACTTGGATGCCCGCATGCATGATGGCACTACACCCCTAATCTTGGCTGCCAGGCTGGCAGTGGAAGGCATGGTGGAGGAACTCATTAACTGTCATGCTGATGTCAATGCAATTGATGATTTCGGTAAAGTTTCTTTGTTTTATGCCACTTATATGAGTCCAAAAATCATTGTAATTTAGTGTAGTCCAACGTACAGCCTCAATTGCATCAAAAGAGCACTTTAGATCTAATCACCCTGTTTTTGTCTCTTCAGGTAAGTCAGCTCTGCATTGGGCTGCAGCAGTAAATAACGTGGAGGCTGCTATTGTGCTTCTCAAGAACGGTGCCAACAAGGACATGCAAAACAACAAGGTAAAAAACAAAACTCTCGTCCTCCTCTTAGTTCTGTAAAGCAAGAATGAAACATCTTTCCGAAACCTGGAGTTCGTCTTAACATGTTGTCTTCTTTCTGTCTGCCTCAGGAGGAAACCCCTCTATTCTTGGCTGCCAGGGAAGGAAGCTACGAGACTGCCAAGGTCTTACTGGACCACTTCGCCAACAGAGAAATAACTGATCACATGGACCGGCTACCTAGAGACATTGCGCAGGAGAGGATGCATCACGACATTGTGCGCCTGATGGATGAGTACAACCTGGTACGCAGTCCTCACATGCATGGGGGGTCACTCAGCACCACGTTGTCACCCCCTCTCTGCTCGCCCAACGGCTACATGGGTGGCATGAAGCAGCCCCAGCCTCAAGGTCAAGGCCAGGGCAAAAAGGCACGCAAGCCCAGCGCCAAGGGCATCGGCTGCAAGGAGGGCAAAGACATGAAGGTGAAGAAGAAGAATTCGCAGGACGGGAAGTCCGGGAACCTCCTGGACAGCTCGGCCGTTTTGTCACCAGTTGATTCCTTAGAGTCTCCACACGGCTATGTCTCCGATGTGGCCTCGCCGCCCATGATGACCTCACCTTTCCAGCAGTCACCATCTGTATCCCTGAACCATCTGCAGGGTATGTCCGACCCACACTTGGCTGTTAACCACATGGTGATGCCCAACAAGCAGGAGCTGGCTCGAATGCAGTTTGACCCACTGCCTCCCCGACTGACCCATCTGCCCGTGTCTGGCTCCGGTGGCCAGAGTGCAATAAACGGCCAATGCGATTGGCTGTCCAGGATGCACGGCAACATGAGCCAGCCGGGCCAGTTCAACCCCATGAGAGGAACTCCTGGTGGTCAGGGAGGTCTGCATCAGGGAGGGCAGCACGGGATGATGGCCTCCCTCCACAACGGCCACCCCGCCACCAGCCTATCTCAGATGATGAACTACCAGGGGATCCAGAGCACCAGACTGGGTCCACAGCCCCACATCATGCAGCAGCAGGCTCAGCAGATGCAGCAGATACAGAACCTGCAGCAGCTACAACAGCAACAGCAGCAGCAGCAGCAGCAGCAACAACAACAGCAACAACAACAGAGCATCCAGCTGCAGCACCAGAACTCAAACACAACCAACAGCCAGAACTTCATCAGCGTGGAGCTCAGTTCCCCGGAGCTCCAGCAGGGCACAGGCAGCTCCAGCATGCCCATCCACACCATCCTGCCGCAGGAGACCCAGATTATGACCTCCTCCATCAACCAGTCAATGCCCAGCACTCAGTTCCTCACCCCACCCTCCCAGCATAGCTATTCAGGCCCCATGGACAACACCCCAAACCATCAGGTCCAGGTGCCTGACCACCCCTTTCTGACCCCCTCCCCCGGCTCCCCCGATCAGTGGTCAAGTTCATCTCCTCATTCCAACATGTCCGACTGGTCAGAGGGCATTTCAAGTCCACCGACAAGCATGCAGTCGCAGATTGGACATATACCTGAACAGTTCAAATAAAAAGCTTGTATCTTTTTGCCCAGATGAGCTGCTGTATATTTTTTTTAAAAAAAAAGGCACTCTTTGTGAAAAAAATAGAAAAAGGGCAAAGCTGTAAACACGATTTAATAGGACATTTTATACGCTTTTATACTAACAGCAACACCTGTGTTTCATTCATTCTTTTTATTTATTAATGCCTTATTTATACGCATTGCCTGCTTACAGAAATTTCGGGGATCCATGGTGCTGGGTCATACGCAGGACCAAGAAAGTCCTCTAGAGAGACTTTTCCTTTAGTATTTCTTTTCTGCAGTGAAGCCTCAGCATACACACTGGGTATTTATTTCCTTAAGGACTTTTAGTATTTGCCTTTTTTTCATATGATTTCTCAACCTTTGTTTATATTTTGTTTTTTCTTTTGTATAATCTTGTTTATAAATAAACTCGTGATTAAGGGGCATTTTATAGAGCACATTTTAAGTTTCAGTGTTATTTCAGTTTGTTGTAAGTGTGGGAAATATTCTTAGTCAGTCGGTGATAAACAAGTTGCGAATGTTAACAGAACTCCTGTATTTCATACACAGGTCCTGTATGATTTGGAGCTGTTTTCCACAATTTCCCCCTTTTTAAACATCATTAGTTACACTCTCTAGAGTTGTGTACATGTCTTGAATCAATTGAACAACATTATGTTGTGCCTCTAGATTTGATTGCCTTCATATGTATGTAGAGATGTGGTGGAGATGTGATATGTTGTACAGTATACAGCCATCTTGGAGATTGGCAGTTAAGACAGGCTTGAGTATCTGTTAGTCCTGTGGTGTTGGAGAACTGGCCCGTTGGCCACAGTGTATGTTGTTGTCCTGAGGGAAAAGGAAACTTCATTTCCCCTCTCCCTCCTATTAGTTTGAGCCTATGGCTGTGTTCTTCCTTTTGTAAATATGTTATGCATTTCCCTTGTAAGCAAGATTTTGTTTAAGAAATCTGATGTCTTAAGCATGCAATTTTGATAGGTCTCGCACCAGTCAACAGCCTCTAAAATGTCAAACAGAACAGAATATATATTTTGTATTTTACTGTCCCTTATGCATAAATAAATTTGAACTATATACAAATAGATACAATATATTGTTGGAGACTTTTTTCTCATAAAAAAGGGAAAATACATAAATATTGAGGTTTTATAAATTCATATTTATTTACTGTTCTGTAACACATAAAACTCAAGTGAGGCAACCATTTGTGCATATTATAATTTTTTTGTTACATTTTGGTAAAAAACTGTTGGCTAAGTTCTCAGTTGTGTCCACGTCAACGCTTTATGAGACGCTCCCTCGTATAGTTTGCAAAATATTATAATTTAAAAAAAATATTAGTTTGTAGTAAAATTGTAATATCTGCAATATGTTTCTTTCCTCTTATAAAGTTATAATTTGCAAGAAATGTATTTCCCCTTTTCATTTTCAATCTGTAAAAATGTTTGTTGTTATAATAAAGGACACTTGTGTGTCTTAAACTTATGAGAACTGTCTTTTATTACTTTATATTCTTGTACAAGATCTCTAAAGATCAATATATTCTTTAAACACTGTGAAACAAGTGATCAGATAAATAATTATAGATCCACTACAATAAACACATAATAAGCCCATGCCTTTGATAGTTATGGATAACAAATAATATGTCATTCAGTTATTATTAAGCAACGTTTCTCTTCATACACTGGGCACTGCAACAATTTAATATTTAATATTTGCTAACTATATTTTACGTACTATGTCTCCCTCTAGTGACACATCTATCACAATTCATTTACCTTCATGAAAGGTCCAGCTGCTCTCTTTCTGAAACGTGTATATTGTGCAAACAGATAAAGCCAATACTAAATAAAGAAATCTTTGCATGATTTATTGCTATGACTGGATTAACCTGTTATGGCAAAACAAAGAGGTCTGGGTCCCAATTAATCCCCAGTTTCTGACTGTTTACAGTGTGTCAAGGGCCACAAATCTCTGGTTCCTAAATCATAGTAATCTCTCTTTTATATGTTTAAACTGAATATCTTTGGGTTTTTTGGGTTATTGCTGGGATCAGACAAGCCATTTCAAGACATTTTCTTTGGCTTTAGGACATTTAAAAAAATAATTTTTGGGGGAAAGAATAATTATGAATTCAAAGATAATGGTCTAGTGTCTGTTGATATTTAGGTTGGCTTTACCTGGATGTTAAATCATCCTTTCTTATCGCAAGTTGAGTTTTTTTTCCCCCCGGGTAAGTGTGTTTTTAAAACTGGTGTGATTTCAGGAACAGTGTCTGTTTTTCATCCACGGAATAACCTGCGACTCAACAGAACTACAGCTCCCATGATGCACCGGTAGTAGCACCGTGAGAGTTCAGAGTTCAAACATTACAGTAAAAATAGGGTACTCGCTGGCTGGCTGCCTGTGTGTTCGCTGCGAATAATACACAACTTGGTGGAAAATAATCGGCTGCCACCGCACCGAAAACATAGAGAGGAAACCGAAGATGGCCCTGAGCTAATCGGCGCCTGCTCTCGCCCTGTTGTCGGCGGATTCACACAAACGACGGCTAGCTGGCTGCTAACGATAGCACGCTAACTTGCCAGGAGCACATAGCAAGTGCTGCTAGCTAACGTCACTGGACTGGTACTCTTTACTTTGAAGGCTGCAGCTATGTTCGTCCAGGAGGAGAAGATATTCGCCGGGAAAGTGTTGAAAATACATATCTGCACCATGGACGGCACGGAGTGGTTGGAGGAGGTCACGGAAGACACCACTGTTGAGAAACTGAAGGAGAAGTGCTTGAAACATGTAGGTTTTTTTTGGGGGGGGGGGTTGTTTGTGTTTTCTCCCTGGCTGCTTGTTTTTGTTGTGCTGTCACTCCTCTGCCCGGGGTGTTTGCACTGCACCGTACCCTCTGTGTAAACTGTCAGTGTCGGTGTCACTGGCTTTGTATTTATAGCAACTGGGTAGACTTTGCTATTTATAATTTAGCGGGTTGGCTATGCCTCTTAAGTTAGCGACCAGTCCGACTCTGCCCCTTTTCTGTTTTCATAGAGTCTAGTCGTAGAGGCATTCTGCTTTCCTGGCTGTCTATTATTACACAGCTCATCTCACTTGTCCTTCTATGGCCTATAGCATAAAGTGTTTGTCTCATGACAGCATGGGGAATGTACTTTCAGTGGCATATTTTGTGTAACATCAACTTATGGACACAGACATCATGATAAAAGCTTGAATTTCATATTAGGTTACAGTTACTTTAATAGGCTTAGTGCCAAAACATCTAGTTGATTAACTGCATTTTAAAAGTCATTTAGTTTATAAAACATCGTAAGATAAAATGTTAAAAACTCTCACAGTGGAGAATGATCTGTAATGTGATATTTGAATAGATTATCACTATTGTTGCAGATAACCTTTCTGTCAATCAACCTATTGACAACTAATTAATCGACCTAGTGTTTCTAGTTACTGACAGAAAATCAATCAACCACAATTTTGATAATTGATTAATCATTTAGGCAACTTATTAAGTAAAAATGCCAGAACTACCCAAAGGTATCAGCTTATTTCATGTGAGCATTTGCTACTTGTCAGTTTTATTTTAATGTTTTAATATTTAATTGAATACTTGCACTGCTGTTCAGACAAAAAACACAATTTGAAGAAGTCACTTTTGTCATTGATAACATGATGATGAAAAGAACCAATAGCTGCATCCCCACTGTACACTGTTTATTTTGAAGACACTTTACATTGTGCTTGGTTTATAGTACGTGCATGGAAGTCTAGAAGACCCCAAAACACTCACCCACCATAAACTCATACATGCTGCTACAGAGAGAGTCCTCACCGACACTAAAACTGTCGCTGATGAAAATCTCAAAGATAAAGGTATGTAACACCCCATTTGATATGTTTTGGGATAATGGCAGTCAGACACTATTTTCTGTGATCTGACCATGTTTCATATATGTTGTAGACGTATTGCTGCTCATAAAGAAAAGACCACCACCAACCCCTCCAAAGATGGCAGACGTTAGTTCAGATGAAAAGGTAAGCTGGATCAACTTTTGGTGTCATTACAACAAAACAAAACGTCCTTATGTTTAAATCACATTTTGCACAACCGGCATCAGGAATGTGGTGTCTTTATTTCGCCTGCTTTTAATCATCTTCCTCTGTTGTTCATCCTGGTCGTCGCAGAAGAAACAAGACAACAAGGCTCCAGACAAAGAAGCAATTCTGAAAGCTACCGCCAACATGTCCACACGCCACACTGACCGCACTGTTACCCAGCATAATATTAGAGATGTAAGGACTTGGTGGAATTAATTTACCTTATGGGGTGTAAAGAAAACATTACTATCTAAAATGCAGATTCTGTAAATAAGAATATTTCTAACAGTTTTGAAAATGCAGAATTGTGTTTTGCTGTTTTTTTTTATTTTTTTTGTTGCATTTATGTGTACGTGTTTGTGTTCCAGTTTCAGACAGAGCTAAGAAAAATCTTGGTCTCCCTCATTGAAGTCGCTCAGAAGCTTCTTGCCTTGAACCCTGATGCTGTTGAACTCTTCAAAAAGGCCAATGGTAAAGCTTACAGTCCCTTAAAACTACTTACTAGTCCAAACCAATAATCCTACAGTCACTATTATAAAACTCTGACAGGTATGAGATGTTTTTTTGTTTTTGCTATCTAGCTCAATGAAGTAAACCTCATTCAAAGTATTTGTTTTACATATCTTTTATGTTGTTGTTGTAAAAACAGATTACGGTGATGACATTTCACAAATTTTGCCCAGCCCTTAGTTTCTGTTCACGGATCTCTTTTTGTTTGTAGCGATGTTGGACGAAGATGAAGAGGATCGGGTGGATGAAACAGCCCTTCAGCAGCTCACTGAGATGGGTTTCCCTGAGAGCAGAGCTATCAAAGCTCTTAGATTGAACCAGTAAGTCTGAATTGTTTTAATAACATTTCACTCACAACATGAGCCAAACTATTTGTAATGTGTCAGCATTTATCTATTATCAGCTCTGGAAGTTCAGAGTGTTCAAATGAATCACTGTCCGGTTGCAGAGGACAATTCTTATTTTTTGTGTAGCTCAACTATAATATAATCATCCTAGCAACCTTTTTCCTCACCTCGCCCTGTCTTTCTGCAGCATGTCGGTGACCCAGGCAATGGAGTGGCTTATCGAGCATGTAGATGACCCCTCTGTAGACGCACCAATACCAGGCCAGGACTCTTCTGGGGCAGCGGGAGCCACAGCTGCTGCCACACCAGGCCCCTCAGCCTCAGCCTCAGCCTCAGCCTCCGGTCCAAACCTTCTCCGCAGTCTCTCAAGCCAGTCAAGCACAGACGAGAGCAGCAGGCAGGATGAGCTCACAGAGATCTTCAAGAGGATCCGCAGGAAACGGGAGTTCAGACCGGACTCAAGAGTGAGTGGCTTTATCCAGTGGGAGCTTTCATACAGTACTTTGACTATTACTTATGTTTACAAAAACTCATCTTGGAGCTCACATCCTGCTAGGATGGGCAGGGTTACACTTTCCCGTAGCTGGCCTTTGTGTATATTGGACCCTTGTGTCAGTGTGTGTCAGTGGCTTTAGTTGTAGAGTTTTTATATCACTCTGCGTGTGTTCGCAGTCCTCTCATTTCCATAATTGTAGATCTTGATGTACCTCAGTTTCCTGAGGAACACTGCTCCCAGTATCCCCAGAAATAGAAAAGTGATTAAAACCCTGTCTTCCAACAAAACACTTCCACTGTAGTTGCCATTTGTTCCCAGCTACTTTTTCCACCACAAATGAACTGTCTTTCTCCCAAGACAGCTGCCAGGCTCTGTAGGACTCTGACTGTGTATGTTGTTGCAATTAGACTGAGAAGTCAAACTAAACTCACTGTCTTTTTCTGCAGGCTGTCATTGCATTGATGGAGATGGGGTTTGATGAAAAGGAAGTAATTGATGCTCTGAGGGTGAATAACAACCAACAGGATGCTGCGGTAGGTTTATGTTTGCAAGCAGAGATGCTACTGAAAAAATACATGATTTGAGAAATGGTTTTCTATTTTGGCCAGCTGTTTGTGCTGCTACTGAATTATCAGATTGGAAAGCCCTTTAAGGCAAATGTTGGATATTTGGGCTATATAAATCATATTGACTTCACTTTCTTTCACCTTCAAGCTATGCTGCTTACAGCAATTTATACAGACCACGTTTGGCCATTGCTACCACTGTCACTTAATCAGTTCAAGACTAAACAATATGGACTTACTTGATTGTTTTTAAGAGTAATAATCCAAATTAACTGCTCTGCTATGGTATTAAGAAAAATGAAAACCAGAAGGGGAAGTGAGTTTCACACTGTGTCTCTCCGTCCTGCAGTGTGAGTGGCTGCTGGGAGACAGGAAACCTTCTCCTGAAGATATGGACAAAGGCATTGACACCAACAGCCCGCTGTTCCAGGCCATTCTGGAGAATCCAGTGGTCCAGTTGGGTCTAACCAACCCCAAGACTCTGCTAGGTACAGTCTAGTCACATAAAGTAGAAAAGCCAGGATCATAGACAAGAAAAACCAGCACGGTCACAACTGTCTTTCACATTTTTGCCTATTTTGTGTGGTTGTGCTGTCCAGCACAGCTACAGTCTCATTCTGTAGCAGACCTAGCTAAGGCAGGCTGAGGGGGAAAAAAGAAACTTATTTAGTAAATGCAATGAACTTTACAGATTGCATACACCGATTAGCCACAACATTATGACCACTGAGAGGTAAATTGAATAACACTGATTATCTGGTTATCATGGCACCTGTCGGTTGGTGAGATATATTAGGCAGCAGTCGAACATTTTGTCCTCAAATTGTGATGGCTAGACGAC
>NW_023339718.1:16938759-16950785 GCF_004916995.1 Morone saxatilis
CTGCAGCTCTTGTGGGGTGTTCCTCGTCTGCAGTGGTCCAAGGAGGGAAAAGCGGTGAACCAGAGACGGGGTCATGGGTGGCAAAAGCTCAATGATGTACATGGGGAGCGAAGGAGAACCAGGGTGCTCAGGTGGTCATAATGTTATGGCTGATCGGTGTATATTTAACTGTGTGACATCTGACGGCACTTTCATACCTATAGTACAGTTCATTTGGTCCAGACCAAGGGACCATAACCGTACATTGTTGTATTTTAGTTCTTGTCTGATTTGTGTTCACTCTGGCTTTTTACAAACAAATCTAGAGAAGTTAGCATAAAGAAGTAACTGATTATGAGCATCATCGGTCAACACTGTAACTAGACTTCTTGTATCATAACTAGTGATGAGCAGATAGACACAGGGCCAAAAAGAGAGGCCTTTTGGATTGTAATATTCGCTATGTTGCACTTTATTTTGGAACTACTAAAATAGCCAGAGTAGAGTAGGAAACAAGTCTGACCTCCATTTTTTGTGGTCTGTACCAGAGTTTGATTGACAGCCTTAACAACAGCCAAACGCACCACAGTTGGTTTGAACTGAAGTAAACAGGTTAGGTGGGAAAGTACCCTGAGAGTACAAAGTATAGGAGAGACAATGTTTTTACATGTAATTCAAAAGCCTTTTTTAAAGGCTGCTGGTTATGTTGAATATATCTCTTACCAGTGTGCCCTGTGTTTGTGTGCAGCATTTGAAGACATGTTGGAGAATCCTCTGAACAGCACCCAATGGATGAATGACCCTGAGACTGGCCCTGTCATGCTCCAAATATCCAGAATCTTCCAGACCCTCAATCGCACATAGAGCCTCCCGGTGACCCCCTGTGTGACTGTGGCAGCTTGTGTGTATGTTTGACCATATTGGGATGTGTGTGTGTGTGTGTGTGTGTGTGTGTGTGGCAGAGACACAAGTATTGTTTTTGCCTTGTAAAGACAAAGCTGGAGGAGGCAAAGTATGAATTAAGATGTTCTACATATAACTATTTATAACAGTACAGTAAATACACTTATACAAAACAAATGTTAACATAAACATTATTACAGTAATAATAAAAAAAAATGAGATTTAGTATGTTGTTTTTACATTTGAATGAGAACAATTTATAGTTATGGACAGACATGATTTATTTTATATAATTTCTCCATGCGCAAAAATGACATCAAGCATACAATTTAATGTTTACACTTCAAAGAAAAGAAAGTTTTGTATGTTTTGCAATATTTAAATATCAATTACAGTTGTGTCTGTCATCTGTCATCAGTGGTGAATGTGTGGAAGACTTCCGTCAGTATCATGTTTTGTTTTTCTTTCCCCTTTGTCTTGTTTTTATCAAAAACTGCTTGTAATTGAGAGGCTGGTGGTCAAAGTTGAGTGTTTAGCTAATTGAAAATTCGGCTTTCAGACACATTACCTCTCTCTCATTCATGCCTGTGAGGTCACTGTAAGTCACCCGCCTCTCAGTTTAAAGAGGAGAACATTTGTCCTTGAGTGTCTTCAAGAATATTTATTTGACTTTCTTGCCTTTTAGACAAAAGCTGTACACTAAACTGTTTGTCTTAGTCATGTTTTTACAAGAAAATTATATATTAGGCCTGTGTGTTACTTGTCAATGTGCTCTTGAATGTCATGTTGTGCTCATTTAGCACTTGTTCACCTCTATGAATATCACTCACTGCAGCACTGAGGAAGTTAAAAGGGTTCGTTTTGTCTCAAAAGGCTGTACTGGGATGATAAATGAAGCTGAGCCTAATCAAAAAGGGGTTGCCTTTTAACCTCTTAATTTGAATGATGAAGAGGCAAGCTCACTTCTTGCTGCGAAGGTGCAAGCATCTTCATACATTTTAAGAGATAATGGAATTTGAGATGCAACCAGTGTTGGTCTTTTGGTTTACTTTTTTCTTTTGAGAGCAATGAACATTTATGCTGTCAAACCAAACCAAAATGTCACTATATAACCTGCCTTGTCTTTAGATGTACCCATTGAAAAAAAATCCCGTATTTCTGTGCAATAGCAAGGACTTCTGTTGACCTGTAAAGAATTATATTTGGTTTGAGTGTTAGAGATGTGTGAACTGCAATGGGTAGTGTGTTACACAATATTAGCCTTTGCATTGAGTACTTAAATTCTCCAGCTACAAGAAGGTGAGCGTAGCCTCTCCCGGTTGTGCCGAGAGTTAAAATGGAGGGTGGTGTGTTTTGCCAAGCTTTTGAGTGTTTTTATTCAATATTTTAAAAATGTGGTATTGATGTGACTTTCTGCTCAGGGAGGCTGAGATTGTTTTTCTAAACCTGTCGTCATGGCAAACCTCTGCTCACCCCCTTCAGTCTGGCATTTGAAAATGGCTTTAACTAATCTGTCTAGAACTTTACTTATGAATAAGAGCACCACAAGACATGGTTTCGTAAATGCAATATTTGAAAATATTTAAATGTTTTTAGAGAGAAGTGTCTGTTTGAACTCTGTATTATTACATTATTTATATCAAAGCCAAACTAGTAACTTGTTTTTATTTATAACATTTTTAGCAAACCTCAAAGCTAATCTACAAATGTGAAAAAAAAATAAATGATTCAAATGTTGTTTTTACAAACCATTATAGAAATGTGCTCATGGACTGGTAGGTCACGGTGTGGTTTAAAGTAGTGCAACATGCTTGAATGAAGGATGATTTCTACATGTCTCTGGAAACCTCTCAGCACACTTTCTGCACTGCAGTGGACCTTCATCATGGCCACGGTGACCACCTCCATGCTTTGCATTGGCACGCATACAATGCTGTCCTGTTACATCTCGAAACAAACATTGGGAGATACATGTACATGTAAAAAAAATAGGTCCACAGAAAATGCAGACATCTTGTCTTTACAAATGGTCAACAGGAACTGAAAAGATCAAAATGAACTATATTGCTTAGGGACACTGAAGAATTGTTGGAGTCACAGGTTATTATTTTCACTCAGCTTTCATGCAGGACTGTCCCGGATTAACAACCTATGCAATATACTCTCACAGTCTGTTCATTCAAACAGCCTCATGTCGGCTGGCATCTAAATCACTATTGCATTAAAGTTATTTTTTTGTGGCTGTATTCTCTGGACTCTGTGTTTTTCTTTAGGCAAATGATGGTGAACTATCAGCAAGGACAGGTTCCACGTTTAGAGGGAGGTCATTTTGAAGCCCACAAAGGCTCACAGGAGACATTTCCACATGTCACATAGCATAGGTGTAAATTACAAAATGAATAATGGTGGAATTCTGCATAGCTGCTTCCTCTTCAGGGGCTTATTAAAATTAATGTTATTAGTCACACCTTACATTTCCTACAGTGTCAAAATGTGCTGTGAAAAGGTGTGAATAGTGTGTTTGCACGTGCACATACAGTTGTATGTTACCCTTAACATATTGATATATTTTTGGTGTTTAATTGAAAAATGTAAACACTGCCTCTGAAGCATCAGGTGGTGCCAGTTTCAAAGCTTTACAAATACTTTTTTATTTTTTTTTTTTAATCTTGAGCGAGCACTCAGTAACCATGGGTTCCTCTAAGCAGCTGTGTAAGACTGTAAATTATAAAGTTATTGATGGCCACAATGCAGCAGAAAACCTGCAGGAAGATTTAGCAGACTGCAGAGTTTTAATATCCAGCAATGCAAGTGATGTATTTATTTATTTTCAGTTCATGACATAAAACATAACTATGCATGAATGTTTGCTGAAAATATTATATTTTATGTTCCATATCCTTGAAAGGTGTTTAAATCTTCAATATTTTTTATTGTAGAAGATGTCTTTCATCTTTTTTGGCTCAAGAAGCCTCCTAGCAGCAAATGCAAGTGCTGTATTGGCTCCCATATTAACTGAGGGCACAAAGTTCCGAAGGGAAGCAGAAACCGACACTTTTCTTACCTGCTACAGTGCTCACATTTTGACTACAAACACATTTTACACAGTGTGAGCAGCAGCAGGGTCTCCTGTATCCTAGATTATCACCATTTGGGCGATATGAGTTACTATCTTTGAGGTAGAAGCAGTCTGAAAGGGTAGACTTCATTATTTTCACTCTCTGAGCCAGCAGCAGTTAGCAGTTAACATGACCATGGCAACCTCTGACTAGGCCATACAGCTGGTTATTAGTGCAGTTTGAAGTTTCAAGTCGTATCTGCTCATTCATACTTTCAGATAGCAACTTAAGATGTTCCACATCTTTTGTACATTATGTGATTTATTTAACTTTTCAGTCCCATTCATCCTAATTAATTGATTGATTTTTTCCCACTCCTCCAACTCTTCTTACTTATCATCTTAGTTCTCATGTGTTATGCTATAAAAAGACCTTGCACTGAGATGTTTCTCTCAACTACACCTTTCTTGTTTTTTTACAATTTTCTTGCTGCCCTTTGGTATGGTGCCACTGTGTCCAATAAGCATAATAAATACATATTTGTTTATGTATGCATATTTTATTTTGACATTGCCACGCACAAGTATTACACACAACAACAAACGGCTCCACAGTCCTGTCACTTGATGATAGAGGATCTTTAGAAATTAGTTGCATTGAACTGAGGTGGACTGAACTCCGGTCGGGGTTTAACCTGTGCATAGCTGAGACTCTCATATCTGACCTGGAGGGCAGTGTGACTTTTAAGCAGCTCGCGATACTGAGAATTGATGTTACCGTGTCTATTGCAGAGATCAGTGTATTCCTGTTGCAGGTGGTGTAGAGCATTTGTGCTCTCATGCAGGGCAGTTTTCTGCTCGTTGAGCCTGATCTCAGTGTCACTGATGTGTCTCAGTTGAAAGTTTGACTCTGCCAGCTGTTGGCCCTGAAGCCTGGAGTAGCTGTCCTCGGCTTTCTGTAGAGCCACGGCGAGTTTCTGCCTTTCCTTCAGAGTTTCAATCTGTTTGGTCAAAGCTTCCTTGAGCTCGACACGCTGATTCTCACACGTGGCCCTTAGTTTTTCAAGAGCAGAGGAAATTTGATCCACTCTCTGCTGCAACTGTAAGTTTTTTGTCTTTTCCTGTTTTAGGCTGTCTTCCAGTTCTGGCTGTGGTCTCCTGCTCTCTGACTGTTGTGCATTGAGTCCTTCTACCATGCACTGGAGCTGAGCAATGGTACATTTATTCTCAGAGATGGTTTCATTTTTCTTTGACATCGTCTCTTCATGTCGCTCAGAGAGGGAGCGGTGTTTGGATTTCATTCTGTCATTTTCTGTCTCCATGGCCTTGAATTTAACTGTGATGTCTGCGTTCGCCATCCTCAATGTCTGCATGTCGTACATCAGCCGCTCTGAGGACGCAGATGCTTCTCTCAGCTGGTTACTGAGTATTGTTAGAGGATCGACTGCAGCCTGCTTTTGGAAAACCATCTGCTCAAAGCGCCTCTTCTCATTTTTGAGAGATGACCGTAGATATTTCTCTGTGGTCAGACTCTTTTCTAAAGCCAGTGTCTTCTTAGAAAGCTCTTCCTTTTGCATTTTTATCTTTTTACAAGCCCTCGACAACTGAGCCTTCTCCTTCTTAATTGATTTTACAGGTCTGCAGCTAGCTTCCCTGTTTTCCAGAAACTTTTTTTGATCAAGCTGCCACTTGTTCAGGGCAGCATCCAATTCACATTGCAGACTTTTGTTCTCCAAATCCAGTTGCTGGTTTTCCTGAGTCAGACGGTCTGCTTCCTTTTGCTGCTGGGAGACAGCTGCCTCATAGTCCCTCTGGAGTTTACATGCTTTTTTTCTCTCTTCTTCAAGGTCTGAGGTCCACTGGTTAACTGTCTCCTGCACTGAGGAAACAGTATTGTCCTTGTCTTCAATATTGCTGAGAAGATCCTGAATATTTAAGTGCAGGGATTTAATTTCGCTGTCTTTCTTTACATTTTCTTCCAGCTGCTCAGTTAAACGTTCCTTCAGTGCATTAATGTCAGCACAAGTCACCCTCTCACGCTCTGCTGTTTCTTCTTCATGCTGACGAGAGGATGCCTCCAGATCATTTTGGAACTTCCCACACAGCTTCTTGTTCTCTTCAAGCTCAGCTGTCATTTTATCGACTGTGGCTTTGAGCTTTGCTTTTTCCTGCTGGAGCTCCTTCTGTGACTTCTTTTGATCAGCCACTAGTACCTTCATGAGCTTCATTTCAACACTCATGATGTCCTTTTCAGCTTGCTCCTTCTGCAGAGTCTTGACAAGAGCGTCTTTTTCTTTTTGTTCCTGCTCATGAGCCTCTTTCTTTTGAGCTTTAGCTCCTTTTTCCTTTTTTAAGGCCTCTTCAAGGGCAGCTTTAGCTCCTTCCTTCTTCTTCAAGGCATCTTCAAGAGCAGATTTAGCTCTTTTTTCCTTTTTCAAGGCCTCTTCGAGAGCAGCTTTAGCTCCTTCTTCCTTCATCAAGGCTTCTTCCTTCTTCAAGGCCTCTTTAAGAGCAGCTTTATCTCTTCTCACCTTCTCTACAGCTTCCTGAAGACCAGCAGATTTCTCAGATATCTCAGATTCCTCTGTCTGTGAAACATAAAACATTATTAGTCTGTCATGTTTATTTTACTCGGATGCTTGTGAACAGAATCATTTAAATGTGTTCAATAATATATGATGAACATCACCAAAGATCAAATGCATTAAATCTGTTTCATCAACAAGTCTAGATTGGGTCACACTCTCTACCAGTCCGCATTTTTACAACCTTCAGTGTGCCTTTGGTTTACATTTATTTCAGCACAGCATTCAAATAAAATAAAATAAAAAAATCTTACTGCACTGATGTGTGCGTGAACATATGTTTATGTGGTACCTCTTCGTAGGGACTGTAGCAGTCTTCTACTGTGCTAGAGGAGTTCTTCCGAACTTCCTGCATGATGCTCTCCTGAGGTTGCTCTTTAAGGTCCTGAACCTCATCCAAGGTGTCCTCCTCAACTTTCTCTTCAACCTCCTCAATTTTCTCTTCAATCTCCTCAATCTCCTCTTTAATATCATCAATCTCCTCTTTATCAGAAAGCTTCTCAATGACATGAATCCTTTGGGACCACACAGATTCCAGGACAGGCACGGAGAAAGGTGATCTGTCTTTGTCCATTTTATTGTCCTGAAGAAGTGGCTGCACCTTCCTGGTCATTTGGCTTCAATGTAACTGAATAAGTGTACCAACAGTGTCTGTGTGTGTCCAACAAGTAGTGCGCAGCAGAATGGAGTGACATTATAATCATGGCATTCTGTTGACACGTTCTACATTCCATTTTTTGGGGATTGTATTGCCTTGAATTGATAGTGACAGCTGAAGAGTGACAGGAAAGGGGGAGAAAGAGAGGGGATGACACGCAGCAAAGGGCCACAGGTCTTATTTGAACCCTGGGCTGCTGCAGCTCTATCAGGTGACCTATCTGGGTGCCCTCTACATTCCATCTTAAGGCCATTATTCATGTTTATTATGGCCATGCATATAGTTTTGTTGTTATTTGGCTGGTCACATAAAATCCTCAATGACTAGATACCAAAATCAAGTGTGTGAATATGTAATAACTCAACACAACGTAATAAATATATAATACCACATTACTCGACAAAAACTATTTTGACTTCATTGTGTAATTACACCCACATTTTGTAACAATCTGCCACATTTTGTAATAAACAGTATGAGTGCAATATGTAATACATTTCCCTGTCTTTTGTAATAATTTATTAAACGTGGTGGTTATTACACAATGTGGCCGTTGCACTTGATGAAAATGTATATATTGCTTTATGTAATAAATGGATTTCTTCATCTGTATGCATGTTATATTTGTAAAAAATTACCTAAATTAAACTTCCTAAATATTAATTGGACTCCTATGACCTGTGGTGATCCCCTTGGCGTTATATTTTACTCTGATCTTAATCTTAATAGCCACATAAAAGCAGTAATAAGATTGTTGTCATCTTACAAATCCAACCAAACTCAGGGACCTCATGTCTAATGCCAACCTGCTTTTTTCCCTTGCACATTGTATAGCAGAAGTATTCCCATCTGTGGCTTGATTTGCTGATGTATAATTTTATTATTATTATTATCACCAGTATTATTATTGTTGTTGTTATTATTTTTATTATTATTATTCTATTGCTTTTATGTCTGACTGTAGCAACTCAATGTCATCAGATTGGCAGACCACATTATAATTTACATTCTGAGTATTGTAATTTTAGTTCAGTCACAGACGTTTATCAGTGGACATTAAACACACTTATTAAAGTTATTAACAGCTATTTTGTTTGTTGATTGCATACAAATTAATGTTGCTTTGCGAAACCACAGAAACGCTTCAAATTCTGATACCACATCTCACCACTAGATGTCATCATTGGTCAATGTCATAAGGACAACACAGGCTTGTCACAATTAAAAACGTGCACTGCATGTAGTGTGATAAGTTAATATTGAAATCATTTAGGAAGTAACAACTGGTCATCGTGGTTTCAGACAACTTGTCAAACTAATGCTCTTGGCCTAGTGGTTAAAACAAGTGGAGGTAAATCCAAAACTAAGCAGATTCTGAAGATTCCAGAAACTGAGCCAGGTCTGTGTTTGAGCTTAAAAAAAGGAATTAAATACAAGTAGGAGAGTGCGTTACTGGTTGGTTTATTATCGACATGACAGATCATTATTGCTAGTAACAGTCTGGAAGGTAATCACGCATGCGCAGTCGTTGCTTAGACGAAGCCTGGGACGATAATTACATTTCTATGGGCAGAGCGCGAACACACCACCGCCAAGATATGTGTGTGTGTGTCAACTAACATGAGGCGTTTAGTACAGAGGTAGATTTTCAAAACAGAAGAGCGTCTGTGCGTCGTGTTTCTTCCATTGGAGAGCCCTCCCTTTCCCCCTGGCTGGTTGTTTCTGCTGAAAGACTGCCGCGGAGCTGTTGGCACACAGGCCGCGAATCGGGTCTCGTTGCTGGGAGGAGACCATTCAGACTCGCCTCCCTGCTAGCATTATTAACTTAGCTGGCTATGATGCGTCGCTGCTGCTGGTGTATTTTCTATACAGCAGGCCCCTGTAAAGCGAGCCAGGTCCTTGGTTAAGTGCTCAACCCGACGGAGCTGAAGGGTGACTTGGAAACACACCACACCTTTCAAGGTAATGTGTTGCCAGCTAGGGGCCGATGAATGCAGTGCTGCTCCTGTTACAGTACAGGCTAACAGTTAGCCGGGTTAGTTAGCTGCTTTACATCTGCATGCATGGCCACCTACCCGCTAGCTGATTTAACATAATGTTAGGCAAATGTGTACTGTGTAATCTAACGGGGTTTTCGCTCGTTAGCCGCGTTATCATAACACCAGCATACTTGCATTATAATTGTAGTTTACCTAGTTAATTAGCAATTACCCAGCCTGCTCGGTAAGCCAGCATCGGGCCGTGAACCGTGAGAAAATGTAACGTTGAGTTAATGCTACAGGTAACCATTAACTTTACCTTTAACTCTAGTTGTCTGGCGAAATAAAGGCAACGTTTACATTCCGTAGAGCTTTGATATGATAGTATGTGTAAGCAGGTGTTAGCACTTGTTTTTTTATTTTTTTGTTGTTGTTGTTGCTCAAAATCGCCATCCTATCTTTGCATTAGAAATGTTATTAGTGCTTCGGTTATTGTAAATGTCAGTAGGAAATGTATGTTCAGTGTTGAATTATAGCAACAACAAAAAAAAAGTGGCCACAGAAATGGAAACTTGGAAGCAAGACCTCGGGCTGAATGCAGGGCCATTGAAAGTGAAAGTGCTGTGGATTTGATGTGGTCACTGATTAGAAACATAAGTCTGCTTCGCTCAGTGGACACGGTCCTGAGTAGTAATGATCGTTTTTAATTCCCTAGCACTTTTTCAAAACAAAGTTACAAAATGGTTTGGAAGAGAGCTGACAAAGAACAATAAATGACCTGGATTGATCAACAGAGTTGGAAGAGACGGGGCACAGGGAGCAGAGGAAAAATGCAGTCTTTAGTTGTGAGTCCAGTTTGGGAAGCTGTCAGTTTTGTTGCAGAATATGAGGTCTTTCTATCAATGGGCCGTGGGAGTAGTTAGCTTTATCAACTAGTGCTACTAGAGTCAAAACGACTATCATCTAACATCTAATGTGATCATTTATTGGGAGTAGGAAAAAGTCATTGACCAACATCAGATATGTATCGCTGTGCAGTAGTGGACTAGTACAGTACCCAATGTGCTTGCCACAATGTACATAATAATGACCAGACAGTTTTATTCTTGTATTGAGCACTGTTTTCAGTCACCATGGCCTTACTGTAGGTTCGTTTAAGCACTAGTTACTGCAAAGACCCGGTCTCCACTCTGTTATCAAGCATTTGACATAATGAATGTGATCATGCCTGCGAGGATGCTACTTTGGTGCTTATGTCTCAACCACCAGATGTATGCCTAATCGACCACTTACGGGATGATTAACAGCTCCACCCAAAACAGTGTTTTCCTTAATAATCAACTAACTCCAGATGAGGATTTTATTCCATTATTTATGAAAGAATCAGTCTTAATAGAGCTTTCAGCCACTCACACAAGCCATCTCTGTGAGAATTGCCACTTGTCAGACTGTGGATGGCTAATGTCCTGTTACTCAGCACAGCAGTATGTTCAGTATAATTGTGATTGTAACAGCATGGTTATTTTTATGCTTTAAGGATGGATGTTGATTTGCGTGCTGGCGGGGACAGTACCAGGAGAAAAGTGGATTTGACCGGGGTTGCAGAAGGCACAATGGATGTCGTACCACTGGAGATGTACGACTCCGCCAGAGCAAAAATAGCTGCCAACCTGCGGTGGCTGTTTGCCAAAGCGTACGGCATCGGTGAGTAATTTAATTTACATTCACGTTTCACAACTGCTTTGTAGGTATCTTTTTTTAGTTTTCCAGTTGGCTATATGAATAATATCTATTTATCTACTGTTATGGACCTAATAGGCAGCACATTTGTGAGCACAGAGTTTAGAACCTGAGTTTGCGCTATCTGCAGCATATTTTCCTCATATTCTCATAGTTATTTCAGATGTTATTGTTACAAGGATGTGTTAACTCTTGTCAGCAGATTGTGTGGGGCGTCAGTGGCAAAACACTGACAGGAAAAGAGAAAGAGGGAGAAATATTTGTGTATGTTACGTGCACTCTGGCCAGCACTAATTCCCCCATGACACTTGGCAACCGAAGCCTCCCTCACTGACTCACCAGATCCTTCCATTCTTGTAGGGTGGCCAGTGAGATTGAGCCCAAATCAGGCTGAGTGACAGGCACTGAGGATTAGGCTATATTTGTTAGACTGTACTCGGAGCATGGAAAATACTGATCTGCGCTGCCAGTCATTCACCCCCTGTTAAGATGGTATCGGATTAGTAACTGGGCCTTTAGGCCAGATTTTCCTGTTTTTTTGGTTTGGTTGCAACAGTCAAGATCTGAACACATTTTAGGGTTGGGTTGTGTGATGTGTTTCTTTGTGGCTGTAGAACTGATATTTGATACAAGTCCACTTTCTTTCATCGGGCACAGCTGGTCAGGTGCTTGATGGAGAGGGCCATTTACCTTTTTTTTGGTGTCGATGAATTTACTAACCTGACTATGCTAAATGGCTTGTTACACAGAACCATCTGGGAAGTTGTCGTTGAAAACTGTTTTCAACAAGGCAATTTAAAAATAGTCGGCAGGTGATTGGATGAATGATCTATCATCGTGGGTGAACTGAAACCACTCGGATCAATGAACCATATAAGGTAGTCAAACTCACACCAAAGCCAGTCAGGAGAAGAGCCAAAACATCTCCTCCATCAAGAAAAGCCTTCAGTGCTGTTCTTTTCTCTTCATCAATGAAACGTTCTGATGTAACTGATGCTCGCAGCATCTGCGCTAACCAGCATTGTTAGCTGCCTGTATTTCCTCGAAGGGTGCTGATTGGTACCACTGCACCAGCCACACACACACAGATCGGAGTCTGGAAAGATGGATTCTTGCGTGATTTT
>NW_023339718.1:16950803-16985706 GCF_004916995.1 Morone saxatilis
AGTCCAGCTGTCTTGCAAGGTTATACATTTATTGTGTTAAGGAATAATGAAAGCCAGTTCCACTCAGTCACTAGTTTATTAGGTACATTTAGCTATGTTATATTGAAACGTGTAGAAATATTAACTGAATATTAATTAAATATTAACATCACTGTAATTGATGGTTCTGAGTCGTGGTTGGTTGTTACTTAGTTTTAGCCAGTTGGGAGTCGTTTTGGTCGCTTTTATTTATTAATTTCTTTTCTACTTCTATTTTTTTTTTTGATCATGCAGGTTGGAAGGGTTAGACAGTCAAATGGTGGGCGATCCTGCGGCGGCCCCGCGCCCCCTCCGTTCCACTCTTGCAGGTAGCCCAGTTATCATTAGGAGCTCTAGTGAAAACAAATTCATTGGTGAAATAGTGAGTGTGGTTGGTGAAACTCCAGTTGAGAGACCCTTCATTATTCTCAGATACACTATGAATTATTATAGGCCCTGTAGTCCTATATATTAACCATGTGTGGGTATATTGGCCTGATTTGTCTCAGACTCTTGCTCACATAATACATTTTTTTACCTGTAAACTCAGAGATGGCAACAGAGAAACTGACTGTTTGGCTGATTTTCTTTTTTTTTTTACAAGATGAACATCACAGCATGCCGCTATTGTTTTACAGCAGGGCTGCTATTTAACTTTTGATTTACTATGCGGCGTTTCCTTATCGTACCAGCAGTTAAACTTAGTCAGTGTGAGGCTCAGCTATCTGATACAATAGCTTTGCATGTCACTGAAGTCTCTGGTCAAATCAGCCATCATTATTTCAAGGCCTCATACAAGCTTTCCTTTGTATTCTACAGTCCCTTATATATCTGTGGTCATTACAAAGATTTCCTAATGCCACTGAGGCATTCATTTTAAACAAATAAGAGTAAGATGAGAATTTTAATGGTACTCCAGTATGAGGATAGAAAGCTATTGTCTCTTTTAGTCTGTTTTATTTTTGTAGCCCAGGGCTTTGCTCTAAACCTTATTTGCTCTAAGGTTAATTACTTAGGCTCATATTTTTTCATACCGATGCTTGTAGGTATTCGCTTGCTCAATTCAGTCTGTCATCATGGGCCCTGGATAATGATGCAGGCCGACATATGGAGCATAACAACATCTCTATACAAACAAAAATGATGCACCACAGATGAACTCGGGTGGAGATGCTGTTCAGTTACAATAGAAAGCATAGATTAGCCCCGCAGCTTTGGTGGCCCAGAGGGAGGCAACTCTCAGGTGCAGCCGCAGTTATCTTCCTCCCATGGGAGCCGAATATACCAGGCCTGTTTGTATTTTCACCTTATGGCTCATATGGTGTCTGCTGCATTGCTAACGCTGCTCAGTTGTTTGCCTGTCTCGGGCGATTTTAAAATATGTGCAGCCGTGTGGTGATGTGGTGGTTGCCAGGGATTCAGGTGCGTTCTGGTGTGTGTTCATCCGGTTCCCTGTTACGGCTTTGATTGTCTGTCTATGTTTGTGTACATGCTTTCTCATGCTACCGCCCCCTTTGCATGCGCCACAGCTGCTCCCACCCTGCGCGACCGACAGCCAGACACAACAGCAGCAAGAGTGAGCACCCGTCATGGCTCTTCCCTGCTTGTGCCCATCGTGATGTGGTGCTGGTCGTGGTTGGCTGACCCCGCCGTAGCACATCCTGGGTCTCGTTGATAGACTCTGTCCTCGTGCTCCACCCCTTCCTAGTTGTTCCTAAATGTTTAAGCCTGGTTCCTAGCGGCAGGAGGATGGGGGGCAGCTGCCACGCGACATCAGCGTCTGTGGAATGAAGTCAAACGTGAAGTCTCGCCCCAGCCAACCCCTTTTGTTTTCACACACAATCGTCCCCACTGTTCTGATGTGTTTAAATGCTCAGATGCAGCTCTCCAGGAATGACCCACACTGCTGAGTGTTAGATAAAATAGATTAATGCTGTAGTACAATTACATCCTTATGTGCACCATATGAACGGTGGCAGGCAGCGTATCGGTGAGGCCTGTGTTGTAATGCATGTGGAATGCAGTAAACAGGATCAACGCAGCTACTGACGTAAGGGCTACACGGTCATTCTTGTTAAAATCACCATTTTCAGGTCAGCAAATCTTCATAGATGCGTTTGGGAGATTTGATGCAACCAAACAAAGGCTCCTAATGTCTTCCTGATTACCTCCTACTTTAAATGGATCAACATTGGCTAAAGTAAAGCTGTTCTGTTCTGTCTTTGCTGGACTTTACTGTGTTTTGTCCACTTTAGGCTGCTAGTATTGCTTCGCTGCTTGCTTTCACCACAACTCGACTCTGCAATTCAGCATTTCAATGCATATGTGAACCCATGAAAAATTGCTTGGCCACACCGGTATGATAGACTCCAGTCAGCCAAAAATGAAGGGGTTTGCTAAGCTCGGACTGTTTTTATAATTAGCAAAGGACTAGGGCTGCGCAATATTGCAATATCCAGATTGCAGAAGCTGCAATTTTTTTGATAAAAGTAAAATGTGTAACAAACAACTATTGCAGGCGGTAGGTCATACCAGCTGATGCTAATTAATGTTAATTCCATGAGTGATTAGTAATTGATGACAGGGCATCTTCTTGTATTTTAGTAGTAGTAGCTTGTGACAATATTTAGTAGTTTACAGTTGTTCATTTTAATGTGTTGGATACATATTTTTATCAACATCTAGGTAAATATAAGTATTGGATATTAAAGGACTCTGATTGGGATCAGGGCCAATAAATTTGATCGGGACATCCCTACTTCCTCAGCAAACAACAACACTGATACACCATGTGATGAACTGTGCACAGGCACAGACCAACACAAATCTATATCGGAAGGAATCACAAAGATATTTCTCAAAACCCGGTCTGTTCCTCCTCACTTGTGCAGTTCAGCATTGGTGCTTATTGTATTATCATCCACAAAAGCAGCTGCTGGAAGAAGCTGCTGCCTCCCTTCCTGTTTTTGCGAGCAGGAGATTGCTGATGAGCGGCTCCCTTTATCCCGTCAGTCAGAGCAGACACTAAGAACTCTTCACATACACACATGCGGCTTATGCTGCGTTACTGGAGCTCAGGCAGAGTTCAGAGCAGATAGAACAGAACAGCGTTATTTCCTATTGCTACACCGTTTTGTGCAGTGCAGGATTTTAAACCTATTCTAAGCTTCGATGTGTGTTTTAACTTGCAGTATATATTTGGTTTGTGCATGCCTGAAGTCAAGTGCTTCATCCCTTGCCCTTATATGGTTGTGGTTTCTGGTTTTGAGGGTGACTTCACATCCAAAGCAACAGAATCTCTTTTGTACGTCATTGTTTTCTTTTTGTTTTTGATGGCTGCAGTATTGTTAAATTAGTGCTGGCAAAGCCCACCGTGTCACCTGAGAAGCCTGTTCTCACTGAGGTCTCGGCTTAGCAAGGATCTATTTCCCAACATACTCCCGAGGCAATACGCTGTGACTTACAATTACAAATGGCCATGTTTGCTCCAAGTAAACTGAAGCCAGCATAGAGCAAATATTACATGGAAAGCGTTTGGCTTTGTCACATTCCTGTAGCTTGTTGACGTTGTAGAAGTTTGATGGGATGTTGGCGTTAAAGATGCTTCATCTTACAGTATCTTATTATATTGTTAGCAGCTAACCTTTATGTCTGTCTTGAAAGCTGAACCGCACATAGGAGCACATAGCAATGCCACATGGTTCACCTGACCGTTCTCTCCATTGCAGACCATATTCCAGAGGACTTAAGGGACCCGTTCTACACAGACCAGTATGACCAGGAACACATCAAGCCGCCCGTCATCCGCTTGCTGCTTTCCTGCGAGCTTTACTGTCGTGTCTGTGCCCTCATCCTGAAGACGGAGCAGGCAGCGTCTCTTCAGTCCCACCTGTCCGTTATCCAGGCTCTGTCCAGGAAGGGCATATATGTTGTGGAAAGTGATGATACACCCGTCACAGATGGGGACCTGGCCTGTATGCCCATCAAAATGGTGAGTGGTTGGACTTAAAGATCCGGTGTGTAACATTTAGGAGGATCTATTGGCAGAAATGGAATATAGCATCACCAGGCATGTTTTCAATAGTTTATAATCACCTGAAACTTCAAATTGGAAGGAGATGTTTCTGTCCACAATGGGAGCGGGTCCTCTTCTGTGGAGTCCGCCATATTACACTGCTGTGTTCCTATAGTAGCCCAGAACAGATGAACCAAACATTGGCTGTAGATGGGGCCTTTTGTGAATTTTGTGGCCACCGTTGTTTCTCCTATACGCTCAGAAGGCGAGTAGTATTCAGTTTATAGCAATCTGCAACTTCACCGCTGGATGCCACTAAATTCTACACACTGGACATGTATGATGTATTTCTATAACGCTTCTCAACACAACACAATTCCAACAGCATCACAAACAGCCTGGTTGGAACAGACATTATTGGTAATCACCTAAAAATGGTGGGTATCCCAAATGATATCTTGAGTTGTAAATTGAAAATGTGTAATCTCAGTGTACACAAATTGACCATTTACAACTTTAGCTGTTGCTCTTGGGCAGGCCATGATGTTGCAATAGCTTTTGCTAAATAGAACTTGTAGCCCTGATTGCCTGTCAGAGAAGAAGGAAACTAGGTCAGCAGCTATAATAACTTTGCACATTACATGTAACATCTGCAGCTCTTCCTGCTTCTGATGTGTTATCTTACCGCAGTGAAATCAGTGGGAGAGTCTGTGCTTTTATTCTTTTTAAGGACAATCAATCCCAGTCACAGGCATTTGAGACACTGGGAAGCTTCTATCTACTGTGTACAGTAACTTTAAAACCGTGTGAATAGGGATAAAAGTAGTTTGCAGTTGATCGTAGACTGCGTAGAAGTGAGTTTCAGGCGTGTTTTGCTGCCTGACTTAGTGTAACAGTCCCCAGATGATTAAACTGCACCCTTATCATGTTTGATTCAAATGAAGAGGTGGAATTTGACTGTTACTCATGCTAGTTGTGTGAGGACTTTGATGCAAGATAGGGCTGTGATTGTGTAGTGTTTGTTAAAGTGCTATGGCAGTGTTGGTTTTTGGCCAGACTTCTTTTCATTCTTAAAACACTTAAGGTTTTCCACATCTGTTCTTTCTCTTGTCGTTAGCCAAATATTAGAACCTGTTCTCATTTTCTGTTGGCAGTTTTATAGTAAAGCTGCTCTTGTTGTAATGTTATCAGTTAACATTTGCAGTGAACCATTTAGTCCTAAGTTGAAAGACAGTATCTCATTATCAGTGCACCGTGGGCAGGAGGTTGGGGTGGACTACAATGTATTACTGATTAGTGCATTTCATTTAGAGCTGCAACTAACAGTTGTTTTTGTTACTGATTAATCTACTATTGTTTGGATTATTGATTGTTTGGTCTGAAAAACCATCTGATGTTTTTGCTTAAAACGGATAAAAAAAAAAGATCAATAGAGTACAATAACTTTGAATCCTTGACTGAATAAATGAGAAAAGGCACCTTTAGGTCTAACAAAATGGGACTACCACGTTATGTATTCATTCATTTTGCCTATAACACACAGCTGTATTGATTCCATTTTAATCTGATGATATGGCTTTAACCCCTGTGTTAATACAAATCTTCTCTGCTGCAGTTGGAACTAACTGATACCCTGTTAATAGATATCTCCTTCTCTAATTTATAAAGATAAAAGAATGCACAAATCCTAATAAAAAAAAAAAAAAAAAGAAAGCTCGTGCCCTCTCAGGCGGTTTAATCGGTTACATCAGTGTTAAGAGGGTTACTCTTGTGCTAATACTTAAAAGAATGGATTTTATTGTCTGTGATATTTTTCTCACCTACATTTTTGCAAATCTGTTAAGAGCATTTACTGAATGCTGGCAAAATCTTCCCCTTTTGTCCTCCAATGCCCAGCTTAAACGCCTTTTATCCCACCTTGCTTATCTGCCATTCATAAGTTTCTTTCTGGGGGAAAGTTCAGTCTATGCAAAAAAACTGGTGGCTTAGATCTACTGACCCTTTGTGTGGTCATCATACCAGTGTAATGTTTATAATATTTTCACAGATCAGCTCTTCAACAGGTTAAATGTCCTCGGTGTGTAACCCACATCAGCTGAATCAACAGCCCCACATCACAGCGCAGTGAATGAAGTCCGGAGCAGCCCCGGCCCTCTGTGCCAATGAGATCCTTCACACAGGATAGAATAAACACCAACTACCTCACTTGCTCTCAGCCATCTTCTTACCCTTTTGTTACCATGGAAACCAGCAGTAGTGCTGAGGTTCTTCTCTGCAGGCTGGCTAGTCAGGGATGTCGGCTTTTTCTTTTCCTGCTAGCAGCCTGACAAAATAATACACGCAGGCCTGTGTGTAAGCAACCAGACACAAAGCCCTGAGAGGAGAGGGAAAATCCTGAGTAGGACATCGCTTATCTCTGATTGACTGTTGGAACCCCCCGCCTCCCAGTTTGCTGACTTGACAAGGCGTTTCCATAGAAACCTGCATTTTTCGGCATGTGTGTGTGAGAATGAAACCTGCACTTGCAGACAGTTCCTCTGCACCTTGTCTGACTCTTGTTGGGGCAACAGCTGGAGCTTGTAAAACCTCTCCACTTAAACTTTTGTATGTATGTGTGTGTGTGTGTGCGCGCTGTGTATCTGTCAGCGTGCACACACAGCTCAGGGCAACTGCTCCCCATGGGGCTCCATGCTGAGCTGATGAAGGGCAGAGTGGATGTTTGAGGAGAACAAAAGATTGAATATCATGCTGTTATATTTGCCCCTTTGTTTCTTTATTGAGCACTGCTTGTTGACACTGAGGTGGTAAGTGCAGTGTAGCTTTTGTTGAGTCATTCATTATTTTCAATTGCTGCTTTCAAAAATCAAAAACAATCTGAGGGGTCCTTATCCAAACAGTTATTACAATATTTGACCAAAATATTGCTAATAAACTTATTTGGAAGAGAAAACTAAATGAATGATACAGTTATTACTGTCTGCTAGTATTAGGTTAAAGTTCTGGGTTGTTAGGACCCTTTTGATTGTCTGTTTCTTGCCCTTTTGTACGAGCAGCGTCACCATATTAGCTTCCTCTATGCACCGTTTTCATCCTTTCTTCATGTACTAACTTGTCCCCCGTCTTGTGTAAGACTGGGAAGTAGATTCTCATTGTTATTATTGTCTGTGTCCATGTAGGTTGTGCTATGGTGAAAGCTGTGAATAGCTCTCATTCGTTATGTTAACGAACCT
Source organism: Morone saxatilis (assembly GCF_004916995.1). Lineage (NCBI taxonomy): Eukaryota > Metazoa > Chordata > Actinopteri > Moronidae > Morone > Morone saxatilis. The sequence goes on from NW_023339718.1 coordinate 16,958,067, forward strand.
AATCTCTGTTTATTTCCATCACCAATTGGATTAAGCTAGCAGCATGTTACACAAAGCACGGACTGAAACAATGGCACGTCCGTATTTGTACTGTAATGAATTCAAGTGCTGCATTACTGACTCTGATGTTGTGGACAGGAAATAACCTTTAGTAACAGACTTTTACATAGAATGAGATCAAGAAAAAGAGGTTGGCAACCAAATTTGGATTTTGCCAGCTGCAGTGTTGCCAGCAGATTTATTGGTATTTGGTTGCTGTCAATTCCCACTCTGCCTATCAAGAAGCAATATTTTTACTGGTAGGCACCAGGTGTTGGGACACTTGGAGTAGGGATACCCCTGCTGGGCCTCTTGATTGCATGATGATGTAGAGAGCGGGTTTAAAAGTGGACACCCATTGTGCTGAATGAGAGGTGTCACCTTTTGATTAAACCGTGGCAGGTTATTTAAAGTTGTTAAGGAACCTCAGGATTGTCCTATTAGAGTTCTGAAGTAGACAGTCCCCTCATCCATTAATCTCATCCATTTATCCACACACCATGTCCGTCATGTCCGTCGTGTCCGTCCATAAATGATGGTCCGTTACCTGCAAAAGTTATGACTGCGATATATGTTTTAAACAAACTAGTTCTTACAAAGTGTCGTCCAAACATTTCTGAAGGATGTTTATAACAAACACCTACCAATTTTACTTTATGTCTTGGGGAGTACTTATTCATATGTGAACAGAGTTGTATAAAGCCTTTTGTGGCTCCAGAGGGAGCTACACAAAATCTGATGAACTGCTTTGAGTGATGTCTCCATTTGTGGTAACTTTTTACTGGGTAGATTTATCAGGAATGCTATACTACAAATACATTAAATTCACTTTAAATAAACTTTTTTAGCATAGTTCGCATTGCTAGTTAAAATTATAGTGTAAACACATACTTGAGATCATATTCCACCTAATAAGCTCCACAGTGTTTTATGTTGTTTGGGTAAATCTGCATTAGATGATTTATCTCAGCTTTTTCGCCTCCAGCTTTGATCTTAATTGCACTGGAAACTGTGGGGAAAATCCAATGAAATTCAATTGTCCTGTGTTTCTCTTTCTCCCTCACCCAGAGTGCTCACATGCCTATGATCGATGCCCTGATGATGGCCTACACAGTGGAGATGATCAGCATCGAGAAAGTGGTGGCTTCTGTCAAGCGCTTCTCCACCTTCAGTGCCTCCAAGGAGCTGCCCTTTGACCTGGAGGACGCTATGGTCTTCTGGATCAACAAGGTTTGAACACATAGCACAGACATAAGCAGTGCAGATACAATAAAAGAAGTGCAGCGTTTATTCCCTTAATGTCTAGGCTTCCTATCATTTTCACACTGGCATTATAGGTGACTTGTTTTTTTTTTTGTTTGAGGCCTGTATGCCACTGGTGCTCAGACAGGAGAGCAGATAAGAAATGTGGATCTGGTGCACACACAAGCAGCTTAGGCTCAAGTTGCACTCATCTTTCAAAGGGTTGAAGGCCCGAGGCAGCGAAAGCATGACTCAGTGTGTCCATTAAAATTACAACAAAGATCACACCACCACTGTCTGGGTCGAAATGGAAAGTGTTCCTTGATGTTAGGCAGCATTTAACACAATGCTACAGATTAATTAAACGGCTTCTGTTTCTTTAGCTTGTTGCGCTGTGTTTCTAACCAAGTCTCGCTCAAGGGAAAGTCTTGTTCTGAAATCTCGGGAGTGTTGAGGTTACTCTGTGAGAGCAGAAAGCGTAATTTAGTGTTATGTAAAAGATTTTCAATGTCATGGATGAATATTTAGCTTATGGATGAGGCTTTTGAATGTGATGCCCGCCCGTATTTATTTGAGCCGGAGTATACGCATAAGACTAAAAATTGAACAGAGGATGAGACGCATTCTTTTTTTTTTTTGGTACTTTAAACTCTCTGTAATAACAAAATGTGATTTTAGGTTATAAAAGATAAGTTCACACTCCTCTTACTACTGCAGTGCTTGTATACTGTAATATTTACTGAAGTTTCTCACATAATGCTCCATAACAATCATTAACCTCCAGACACCAGAGCATAAATCAAGAGCGCAGACCTAACCAGGGTATTTTCCCAATTACATTCATGATTTTTCACAACCATATTAAACTACCGACGTAATGTGGTCAGTACCCAACCCTAGTAACCACATTTTTTTTTCTTTTTTTTGTGCATGTAAATGTACTAAATATATCATTATTTCTTCTGCAGGTGAACATGAAGATGAGGGAAATTACAGAAAGGGAGCACAAAGTCAAGCACCACCCCCTGGAGTCCCCGAGCCACCAAAAGGTAAAGCCACTCATAGTGTCTACCACTTACTTCTTTTACAGGAGAGAAATCCCAAAAATAGTACACCAGAAAAAAATCTAAAAACCAGAACCAAAATGTCCAACAAGTTTCCGCCAGTAGCTCCATATTTCTGGCTTTTGGGAACTAGTAGAAGTAACTCCTTTATTAAAGACATTTTCCTCACTTCCTCACATAGGAGTGTGTCATCACCACAAAATCTTTATCAAGCAAAAACTTGGCTCAAGAAAACCCAGATGGCGTTTTGGAGTTGTTCTGACCCTGCTTTCCTTTTCTCTGTTTAAACCGGAAGCAGAGCCAATCCTTTGTCTGTGACCTCTGACCTGTTAATCTTTTTGCTCCTGTTCCTCATCTGTCCCTCCCTCCCCTCTCTTGTCCCTGCAAACTGGATAGTCTCCCTCCAAATGGTATTGGAAGCTAGTCCCTGTAAGTTGGATGCCAGTCCCCTCCCATAACCCCATTTTCTTCGCCCTCTCCCCCTTGCACGCATAGTTCTGTGTTGATGTGCGCGCACACTCCACCACGGCTCATTCAAGCTCATTCTGTGCTGCTTGTAGCCAATGTGTGTTAGCAAGGGGGAGAACGCTGAAAATTAGTTTTTTTTTGTTTCTATTTTATTTTATTTTTTTAACCTTGTGGCAAATATACCACACAGGTGTTAAGTTATTCTGACCTTTTTGAAGTGTTCAAAAGATATTCTTTTAGCTACGCAATGTGTGCTATCTCATTTCAAGCTCAAGAAGGCCATGTGGGTTGGCTGTGCGTGTGTGTGGTATTTGCTTGTCCAGTGGAAAAAAGAGCAAATCCATGCCTACACCTCTCCTTTGCTTTGCAGTCCCATCCCTGGCCACCTCCGCTCACTGATCTGCTTTGTCATTCCCTCTCCAGTCTCTCTCTTCTGCTCTCACACGCTGTTTCCTCTGTGTCCACGGTCTCCTCTGACAGTATTTCTTCTCTCTTGTGTGTGTGTGTGTGTGTGTCAGCCTGATGTCATGCACGAGCTGGCCCACTGCATGCTGGAGCCAGGGGACTTCTCTGAAGCGGTACAATGTTGCCTCTGAGTTAGGAGTAGACTCACTTATGTAGAACTCATTTTGTAGTAGAGCTTCTTAAGTTCGGTTGGTAGTTTCACCTGTGGCCTGTGACAGAAGCTGCCTCAGTACAGTTGGTCTAATTTTGTGGAATGATCTCCCAACACTATAGATGCATCAGAGTAAATTTTGTATTTAGATAAATATCTCTTTAGCTGCTCAGTTGTGTTGTGCTGTTTGTGATAGTTTTAAATCGTGCATGGTCATCACCAGCCCTGTTGCCATGTTTGATCAGTTATTATTTTATAAGGGTTTAGTTATTACTGAAAAATATATTGGCTTCTTGATCCATAGCCTGAATATATTTTGTGGCAGATACTCGATATGTCGGCCGTAGGATTGGGAACCAAAATGCAGTTCCAAGTTAGAACCAAATCCAAAATGCCAAGAATCGGGTACCCATAAAAAAATTACAATTTCGCTTCTTCTTATTGGTTCCTAAATGCAAACCGTGTGTTAGGTTTCCGGTATTATGATTGGCTGTGGGGCAGGAGCTAACGAGGAGCGAAGGTGAGTCGGTGTGGAGCGCCAAGGGAAGCGAGGTACAAAAAAGAAGAAAATAAATGTAAAACCAAGATATTTTACACTGTAAATTGACTTTACAAGTGGTCCAAAGCGCCTGCGCTAGCAATACCAACACTCCCTCGGTGCTCCTTGAGCTCTCAGTCTGGGAAGCGTTAGCTATTAGGACTGCTATAGCTGCATGGCTAAATTAGATAACAGAGATGTGCACGCTCTTGTGAATGTCTGCCATTATGTCTGCAGTCAGAGTCATAGTCACACGGCCATGTGTGGAGAGTGCAGACCAGTGTGTCAGCACTGAGTAGCTTAGTTAAAATCAATGCAGTAGTTGGTATTGCATAGTGTCTGATAGTATTTAGAAACATTGTATAAACAAACAATCTTTATATGGATTTGTCTTTTTATTTATTTATTTATTTATTTTTTTAAGAACTGTGAGCATGACATTTACAGTTGAACTTGTCAGTGCTATCTGTTGGACAGACTATGTATAGATGACACAGTTTCTAAATGACCTCAGACCTGGTTTGGTATTTCTCTACGGCTTATTGATCAATATATATGTAGATAATGATATATCTGCAACAAGCTAATGGGCTCCATTGGAGTCATTCCCACATCTGCATCATGTGATGCAAATACCTTGAGCGTCTTGCCGACCTGGAGAGACTGCAAGCCGGTCAGTCTGCATTTCCAAATAACTGTATAACAAATAACACATAATATGCCTTAATCACAAGTGACACAGAGAATGTAAGATTGATTAGTCATTACATAGGGAGTGGTGTTCCCAGTGTTAGGTGAATATTTGTAAGTCATGCAGAAGCATTTGGAGTTAGAAGCAACAGCACCAGTCAGTATAGTCTGCGTTGGCATCCTGTGTGGGCTATATTTATGTTGCTCCAAATCATATGTAGGTCTGTAATATCCAATTTCAGTTTCTATAATGGGTGTGCATGTCTGTTGTATTTAAGTAATTTGTGCTTTTTATTAATTTGCAAACTGAAATATAAACTTAAAATACCCATTCTTACCAGCTTTATAGTGTATGTATCCAAAACTAATGCACCTGGGGTGAGTGAGTTTCTGTACTAACACACTCATTTCCCATAAGTGGGCCAGTGATTACCCCAGTTTCCCTCCCAGTCAGCTGGCTCACGTAGCCTAGTTCGACTGGGCTCCACCACTAGTTGCCTTCCCACTAAGGCCTGAGGAAGGCTGACCATCCACTCTGTGTTGTTCATATCACTGCTCTAACACCTCCACCTCCATCCTCCTCATAGTTCGCCAGGTCTTCAGGGTTCTCCCTAAACTGCGTGATCATGGTGCTGCAAGATTTTGTCATTCAGCGTCAAGTTTCTTTTGGAAATGACACTAAACCTACTGTTGATCAGTACAAGAGGAGTATCCGCTTAAGTAAAAAATAAATAAAAGAAATTACCTACTACTTTAAAACTGCTGGGGAGAACCTTGATATGATGCTTAAATGGATAGTGTAGAACATTAACTGCTTCCAAAAACATCTGTACTTAATATATGCCTTGACTAGTTCAGACATGAATCTCACCACAAAAGAGATTTGTACTTGTGTGACACTAGTCATTGCATTTAGGATGTTATATGATGCATCCTCGTTGGTACAATGGCGGTGGGAGCTGTCACTGTGGCTTCTCATAAAACCCTCATCCTCTCCCCCTGGTGGTTAGGTACGGTATCGTCGGGAGCATGCTTCAGGCCGACAGCTGCCCTTCTTCCCACTGCTGGAAGACCTAATGAGGGATGTTTGCGACGGAGCTGCACTGCTCACCGTGGTCCACTGCTACTGCCCAGACCTCATGAAGCTGGAGGGTATGTTGTGCATACATGACCTTTCACACAAACCCATGTTCAATAGCTACATCTAATTATCAGTTACCCTCAAAGAATTTTTCCGTAAAGAGTATGAAGCTTTCTCTGCTAACATATTGAATTTGATATCCATGTGTGATACTATTTTTGGCACTTACATATGGCTTACTGTCCCAGTCCAGTCAGTGTGACATTTATAGCCATCAGGTCATTGAGTTGTGTCCCAGAGTGACATGCTCTCTGTCTGATCAGATATTTGCCTGAAGGAAGTACCATCCATTGCTGATAGCCTGTACAACATACAGCTACTCAGAGAGTTCGCCAACGAGTATCTGAATAAAAGCTTCTATCTGACGACGGAGGACATGCTCTACTCACCACTCGTGCTCAAGGTACAAACACTGACATACTGTGTTTTCATACACATTTGCAATAAAATTTACATTTAACTTTGTATTGAAGCCATTATATGCTGGGGCTATTCCTAAGCTTTATGATGATCAAAAATCTGTCTTCAAGTCTTTCTAACGTGTTTCTTGTACTCTCTGTGTAGCACAATGTGATGGTGTTCATTGCTGAACTCTTCTGGTGGTTTGAGACTGTCAAGCCAGACTTTGTCCAGCCTAGAGATCTCCAAGAGTTCAAAGATGGTAAATATTGATTACCATTATTACACTATCTGTGCAAAATTAAAATATCGCATAGGTGAAAGACTGACAACTTGCGTATGTAATAAAATTAACCCTCATTGTTTTAGCATTATGAAAGTTACCCAAAACATAAACTCACCAGTCAACTTTAGTTATACACATAGCTGCACATAAGTATAACTTTTTGTTTTTGCCCACTCCTTCAACATGGATCTAATAACCTACTCTGTAGATACAGAGAAGTAGCTTAAAGTCACACTTTATTGTACTTTTTTTTTTTGGTGTTGTTACTAAAGGAGAAACATGTTTTGCATTGGAAGTTGTATTTAAAATGTCCAATTTTAAATTGCAACAGACACTATGAGTATTAAGATGATCAACACCTCTCTCTTCAGCTCGAGCCATAGCTCAGCCCAAGAGTGCCCGCCCATCAGTGCCTATCTCCAACGCCACCAAGCGCAGCTTCCTAGTCAGCCCTGGTGCGGCCGATAACCAGAGCAGCCCAGAAGTCTGTAACAGGTACTTCCTGCACCCTGAAGACTCTGACCCCCTGTAAGTCTTCTCTCGCTTTCCTTCTCATTCCACGTCATCATGATCCTGTCTCCTAACCAGTTACAGTAGCCCTACAAGGATGGGTAGTTATGCAGCGGTGTCTTCATTCTCATGTCCCTTCCACCTCTAACCCTTTGTCGTCTCCATCACTAAATTTAATAATGATTTTCACAAAGTTAAGCTAATTATTGCATTTTCTCTTTGTCTCTGTGTGCATTGTAAGTGCTTGTGTGGGAGCCTGAAATTCTTAAAGGGTACAGAGCTGTCAGTTGTCTTGTTTTTCATGTCACTTGTCTGGTGAAATATTTGGCTTTTACTGTGTCTGAATGTATTTGGTTGGGGAAAAATGTCTTTTTGTTGTATTGATTTGGTCCTGTTCCACCCAGTGAAGACTTTTTGTAAACTTGTTGCATCCCGGCTAAAAAATTGTATTTATGTTTTTTTTTTTTTTTTGGCTTTTAGTAAAGGGGGACCAACCTTCAGCCCTTCCCACCCACTCCTTCCACTGCGACAGAGGCAACAAAAGCAGCAAGGAGAAGATGGTGCATGTAAGAACCTTACACCCCTGAATGTTCAGCTCGTCATTGTAGTATGTCTGTGAGCAGCAGCTGCCTTTATACTTATACATTGTTTGTGTGTGTTTCTGGTTAGGTCTTAGAAACCGCTCCAACTCCTTGACTCAGATGGACGGACAGCCCCGTGGCTCTGTGGTCGCATGGCCTGACAAGAGGCAGAGGTACGTAACCTAGTAAAAAAACCTACACAAATTACACTTTCCAAATGGGTTCTCATGAAAAACAAATTTTTGTACTAGTGTGGTTGATTTGGAAAACTTTCTTTTTTCCCTATATTGCAGTCCATATAGTGCTGTGAAGATGAGAAGATGACATATTTTTACAGATCAGAGGACTTTTATTATGGGGGTTGCAGGTTAATTGGCAACTGGTATGTTAATTGATAAAGATGTCAATATTTTAGTCATTTTTCAACATTCTAAACATTGGATGTATGAATAACGAAATTACTTTTATTTTTTGTATGTTGGTTTTGCCCTGCACCTGTATCCAACTTGGCTTGGATGTGCACACTTTACACCTTCTTTGCTTCATGCTTTATTTTTATGTGGCAGATTCTGACCAGATATCATATGCAGAAAATTTGGTTTAAGAATTACATTCATTGTAAGCTGTATATCATACTGACTTCCATTCCCATGCTCTCTCTCTGCAGACCACTGTCCACACTGAGCCCATACATGTTCCATTCAGCCACAGACAGTGATGCAGACATTGCTTCTGGTGACAGTGTGAGTCTGGCTCGCTCCATAAGCAAGGACAGCCTGGCGTCCAATGTCGTCACGCCCAAACACCAGACTTGTGCCCTCCAGCCGTCACAGGCTGCAATGCGCAGGGTCAACGGCCACAGCCTCCTGGGAAATGTCAACATTGAGGATGAGGAAGAAACTCTGGCGGCAGTTGCCAGGACTGATGGCTCCGTCATCCCTCAACAGGTTGACGGGACCCAAGCAACTGCCACAGCTGCACCCAAACCTTCCAAACCGGAAGCAGATAGCTTTTACCTAGAACCACTGATGCCTGCCATGCTCAAAACGGCTAAAGAGAAGTCTGTATGCCTAAACAAGGAGGAGGAGAGTGGTGAGGGCCCCCGCTCTTCAGGAAGGGGATCTCTACGTCGAGGAGATGGCTCGACATCAGCCGTTCGTAGGAAAGCTCCCTGCAGCCTGAACCAAACCTTTACCCCTCCGGGTGAGGAGGAAGACTTGTCAGAGGAGCCTCCACAGGCTCAGGCAGGTTTTAAGCCCACTGTTACCAGCAGCATGGACCCCTCGTCCAGAGAGCCAGCCGGGGGTTTTTACCTGCATTCAGATGCTGAAGAACCAAAGTCTGGCCAGGTCGTGGACGCTGAGCTGGAAGACCTGGAGGAAGAGGAAGAGGATCTGGATGAAGCTCTTACCACTAAAGATCCCAAATGGTCCAGTAAAGCCTTTAATGAGGAAGATGAAGAAGAAGAAGAAGAATCAGCCAAACTACAAGAGGACATGAATGTGAAAGAGCATGAGGACAAAGACCTGAACGGTGGCAGCGGTCGCTCCAGCCCCTGTCTCAGCGCTCACTCCCAGGCCAGCAGCATGGCCAGTGGCAGTGTGCGCATGACCTCCTTTGCAGAGCGCAAAGCCCAGCAGCAGCGCTTTGGCAGCAACCATGACCTACGCTCCAGTGCCTCCAGCTCCCAAAGGACCACTCCAGATGGGTCCGAGAGCAGCGGGCCCCTGGCGTCCTCCTGGAAGCTTAAAAGAGACCAGAGCCCCTCCTCACCCTTGGGAGGATGCTCTCGTATAGGCGACGGTAGTGGTGGTGCTAATGTACTGGCTTCTGAAATCGTCCAGCTCCGAATGCAGCTGGAGGAGAAGCGACGTGCCATTGAGCACCAGAAGAAGAAGATGGAGGTGCTGTCGGCGAGGCAGAGGCAGAAGCTGGGAAAAGCAGCCTTCCTGCACATTGTGAAGAAAGGGGGAGGCAAGAGTGACACATTACCCAACCCTCTTAAAACTGAAATCTCTAAAGACGAGCTCAGTGGGGAGAAAGTACCATCAAGTAAAGATGATATGTGTGTGGATGCCCTGAGGGGGGACAAAGAGCTGGAGGGAACCACCCCACCAGGTGCCTTAGATGCAGACAAGAAAGGGAACAGCGGAAGCTTCTATCTAGACGAAGAGTTGGACCTGAATGAGTGCAGCCGCTCCATCGAGCTGTTGAACGACGCCATCGGCAGCATCCAGCAGCAGATGATGCAGCTGTCACTGCAGCAGGAGATGCTGATGAAACAGAATGTGCAGTCCCCCCCTACTGCAGCTCCACCTCCTCCTGTCACCAGCGACAAAAACGGTGACCCTAAGGCAGGGGTGAGCTTTCATTTTGTGGAGCACCTCTCTGGCGCTGGCACCGGCACCACCCCCACCAGGAAACCCCCCAAGCTGAGCTCAGGCCGGAGCTCCAGGTCGAAGCCGTCAGAGCTGAAGATAGCCAAGGAACAGAGCCGACAGGCCTCTAGGACTCTCACCCCCACCCAGAGTGGGTCAGAGACATTACCACACCCAAGGCAGTTTGCTGGGGGCAGGTCCCCCAGGGCCGAGCAGCCCGACAGTCCCAGAAACCCCACAGCGGGGGAGACAATCGACAGGCCAGGCTCTGGCCACGTTCGGAGCGCCACCTTCCGGCTTCGTGACGAGGCGAACCTGCGCCTCCCTACCCGAGTGGACCTGACTGCGCTGCCTGCCCCAGAAGTGTCCTTTGACGAGTGCCTGACCAGCACCACGAGTGAGTCTGAGCTCAATTCTTCAGATGGTTCAGGGAAAGAGAACATACCATCAGAGGAGGTGCAGCGCAGCAAAGCCCACCTGATTGAGGTCGATCTGTCAGAGCTGAAAGACCCTGAGGAAGAGGCTTCTGTGGACAGAACAACAGAAGAAGGTGACGGAGAACAGAAATCAGTCATGGGTTTCTTCTTCAAGGTAATGCATTTGCATGAAAATGCAAATATTGATTCATTCAATTTTAATTTTTATTACTATGGTGATTATTTTCTGAAATGCTCTAGTAAATCGTCTAGTAATTATCTGATGATACACGAGTTAGTGCTTCTACTATTTCAAATCTTGACACACATTTTTAAAATTAAGAAACAAATAAATATTGGCCTATGTAGTAAAATTGCCCTTTGTCGTCTGGTGAACTGATAAATACAACAAAAGCCACCTTTGAAAAATCTTAATTGATTATCTGTTTTCTGATTCACCTATTTAATTATTAATTTCAGCACTAAATTAAATATTGATTGAATTCTTTAATACACAAGTAATGTTCTGTTATTCTTTTCTGCATGTCCTAGGACGAGCAGAAGGCCGAAGATGAGCTTGCTAAGAAGAGAGCAGCATTCTTGCTGAAGCAACAGAAGAAAGCTGAGGAGGCTCGACTCCGTAAACAACAACTAGAAGCAGATTCCGAGCTCAAACGAGATGAAGCCAGGTAACTTATTCTACATTAGCATTGGATTTAGATGTTGTTCTTCCAAAAAAAAAGCTAAAATTCAGGTGTTGGGTTTGTTTTAGACGGAAGGCCGAGGAGGACCGCTTGCGTAAAGAAGAGGAGAAGACACGGCGGGAGCTGATAAAGCAGGAGTATCTGCGGAGGAAGCAGCAGGAGATGTTAGAGGAACAAGGCCTCGTCAAGCCCAAAACCCCCAAACCGAAGCAGAAACACAGACCCAAGTCCGTCTTCAGAGAGGAATCCTCCAGCGATAATTTCTCCAAGGGCTCTTCCACACGTAAGATTGTTACATCACTAATTTGACATTTAGCTGTTCTTTACATGTCTCAGCTTGGTGCGCTCATTGAGTAGTATTATTGGTTGTTGAAGATGTGATTCAGGGTTTCCTGCATTGTTTTATAGTGAAGGTGGGCAACCTCGTCTGATATCATATAAATGCACGAAAAAAAATAATTATATGAAATAAAACTAACTTGTAGAGAAAGAAGACTTTGACACAGCAAATGCCATTTATTTAGTTGTGGTTTGTTCAGGCTGTTGCATGTTTATGTCCTGTGGGTAAATTCTTAACTGTGAATGTAGCAGTTGCTTCTTAAGTGACACTGTACATGACATTTTTACAAAAAATGTGTCCTCTCTGTTTCACATAGCTGACAACCTGAGCAACGCCCAATCAGGCTCCAGTCTGTCTCTGGCCTCTGCTGCGACCAACGAAGCCGACAGCGTCAACTCTGGAGGGGCTGGTTCCCAGCGGTACTCAATGCTTTTATTTTTAAATTTTTTTGTCAGCTTGTGCTTAAAAAAAATTCTGTCCATTGTTAATGTTTAGGATTTACAGTATTTATTTTTCATAGTTTTTGTTGATAAAACTGTCCTCCTTATTGTTCAACCTGTGCCTCCTTTCATTATGTCATCTAGCTGTGACTCTGTGGAGTCGTTTCCAGGCAGTCGTAACAACAGTCGGACTGCAGAAAGAGACTGGGACAACGGCTCCACTGCCTCTTCCATCACTTCCATGGCTGAATATACTGGTAAGTGCACAGCTATGATCAGATGTATTACTGTGGTATCAGACCTGTGGTTGTGTTTTCATTCATCAGCGATGTCAGTGTGTCAGGCCTGCTTTAAACGTGACACAATAAACATGGTCAGTCAATGTCACTGTTTTGCCTTTTTAAAGAAAATGTATTTCAGTTTTATGCAGTTCTAATAATTTGTAATAATCTGACTTGGTTTTTGTTTCTCCTTTAGGACCCAAACTATTCAAGGAGCCCAGCGCCAAGTCGAATAAGCCAATCATCCACAATGCAATCTCCCACTGCTGCCTGGCTGGCAAAGTCAACGAGCCGCAGAAGAACCAGATCCTAGAGGTCAGTTCTCTGCCAGACATGCACCAACTTGATATCTGCTTTATTAAATAAAAAATGCTGTAAATGAACTCTGTTAGAGTAGATATTTGACTGGAATTTTTCTGATTTTGACCATCTTCTAACGTGAAGTTTTGTGACACTGCTATTTCTGCAGCTTGGCCGATTATTTCCTCTGGTCCATTTCTGTAGTACAGATGTGGGGAACACTTTTATTACCTCTGTAAAACCTGTAGCATGAGCCTTGGTTAGACTAGGCTTACTGGATACTTTTGGTATTGACTAACAGAATATTGACAGAGAGGGAGAAATTCTCTAGTCAGCGCATCAAGACTAAAAACAAATAAGTTATTTTTGATTGAAAAAGTCTCTTTGAGGCCAAAAAGAGTATTTCTTCTTATTTTACACCCTCAGGTTGTTCTGCCTTCCTAGGGTTTTAAACCAGCAGGGTTTAACTGTAATATACCTCCTTGTAATATCAGCGCCATATTACTAACATTTTTCTTACTTGTCTAACATCCTTCCCCACTAGGAGTTGGAGAAGTGCGAGTCCAACCACATGATGATCCTGTTTCGCGATGGCGGCTGCCAGTTCCGGGCGCTTTACACGTACTTCCCTGACACAGAGGAGATACAGAAGCTGACGGGCACAGGACCTAAGAGCATCAGCAAGAAGATGATCGACAAGCTGTACAAGTACAGCTCGGACCGAAAGCAGTTCACCGTCATCCCTGCCAAGACTGTGTCGGTCAGTGTGGACGCCCTGACCATCCACAACCACCTGTGGCAGGCCAAGAGAGGTGCTGTGCCAAAGAAAAGCGGAAAATAGCGGGCCAGTTTTAAACCCTCTATCATCCAAATCATCGTATCCCCATCTTGCTTGTTTCCTGAATAGACTGCATTGACGCCCACAGCCAAGCTCACCGCCATGCCTGGTCTGGAAACCTGCTCGGGAGAATCCACCTGCATTTACGGACACGTTGGTCGCCTGTAGGTGGACCACAGTTAAAAAAACGAGGGAAAAAGGGTGTGGGTGTGTGGATGTGTGTGTCCGTGTGTGTCACAGGTGGTCTGAGGAACCGGTGCTTGCAACGTAAAGAGGAACGCCGGCTGAATGAGCTTCTTCTACCTGTGATCTCAGTGCGATCTGTTCAGGTTTCTTTTGGTCCGGCTCGGTTTTTCTACGACGGCCACGACTCAAGCATGTGGCGTCTTTTGTTTCTCCGTCTCTCTCATATGTGGTGGATGTATTTATTTGTTAGGTCAGCACTGTCGTGGTCGAGAGCTCAGCTGCAGCACTACAGTCCTTCCTTCCGTCTGGAAACGCCTTTTCCTTTTGGACGATTTCGGGCAACAGGACGGGGGACTTTCTGTCTCTCTTTTCAGAAACTCCGAAGCAAGGGACCTTTCTACAACCCTTAAAGACTTTGGACTTATTCTCCTGTCCCAACAAAAGCAACAGTCTCTTCCTGCGTGGACTGTCGAATCTGTCAAATCAGGCTGGCATTGCCGATTTTGCCTCACCAGGGAAAAAACCTGCTGCTCTGAACTGTCTTCTTCTTTTGTCACGGGGGAGTTCCTCGGGTCTCCCTCAGACATCCGTTGGCCTTTCACGCATCGTGGTACTATCGTCTATTTATTCAACCGCTTTTTAAACTAGACGCTGATCGTGTAGCACTGGATACGTGTATAGCAAATAAGAAAAAGGAAAAAAAAAAAGTCAATGACGGTCATTTTAAATACTTTTATTTGTCTAAACATCCTTTTTCTCGAGGGTGAACGGTAGGTTTTGGTACAGAAAATGACGCTCTGTTTTGTTTTTAGCTTTTTTTAATGATTAAAGCAACGTGGTATAGAGTTTGAGCTGATGTTATGTGTTTTCATCATAACGGGAATTCTCTGATGTTTAGAGCTTAGTTGTGTTTTCTCTCCACTGGGCACTCTTGAATTGTCCTGTATAAAGGTGCACTCATGAACACTTGTCGACGGCTTCTTTCATGCAATGTAACTCCCCCCTCCTCCCCCCCAAACTCCCCTCCCTGAGTGTGTTTGTCGGCCTGTCCCATCTTTAACGCACGAGAGCGGCACACACACACACACACACACACACACGCACACTCTTGTGAAGAGTGTTTTTGTGCTGCTCTGTAACCATTTCGAATGACAGTATTTGATATATTCACAAAGGGGTTTCTGTGTGTGGGCGGGTGGGGGACTGTGGTTCAGTTATGTACCAACATTAAAGAACATTCCTCCAAAGTGTTGACAAACACTGCCACGTCGTCTCTCTCTTCTCTCTGTCTTTTCAAAAATCATCAAAAGTGCTTTTCTAGAAACCGTTTGTTGGCCTCGAGAACAACCAGAAGTGTTGCACGAGCACTTTACTTTCTGTTTGTTGGGGAATTTTACCTTCCGAATGGGCATAAAAAACTAAGAACTAATTAATGACACTGCTGTTGTAAATTGTGGGAACTAAACCAAACACTAAGATTTAATACTGACATGTAAAGCTGAAGGGCCTCCACTGATATGATACTACTGCTGTCTCCAAAAACAACAAAATACTTGATAACTCATTTGCTGCATTTTGAATTGTTTTTGGGGCGTTTGGGGCGGGGGAGGTGGCGGACCTTTAAATTGTATGTGAGTGTATTTTTATGTTAACTAAAAGATTGTACTGGCATTTGGTCACCATTTTTGTTACACTAGTGTACTTTTCATCCTTGTTGATTTTATCTTCGATCCCATGCCATCTATTTATTTTGAAAATGGAAGCACTGAAACTGAATAAATTTTCAAGTGAATAAAAGTCACATTTTTCATTTTTATTCTTTTCTCATGGCTTGAATTTGTCCATTTGTGAGACTCACTGTTTGTTTTCCTTTGCCGGTTTTAAACACCACACTGATTTTGATCTCTTAACAGCTCGTCACAAATGTAGTTTTCAGTTTTTTTCATGTTTTTTTTTTTTTTTTTTAATTAAGATGCTGCATCTTTTCACTGGAATGTAATATTTTCTCTTCATTTATGAGCTAAAATCACAGGGGTGGGTGAATCTTCTCAAAGCAAAGAAGCAAATGTGTCATCCAACATGACACTGGGGTTTCTAATTTGAGCAATCTAAGTAGTCAAAACATCTTCAGCCTCCCCTGGTGCTAACTGCCTCACACTCTACCACCCAACTGGAACAGCGGCTCCAGTGCCTTTAACGCCAGAACTCATAACCATGGCAAACTCTGATCTGCCATGGCAACAGTGTTTCTCTTTCACACCTGCTAGTTCAGGTGATCGTCGGACCTTCAAACTCACCCCAGGTTAGAGTCCAGGCTGTAAACCTGCATCCTGCGTCGATCCGATCGGTCACCATGAAGGGTAAGTTCTCGTCTTAAATGCTCAACCGTAGGAAGTGATGATACGTTGAAGCTGATCTGATTCCTCTGTATCTCCACAGTTGTTGCTGGTCTCGCTTTGTTGCTGGTAAATGTGCGTTTGAGCTGTTCTTGTTATGGAGAGGGACAAATTTTATTCTGCCTGAACATACCAACAGGTGAGGACTTGAAGTTTGATGAAAAATGTTTAATGATACACTGTAAAGTAGATTTACTTTAGTTTTTTACTTTAGTTAGATTTATAATTTAATGTCTTCTGAAATAAATGTCTTCCGTTAGAAAAATTGGAGCCCGATCGATATATCAGTCTATGATTGGCCGATATCAGCCTATCACATATTGATATTGATATGAAGTGTTTTTCTGGTAGACGATGCAGGAATGTAATATGCACTGTAATCCAGAGTGAGAGAGAAGAATCAGCTCTCAGTAATGTAAACTAGACTTGGTTGACAATGAAATGTTAAATTATTCTTCAATAAACTTACTGTTTGAGAAAGCTGCCGTCTGAGTCCCTTTGCAGAGTCATATTGGTTCACAATCTACATAGAAAATGTCTATTTTCATTCCAGCTCAAAGATTCACAGTATTTAAAGGGGAAAATCTGTGAATTCCCCTCTAAAATTGGAATTAGTCTCAAATCTCGTATCAGTCAGTTACCAATAAAAAATGTGAATGAACTCTCTCATCCTCAAATTAATTTGTTGTCAGTCTGGTGATGTGACGTTGCATAACACTACCACTAGATGGCAGCGCAAGAAGGACTTGTGGTTAAAAAAAAAAATGATTGCCACAAAACACAGTACCTATGTATGTTTTTGCTTTCAGAAACCTGCTCATATACAATAGGTTGAGACACTGATGTCCCCTTTAATGTCCTCATCTTACATCAGCTGCATTAATGCGGACATTTTACCAAAATAAAACCAAAATGCTATTTAAAAAAGGGTCTACAAACACCAGAACAGTTCATGTAAAACTTGTGTTGCAGTTGACTTTTTCTATTTCAGGTTCCATATCCAAAAGCACCTGAATGTAATTGTAATACTGTTCTCTTAGCTTTCGGGCCCGGTTACTCATCTCTGGTGATGATTCTGAAGGATGTCGGGGAGATAAACTCCACTGTGTTACGCAGCGACAGCCTCGCCTCTGTAACCCGGCTCAGGATTGACAGTGCTGGTGTCACAGGGATTGCTGAAGGGGCCTTCAGTTCTTTCCAAGACCTCACAAATCTCAGTTTAAACCAGAACTTGTTGAGAGAGATCAACCCAAAGTGGTTCAGCTGGCCCGGGACCCTCAGTGAGCTCAGCCTCACAGAAAACCAGATTGAAGCCCTGAAGGAGTTCACGCTCAGTGGGCTCGCCAACCTCACGAGTCTTAGTCTGAATAAGAACAGGATCAGGACAATTGATCCAAATACTTTCAGCTCCCAGGCCCTCTTGGCGGAGTTGGACCTGTCTGAGAACAGGCTGACTCAGGTTTCACCTCAGGTCTTTAGGTCTCTCAGGTCCACCAGGATCAGACTACATGGGAACCCCTGGGACTGTTCCTGTGGAGCTGAAGACTTTATTGACTCCGTAAAAGGTTTGTGGAATATAAGAAAATACAGGGCTTTTAAACAGTCGTAATAATCCAGCTCAGATCCTGAGCGCTTTAGGACTTAAAATGTCGGTTAAATATGGATTTTGAGAGTCTTGAATTCATTGGATTAATGAACTGAATGTTACTTATATAAAGTTTAAATGTGTCTTTGGCAAACATTTGTATTGATCATGCTGTAACAACGAAACCGACCTGGAACCAATGCTGATTTTTCTTCATATATCTCTCATACTTTGCAATGGAGTGAAACAGTTCTTAAAGGACCAGTGTGTACATGGGATTTAGTGGCATCTAGTGGTGTAGTTGCAGATTACAACTAACTTGTTTCACCCTCCCTTTCCAAACATAAAAATGAAATGAATTCAACTATTCTTATTTTAATTTGAAGAACTTTTAGAAACTTTAATGCCTTTTCTTTTCTCAGATCTACAGAGCAGATCTCTGCTAGACAGACAGACGGAGGTGACCTGCGAGAGTCCTCCATCTCTGAGGGGTCGACCTGTGTGGAACGTGTCGGTGTGTGTGACGTCAGTGACACCGCCCAAACCCACTGACCTCCCCACAGCAGCCCCAGCGTCCACTGGTACATCTGGTTCTCCTGTTTTCAGTTTTGGTCAAATTCCTCACCATTACCACCAGGATATGTTCCACTCCTTGTGTATAATTTGTGTTTAATATCTTTGCTGTTCCTTCTCGCAAAAGTTGCAACAACACCTCCATCACGACTGACTTCAGAGACAGAAACCTCCGTCCAACCCAAACCCACTGAAGCACCTTTAGTAAACTCTTCACACATGGGTACATGTGGTTCTTCTGCATGTCTGATGTTCCTCACCGTTAGTTATATTCAGTCTGTGCTTAGTATATCCATCTTTCTCTCTAGCAGCACCTCCTGCACGACCAACATCAGAGACAAAAACCTCAGGCCAACCCAAACCCACCGATATCCTCACAACTGTCACTACACCTACTTCAGAAACTGGTACACTGGGTGCTGCTTGTCTCAGTTTTGTTTATATTTCGATTTATTTATCGTTTGTTAGGGACAAAATAAGAGATACAAAACTTGTATGTTGACCTGTCATCTCTTTTGCTCATCTAGAGGAGTCCCCGCTGCTTCGTATCATGTCCAGTTATGTTCTCACACACTTTAATATTATTAAACTTCTGATAATGAGGAGCTTATTCAGGTCATCCATATCTCCATTTGACACGTACAAATCTCACCTGTTCATTACAATAGAATAGTAAAATTCATGTAATATTCTGACTTTCTTCTCAAAATATTTATTTATTTATTTATATTATATATTAATATTCTTGAAATCTCCATTTTATATTTCATGTGATTTGACATTTTCCACAGTTGTCCACCATTTTGAATTTGATGCAAAACACTATTTATTTTTACTCTCTAACTATATTTATTTTGAACTCTCCTAAATTCCATCCAGTTTTCGCCAAAGCTGCTACTAAATATAAAATGCAGTAGTATAAGTAAATTTGTATTTAAAAATTCTCAACTTTTCATAATATTTTATAAACAGAATTTAATAATGTGTTAGTCTCTTGTAATATGACTTTTGCCATGACATTGCAGCTTTCTTCTCTTAATACTATGACTTTATTTCTCATAAAACCCGGTTAAATTTCTTCTTTTTTTAATAGAAACCTTTATTCTCATGCCAGACTGTTTTCCTATGACTGGTGGCCATGTTTGTGCAGGCCTGGCATTTTTGACAAACTACCATAACTCCTTAACACAATACATTATAACTAAATCTAGATGACTGTTACACACAGCTACTCTGAGTCATCCTAAAGGTTTGATTGTATTTCACCTGCAGATGGCGCCACAACATAATTAGCAACAGCTCAGTGGTCATGACTCTAACTCTGAAATGTTACACAATTCATCCACGTGCAAAGCTCTCATTTCTTACTGTAACAATCTTTATTTATTTCTAACTGAATGTATGTTGATGCTGAGCCTCAGCAGCTTTCCTTCCTTCAGAAACGTATGTGACATCACCACCGTCAGTAACAGAGATCTCTTTCCATCCCAAACCCTCCGATCTGTCCATAACTATATCTGCACCTACTGGACTGACTGGTATGCCTGGTTCTTCTCATCCTTTCATATTTAAACCTTATATAACTTGTGCTTCACATGTCTGTTGTTCCTTCCAGAAACCTGTGTGACGTCTCAACCATCGTCAGACACAAATCTCGTGTGCACCCTCGTCGTTGTGATAGGTACGCTCAGCTCCTCTTTTGCAGGTTTCTGTTTGATTGTACTGAATACAAAAGATACTTAAAGGTAATTCTCTCTCTGACAACTTTCTGTCTGCAGTGGTCCTGTCTTTCCTCCTGTTCGTGGTGTGTTTGCTGGTGGTGCTGCACAGGAGGAAACGCAGCAACAAGACTGTGAAGCCTGGATGTCCAAAAGAAAACAGAGAGGAGGTGAAAGGAGACGGCAGCAGGTTGAGTCAGGCTCAGTCTTCAGGACACTCTGAGGACTCAGAGGACTCAGAGATGGGATGGAGGAGATCCTTTACTGGAGTCAGAGCTAAGTCAGCTAATGCCATTCTCTTTACGTCTCCTGTTTGTGCACCTGTGGAAGATCCAGTGACTTTACAAACTGAGACGGAGGCTCAGTCGAAAGACCAAGCTGAAGGAAAGCAGAAACTGGGGAATGAAAGTGAAGAGGAAGGAGGTTTTGGGACAGAAAATCGAACAAACACCACCGATGTGAATGTTAAACAGGCTGCTTCTGGTAGAAATCTAGATAAAGAGCCCCACTGTGTTTCTGCCAACACTGACACTGTACCTTATCTGAGCATTGGTACGAACCAGAATAATCCTGATGATTTAAAGAAACAGTCCACTGACGGCCCAGGTCAAAGGTCACAGGCAGGAAAAGTTATGGGGAGGATCTCCAGCTGGCCTCTGACTGCAGTTCAGTGGCAGGCAAGATGTAAAATGATGATGAAGGAGGAGGAGGATGAGGGGTCTGATGTCCTTACTGTTTGGAAACCAAAGTTTGCAAGTGAGGTGAAGAAAGTGAAGCAACCGTCTGGATCTGACCGTGACAAACAGGACGAGGACAGAGAGACAAATCCAATAGACGATCCCCTAAAAATCAATGTAGCTCACATGAAACTGGGACACTCTCAGTCCTCAGAACCAAATGAAAGGACCACTTCTTTCAGTGAGGCTCGAGCCCACGCAGAAGAGCCGATCCAGGACCCCGCCACTGCGAGACAGACAGTCGGTGAAACCCACAATCAGAAACAGGAAAAACCTGGTGGTAACCAAGACCTGAAACCTGCAGAAAAGAACTCCAGCAAGAGCAGCAGCAAGGCGGAGCAGAGGAACGAACCACAGCAAGCCACGACCATCAGACAGAGGGCAGAGGACAGAAGCGCCGTCTCAAAGGCTCCCTCCAGTGGGGCCTCGCCTGATGACGAAACGCTGCTGTCTGGCAACGAGTACGCCTTCATGGACCTGCTGCACGAAGTCTCGCAGAACAACGGCCGCTGGACCAGAGACAGGTGGAGGCAGATACACGTCAACAAGCAGCGCCGTTAGGACAGAGAGTGTAAAGAGGCACTAACAACACTGTAGTTTCATTCTGTCTGATGTGTTTGACCTGCTGCTGCTGCAGTTAAAGGTGTTTGTGTGAGATAAAGTCAACAGTAAAAGCAACTGTTTGACATTTTGGGAAATACCACTTATTCACTTTTTTGTTCATGACACTTCTCATAAAGTTGAGAGACAGATTAAAAAAAAAAAAAAAAAAGATGGTCAAAACCTGTCGAGATATCCTGACGTCTTCTCTAGTTTGGGTCAAGCTCCAACACATATGAATTCATTCCATTTGGTGAATTTTAAAATGGTTCAACTGTGTTTATTCCATGGTAACATACTGTAAGCCAGGCTAGCTCTTTATGCTACACGTCTGTTCACACATATACAGCATACAGATAAGACTGGTGTCAATTTTCCCATCTCTCAGCAAGAAAGTGAATAAGTATTTCCTGAAACTATATCCTCAAGAAAATGATTTTTAAACTTTTAAACTTAATAACACTGTAGTTGTGAGAAACTTCACTATGATAAAATAATACCACTCGAATGAAAAGAAAACTGTGATTAAATAGTTCAGTTCCATATTTATCTACATGTGATATTCATCAAGTCGTCATTTGAAGATCGGAGATCAAATAAAAAAGGTCTTTCGAGTCGTTTTATCTGGCTGCATGCAGCATTTATTTGTTCATATTTTTTAGGTCGAGAAGTACACTCGCATCTCATAAGAAATAGTACAAAATGGACCAACTCTTTTATGACAATGCCTTAAAAACATAAAGTGGAGGTAAACAGAATACGTAGGCTGTTGATAACACCTAGACAACATGCATGTTCCATTCATATAAATACACAGTATCAAATAATGGCTCCAACTTGCAAGCAGTTGACTTGATTATGGGTTTCTCTAGCCACGGGACTAAGTGACACTAAAATGTCCTGCTAAATGTACAAAATTATCATTCTTGGCAAGCTTGTATATCAAAACATGCTGTTTAGTGTTTGCATGCCCCTTGTGGTATTGTAAGTATGGACAGTAGGAGGTTTGAAGTGAACTCCTCGGAGTGTGATTGGTCAGAAAGTGAGGACGATGTTAAATGAATGGGTCTGAACACCGATCGTACCCTCATCGTGGTCGCTCACATTTTCCCTCCTCAGCTCTCCTGCCCTGTAAACTGACACCTCTGAGGGGCCCGCTGAGCAAAGATCAACAGTACATTTCAAATGGGAATCTGTGCAAAGTATGTACACTGCTAAACATAAAAAAAAGCTTATGCTGATTCTTCATAACAAAAAAAAGAAACCAAAGATCTAAAAGAGGAAACAATCCATCTGAGATTACATCATCGTTACTATCACTTCATATTTCTTTAACAAGAATGGCACTCACCAAAATAAGCTTTTCAGACACCTGAATAAATCAACTAAATGCATGACATGTTACTGCACATTTGACTGTCTTTGCTTCACAAGAATAGCTGAATTCTGTCCATCGCATTGTACAGATTCAGATTAAAGGGTCATGCTGTTATGCTCTCGTCATCCCCGCAGAGCGTAGTGCAAAAATAGTTCAAGTCCTCTTTCTTCACACAGAAGAGACCGCAACAAAAGAACAAAGAGGCAAACAAAAAGAGAAGTTACTATTTACAGTGATTGAACTGAACACTGAGGAATGATAAACCTAGAGGAAATAATACTGCACACTGACTCTGCCTTATACACAAGGTGTGGCCTGTACAATTTGAAGAGGAGAGCACTTCGTCTTCAGCTCAAGTACGTTCCAAATTGATTTAGAAATAGACTGTACGGTGGCAGCCTGTGCAAAACGGTTCTGCAACCAGTAATACTGCAACTCCTAAAAGAGTTCGGAAAGTGGAGCATCACAATAAATATCTACCATCAACTTTAAAGGAATTAAAGTTACTAGAGCCTGACTTTTGGGGCCAATACGGATATTTGAGTGAAAACAATTTGATAATGATATATCGGCTAATATTAATTAAATACATTCGGGGAAAAAAATATTCCTGATAAGGATACCTCAAAGTAATAGTTTGACAATTTGGAATATACACTTCTACTTCCTAAACGTTAGATGAGATGATCGATACCGCTCTCATTTCTGTCACATGAAGCCGCAGCGAGGAGCCCCTCTGACGGTCACTAAGTAACACTTTATAGTTTATTTAATCCACTGATACGAACACGTCATTCTGTCATTTACAGGTTTTTGTATGGATTAAGCAAACGATGTTAATTACTAGCCGTTTGCCCGTTTCCATTAGCTTAGCCCTTATGCTAAGCTAAGCTTCTTATTCATCGTACAGATGTGAGAGTGGTGTTAAGGTTCTCATCTGAATCGCTGCAAAATAGCAAATAAACGCATCTGCCAAATAATTATTCCTTTAAATCTGGTTAATAAAGAGTTGTGACAAAGATACGTACTGAGTGAGACATTTTACATGGAAAATGGCACAAATAAAGCAAGATTGTGTTTAAGTTTAGCTGAGAGAAGTAAGACTGATATATAAAAATGTTATAACACTTGAGAAATACTGTAAACTATACTGAATTATAAGACATTACTTAAGTATTTTTGATACTTGATGATGATTAATTTAGCCTTCATTTACTGACACTCTTTTTTAGCATTTCTCAACTGAAATGTCTTGTTACATATTGGCTGACACATCTTTGATGAGCTAATCAGCTGATAATATTGGCCCAGCCAATGTCCCTGTCAGGCTCTAAAATAACAGAATAAAATAAAAATAACACTGATATCATAAAACAGATGCAAAATGGCACATGATGCACAAATCATTTTCAAAGGTATTTACAGAGCAAGAGAGTAAACAAAAAGAATGGCACACATTGTAGCAGACATTATTTGGTACACTTAAAGAAATAAATTAAAAATATAATAACGATAAACACAACGGAAATCAGTTTCCGAAACAACATAATTGAGAGAGAAATGCTGATTCTTCTAATACGGCTGATAAAAGTGCCACTACAGTGTGTATATTCACAGATGTCGTAAAAAAGTTTGTGCTCATAAAGAAACTTAAACTCCTGTCTGATTAGAAAGAGACAACATTTGTAATAAATTAAGAAAAGTGCACATGTACTGGAATTTCGTGGTAAATGCTTTGATTGCTTGAGATTCGTAGCGGAGGATGGAGTAGTTGCCCCAAGATTCTTTTTTTTCTTCTCGTGAGTTTAGGTAGAAACAGGCGTAGAGCAAGTCGGTCTGAGTCGTGGCACGAGGGCAACTTCACTCCTGAGTGAAATGGTGATGTGATATCCTGTACAGTATGTGCACGGAAAAACAACCCTCTCCTGGCCGTCGCTGACCTCTCACGTCGATCAAATCTCTCAGTCCTTTGGTTGGAGGGAGGGAGCCGTTTCCAGTGCCGGGTTCTCGGTTTCAGGTGGTTTTGTGGGTGAGGTGTGTTAGGGTACAGTAGACGCGTGAGAGGAGTCGGAGTCGATGACGAGGCACTCTTCATGCGTCCTCCTGTAGCAGCTCAATGGGGATCCGCAGCTCTCTCTCAGGGCCGTCTGTTTAAATGTTGACTAATTCTGGTCTGACACTGAGAGACACATAATGCACATTCACTATGGACTGCTGTTCTTGGCCCGAGACAAGCCTTCATCTTTGTGAGACAAACGAGCTCTGTCGGCCCAGGCGGGGCTTAGACGTTAAGGGTCAGGGTGTCGAGGGGGGTGGGGGGGGGTTTCAGAGGTGAGTCTCGTCCCTCGTCTCTGTGCCAAACTCCTGCTGGTTCTTGGTGGTGGGGCGGGCCTGACCCCCCTGCGAGTCCTCTGGCATGTGTGCCAGCGGATCGGACCGGATAATGTATCTGCAAACACAAAGTCAACGTTACTGTAACTGCTAGTAGCAACGGTGGCATCATGATGCATCCATCGCGAGCCAGGCGGTCAAAATAGTATAGTTAGTCATGCATGTTATTACACAGGATCCCCAACTACTCAACAAGTCACTTTAACAGTACTATAGTGTAGTAGTTAGTTAGTGTGAGTAGTATTCAAATAGTACTTTGAATAGAGAAAGAAGCAGGCAGTAATACAGTACTATGATAATACATAAAAATACAGCAAAAGGAAAAAGAAGTGATCTCCCCCGATAATCCACAGGATAATTAGTCCCACCCTGATCACACACACCACACAACACACACACACACACACACATAAGAAACTACGAGATTTCAGCCACCGTACTTGCGATATGCATTGTGGCGACAAAACTGTAATAAAATAGTGAAAAATGAAGTGAAACTAAATGGTAAAATGTTCTCATTATCAGGCTACACACTGACACCTGTGGCACCATGCACCAAAGTCTCCTGGACGTAAGAGGAAAAGAAAAAGCGGGATGTATCCTCTGATCCTTACACAATGTCGTTGAGCTCCAGCATGGTGTCAGGAGGAGGATTGATGAGGACGTAGGACAGTGTGTTCTGGTGGTCGTTCATCTCGTCTGGAAAAAGAGACAGAAGAGACCTTCAGAGCTGCTCTGGAGCCCTCCCTCGTCCTCCCCCATTATACAGTACATCAGCCACGAAATGAGCCCTCTAACCGCTGAAAATATGAGCCTCCCTCGTTTTCATCCTTTCAGTGAGAACAAAGGCAAAGTAACCCACGTACAGTATCAGAGCAAGCGGTGGGAAAATCTGAGACACATAGTTGTGGGGACGCTCTTTTACCGCTGCTTGTTACAACTGTTAACAACAGTTTAACATTTTTAAAAAATTACAGTAACCTATATCAGTAAAGGAATTTATAAATCAAGCTGCCAGTACAGTTTTAATAAAATAAACAGCTGAATGTACATCATTTGACTACAGCCCAATATTGACATCAATATTTGTGAGTTTAAAAAACAAAAAGCTACTATCTGCTGATGTATTATCAGATTTTTTAAACATGAACAATCACTGTAATATATATATATTTTCTCTCTTTCTTTTTATAAATTGTTACCAAGATACATTCTAAGCAGGACAGTGTACAGCCAGCGCTCTCTGCTGGACAGACGATGTGATGGCAACTGTTTCTACATCACCTACATAGTTTGGCATTTCTGTACTGAAATTTCTTACTTATAATCAGACATATACACTGAATAGATTTATTATTATTTATTATTTAATACAAAATACATCGATAAATCACTTAATGTAACTCTTTTAGCCTTCTATACACATTTAGCTGTAAATAATTTCCACATAAAAAGTTGTTATATAAACAGTAAACATTAACAGTTGTAACAATACTCTTTTGCTGCATCCATAATATAATTAAGATAACCATGGTAACCGTTTTGCAATATGGAGGTCTTATATTTGACTAAGAATCAATAAGAGGAAACAGATTTTAACATTATGTCTCCAGATGAGTCATATCACTGTGAGTGACTGTGTGTGTGTCAGTGTGTGTTATTTATGTCTGTATGTATGTATGTATGTATGTATGTGTGATATGATATGAACCTCTGCTGTGTGGCTCCTACTTGCGTGATGGACAGAGGAAGGGAAAGGAGGGCACATGTGTCTCCATGACAACCCACCTGCTTGTGGCCCTTTATAAAGCCAGGCGGGGTGGAAGAGAGAGAAGGGCTAACCGTTACTGACAGGGCACTTTGTGGAACAAGGGGAGGCCCATGCTGCCTGCTGACTGAAACAGCGACCCCCCATGCGCAGCGTCAGAACGGAGCCAGCATGCAGACAGCGTCCGCGGCTACGCAACAAACCGATCTCCATCGCATTCCTTTTTTTTTTTTCTCCTGCGCATTCCACATCGGACCAGCAGGCTTGGTAAGGCGGCAGGTTGCCATGCCAACGTACAACACTTAGCCCCCCCCCCTCCCACACACACACACACACACACAACCCACCAAGAGTGATGTGTGACACACCCCACAGACACACGGGGACATGCTCCAGCATCCGTCAGACTGGACCAAACGCAGAGCGACTCAAACCAAACGCAGAGTGAAGCAGAACGCATTGGGAGTGTGAGAGTGGAAGAGGTCAACCCGATGCTGCTGCTGGAAGTTACATTCATTCTATAATAGTAAAAGAAGTCCCTTGTAAGTGGAGAGAAAAGATGTAGGATTTATATAAGTGATGTTCAGGACTGTACCAATTTGTTTCCCCCTCTAATCCAAACTATTGTACAGTACTCGGTGTATGAAATATGGATTATACCATGGCCACAGAAAATTCATAGAAACTCATTTCTGATTAGCAGTGGGAAAAAGAAGAAACCTCATACTGACAGTGCAGTGACACCTGCAGTATTGTGTCAGTGGTGGTTTTTATTGTTGTGGCTTTGTAGTCCACGACAATGCAACAGCAACTTTGAGTCAACTTTGAGTGTTTGAGGCTGCTTTTTACGGGCTATTGATCCCAATCACACAGTTGGATGAAGGTCAGTTGTCTTTTCCAGACTTGCATCACTGCATCACTTGCTGAAGATCAGACTGAAGGCAAAAAAAAACCCCGCAAACAAGCAAGAAATATGGGCTAGACTATTGATTCCTTTTAGGGCTTGTGGCGTTTTCTTTATACTATGACAGTTGTCC
>NW_023339718.1:16985719-17013190 GCF_004916995.1 Morone saxatilis
TTGCCAGATTCTTGCCAATACATAACCCTAGTGTAAGTGCTCCTGGTGGGGGATTCCTGTCCTAGAGTGCACTGTTCTATCATAGCAGCTAAGTGAGTTAAACCACTGGAGGTCAGCAAAACCTTCAATCTATAATTTCCAATCTGAAAGTCAGCACTTTGGCTCTGAAATTACATGTAAATATGTCGTCAACGTTGTTCTGTTCTTCTATATTTACTGACACCCCTCTAAATCAGCCCAAAAGATATATTAAACCGCAGGCGGTTTAATATAGCAGACTGCTTGAGGCTAACTAGCGAAACAGACTAAATCATACATTAAGCTACAAATGTAATGAATGACACTGCTTCTCTTTTTGCCTGTGGTTAAGTGGCCATGGTATAAGTATCAAAAAACACTTTGAGGTGTCCTGATATTTGGAAAGAACAGGCGAAGCGGAGGCGAAGAACACATTTCCTCCACTGGGTTGTTTTTTTTTTATTTTTACACCACCTCTGATACACAATATTCTCTATACATCTAAAAAGGTGTAACACTTTAACTCTACATCTAACCTTCCATCCACAGACATAATGCGTTCCGCTCCACTCTTAAAGCCATACTCTGATGCCCTGCAGGACTCTAGCCATTTGGGACGTCACCTCACGGGAACACAATGCAGAAAAGACCAGATAGATAGAGTGAGATAGTAGAGCGAGATAGTGAGAGATTGGCTGCTGATCTACCACTCATTCTGGCAGGACACGCACACTTACACGCACACACATTCATGCAGTAAAGTTGCAGTACTGTGATCAACCAGCTAACCTGACGGCCTGGTCCCCTCTGTATACGGGTGCTCTGAAATGTCCTGCAACTCTAAGGAACGGCATTCACTGTTAATGGCCTAATTTGTTCATTTATAATTAACTACAAATTTTATATTAACCAAAAAAAAAAAAGGATCAAACAAAGAGTGGGGAAAAAACAAACTAAAAATTGATGTATCTAGCTCTGTGGATAAATTCAGTGCACTAATCTTCAATGGATGCTGGTGAAAGGACAAATTCCTTTCTCTACAAGATGGAACGTAACCACTCACATGTTGTAGATGAGTTATAAACGGCACACAATTTACCTTGTAAATATCCTAGATTTACTCGATTCATGACATCGCTCGCAGTGAGATTAGAAACATCCTCTACAAGCCAAAGGGAAGGAAGACAGAAGAGTCAGAGAGAGAAAGAAAAGGAGAGGACCAGAGGAGGGGAGGGGGGAACAAGAAAAAAGAAAAAAATCAGGCAGGCAGCGAATGCATTTGCAGTTTCAAAAAGAACTTTTAAAAAAAAAAAAAAAAGGTGAGAGCAATGCAAAGAAGCCATGCATTAGTGTGTGCACAGAATCACTTCCAAATATTTCATCTGTCACATGTTATGATCCTGCTGCAGTAATCCTCACTGACTTTCATGGTTCTTAAGAAGATCTTGAGCTTTTGGGGTTCTTCCTGAAACGTATTCAATCGACACATTACATAATATTTAGCAAGTGCAACACATCTGGAGCATGATTCTGCTTTTGTTTTGAAGCGTGAAGCTGGGAGGAGAGAAAGAACTAAGGAACAAAAAGTAGAAAAGTGAGCAGATATGCAGGCAATTGAGGTTTGGCACTCCTGCATCTCCTTGAGGTTTGGCACTCCTGCATCTCCATGCATGACGTGTTCACATCCACATGTTGGTATGATCATGACTATGTAGTGGAGTGTGTGCGTGTGGTACATGGAGGAAGAGTTTGATGGGTGATAACTGAGGTTTTCTGAAGGTTAATGATGATGTGGTGTGATGTTAATGGTTGGCACTATTAGGACCCACAGCGCCACGTCTTAATAGGTAATGAGATGAGATAAAATGACTGGAACAGAGTTTTTCAAAGGCAGCTTTTGTCATGGCGGAAATAATTTCATTGGTTAGCGGTGGAAAAAAGAATCGCCTGCTTTCATCTATCCTCGATTTTAATGCATTCGCGCTTTCTGTTATTTCATTTTGTCAACAGCTTAAGTTACAGTTTTTTATTATTATTATTATTATTATTATTATTATTGTAATTATCTTCATTATTAAATTGTTTGGTGTATAAAATGTCAGAAAAAAGCCTAAGCTAACCCCAACCCTAACCATATCTTTTATCAGTTAACAAAAGACAAAAACATAAAAACAAGCAAGTATTCATATTTGTGAAGCAGTTATTTGTTTTTGGTTTTCTGCTTAAAAAATACTTCAATGATAATTTGATAATTAAAATGGTTTCTTATTAATTTTCTATCAACTAATTGATTAACCAACAAATAGTTTCAACTCTACATTCCCTATGTGATTTCATTCAGCTTTTACTTCCGGCTTCAACTAAGAGGACTCAAAGAGAAAATGAAATGAAGCCAGAATAGTTTTAATAACTGTAAATTAGTTATGTTATCCGTAAAAACTACAATTAATAGCCTGGGCGTTTATTTGCTTCAATCACTGAACTCAACCTGCAAATATTTGGAAAATGCATCTATATGGAACAGGCGTTTAATTCCTATAGCACAAAACTATTGCTCAGCAAAGTTGGGAAATACAACCAAATTGTTAATTTAAAATTGGTATGAACATTACTTAAATTAAGCTATCAAATAACATAAGTATTACAAATCATTCATTTGATCCTTTGTAATTTGGTGATCAAGGTTTCCGTAAAAAGAACTCAACAACTGAATTGATCTAATGATGTGTAGTATGTCCATACTATATTTTGTGTAGGCGATCTAAGCAGTCAGACCAGGCGTCTAATTGAGACCTGAGTTTATTTGTCAAAACATGTAGCTGCGCCAGGCTAATAAATGGGATCTGCGTCTAACTGGGAACCTGATTTTAATTGTTAAGTTTATTTGTTAGTTTGATTAGTCTGAGCTAGACTGAAGTTCTAGCTAGCTACTGTATACAAGCCCACAGCCACACAGGTAACGCTGACCAGTCAAAGAAGACTGTGATCATGAATTAAAAAAAGCCACCACGATTTTTATTTTAGTTTTTCTTGGAGATTCTCGGGCTCCACCCACTGAAGTTTAACTCAACCAATTACATTATTTCTGCCTTCAGAGCTGTTGTGACCTTAAAGAAATGTTTATAGAGGTGAGAATCCAATCTGCAACAAACATTATAATTTGCATTATTATTATTTTCAGGTAAATTAAGACTAATGATGATTAATTATAAACTAAATGAAACATAAAAATCCTAAATTAAATCATTGTTAACCTTGTCTGGTCTTGTCTTGCTATACAATAAGTAATATATTGTGAACTACTTCACATAACATAACAAATATATGGACTGTCTCTCACTTCTCTATATATCATCAGCTGTGTCACTCACCGTATCCCACGGTGGGCAGACCCAGGTGCTTCATGCGATTCTTGACCAGCTCTGACAGCTCCTGACGCTCGGACCGCCGGTACAGGTTGAGTCTCTGCTGCGAGATACGCTCCGCTCTGCTAGACGGTTTGTTGGCCTTCCTGCTCAGCCGCCGTGCCCACTGCATGCTCTTCTTCCTCAGCAGCGGGTGCTCCGATTGGTCACTCGTTGTGGAATTTCTGTGGGCCGTCTTCTCCTTCCAGGACTCTCCGCGCTCGCGGTGCTCCATGCCCTGCTCGACATTGATGGACACCTGAGACTGGGAGAGCAGGGTGGCAGTGTTAACGCTGGATACTGTGTGTTTGCACACTATTTCTGTTCAAGTTCTTTCAGAAATACCTGTCTGTGACATTAAAAGCAAATCTATAATGCCTTTCTAAGTGCTATTTTCAGAAAAGCTGCATCACCAAGCTGTGATGGTTATGGATGTACTGATACATATTTATAAATGACAGAAAAATGCCAGTAAGGTATTTTTCATCTTTAAGCAAAAGGCAGCAGCCGACTGAAATATCCAAATTAAAAACATGCACATTTGGATCTTACCTGTACGTAACTGTCCTTACACTGAAACAAGAGAAGGACAAACAGACATCCAAACAAAAAGAGATGCAATGAAAGATGGGGGCATCCAAAGCAAACCAAAAATCATCCAAAGCCTCAAAAGTCAGCACATGAAATAGTAAATATGGCATATTCACTATTTTATCATTCACTGTTTAAATGCAGGGAAATTAGCACGAGCCAGCAATCGTACGTTTATTTTACATAACTTGCCTGAATTCTATTTTAATAATCAGCCTGGCTAATAAAACAGTAAAAGTAATTGGGGACTTTTTGTTGGGAATCATCACAAACTGGAAACACACTCAGGGGAAGATGGTTAATATTCTCCTTTTCGTGCTTGGCATTAAACAAATAGAGGAGAGAAATGTATAAAGGAGCAAAAAAATAATGAAAAGAACAAGAAAGATAGAGTGCTGAGCAAATTTGGTATTTTAATCCTATTTGGCACATTGGTCAAATGTGATTGTTTTAAATGTGCTATATAAATAAATCTGACCTTGATATAGTAAATAGGATTAAAAAAATGAAAGGAAGACGAGAGAATAGAGACAAATCTTGAAAAAAAATGAAAAATGGGAAGATGAAAGGTGGACAAAGGAAAGACATTTTAAGAGGAGAGAAATGAAAGCAGAAGAAAAAGCAAAGCAATGAGGGACATCATGAAAATTTGAAGAAGGTAGGTGAGGAAAGAGGAGGAATGACAAAAACACAAAAAGAGGGAATGAATAATGGAAGGAAGTGAAAGCCGCAGTAGTGCCTCAGTTAAAGCCAAACCAGAAGCCAAAGCTGGAAACGAACCCAAAGAGATGTCTCAGATATTAAATATCTGATCAAAGTGAACTTGCCTCTGAGGTTGAGAACATGTGCGACTCTGTGCGGTAGATCCCTATGGGGATCTCAGCACTGGAGGAACAAAGCTTCTGGAAGAGTCTGCCGTAAGTCCTGATCCACAAGTCCTCCTCTGTGATCTTCATCTGAGGAGGGAGACTAAGAGTCAGGCACTGAAACTGACAAATCACTCATCATCATCATTTTTAGTGGTATGAACATACTTACAGCACACAGGTATCCAGAGCCAGGCGTGGTGTCCAGACCAAGAAGAAGCCTCGCAATAGCGATCATATAGTCCTTAACAAACGACTGTCAAAACAATACAAATATGTATAAAACCGTTTTGTAACTAAAATCTAATTGGAATCACAGAGCTAAAATATAGGAATGAAAGATAATATAAAATAAAATATAATGTAGTGCTGTGGCAGACATGTGATGTATGTCAGGTTATAGACATATGAAGATATCTGTATACTGTGATGGATAAACAGGTTGTAAAATGAACAAATATACTGAGATGTGCACATTTTAAACTTCTCTAGTAATTAGGGTTAGACAGTTATATAAATGCACTGCCCAAGATATTGGGCAGATCAATCTTATTTAAAAAACAATCAGATGTTCCCACACTGCTTCATTACATAAATCTGCATTGTTGATTGTAGGTTAGGAATAACTTTGTGACAACCCCCAATTTCTTTCTACCTATTTTGAAGATTTTTCTCTTTTACCAGTTAATGGGTCTGTAGAAACTTATAATGTTGCAGTGAGTGTTAATGTTTTTTCATCTATGTTTCACTTCTAGGAAAAACAACTGCTTTTACTGACATGAAACTTCCAATCCAATTTAAAGATACTGAACATTACTAGAAAATACTGACTTAGTTGCAATCGAATAACCTTTCAGTTTATTCCATAACTTTCTTTGAAGTAGATTGATGAAATTATCACTTGATGCATGACGTATAGCTGTATTAATCTTGATATATCTATGACATGTTCTTTGCTACCCCACCTGGTAAAGCAGTGTATCCAACATGCTGATACTGAACACCCTGCCTGCAGCAAACGGCAGCCGGAACATGAAGGCCAAGTTGGAGCCCTTATCACGCTCTATCTGCAGAGAGAATCACAAAAAAAAGATCTGAGGAACAGAGCAACCAGATATTAAAACCTCACTTTCTCCTGTATGCTTGCTGAACTATTGCTCTTTTGCTCCTTATCCAAGAAGACTGAAAATGGAAGGCCCTACTGGTTTTCACCACTGAAAAGACTTTCAATTTGAAAGGTAAAAGCTAGTAGGTTTAACACTAAATACATGAAACATAATGATCAACATTGCAATGAGACTTATGTGTTAGAGTAAGAATAAACCTGTATTTCCTCCATCCCCACCCACAGACCACAAGAGCAACCGATGAAGACAAATCAAAAGTATTTGGATGTTTTGCGCAAATATTAGCTTCATTTTAAACATTACAATATTGCAGATTACGTTCAATAACTGAGCTATGATCTGTCTTCGTAAATGATGGACGGATCACGCAGTTTCAGTTACTTAAGACAGACAAGCAGACAACATCAAAGTCAAAGTCAGGGAGTCTTGACATGGTTCTCCCTTCTCAACAGCTCACCTTTTCTAGTTTGGAAAGTGCAAGTGAGTAGCAGTCCTTGGCTCTGAACTGCATGAACCTCATGTTGGACGGGTGTGTGAGCTCAGTGATGATGCTGAGGCTGGGGAACAACCTGAGCGGGGGCGGGGGTAAACAGAGACCGATGTTAGAGAGATGAAATGCTTTGCGCGACTCAGTGTGGCAGTGATGAATGCTTTTAATTTTGGTTGTTAAATAAAAGAATGGTGGTAGTCAGAGCTTTGGCAACTGGAGTTCATCTTTGAGATGAACTCAACCACCATTCTCAGAAAAACAACTTTACTCTCCAGCATCTGACTGAGAACAGATGAAGAAGTTAATCAAGTGGAGTCTGATGCACTGTTCCAAGTCCAGCTCATACATAAACAACCCTTGACAGTACCAACTATTTACTGCATGTTTCTACACAATGAAATACTCTCTATGTGTCACCTGAACATAGTCTGGACGTTGACGATGGTCTTGGCGTCTGCCATGTAGTCCTCCTCAGCGCTCATGGTGCTCTCCTTGTCCACAACCACCAAGTTGTCGGCGTAGATTATACCACACTGTAGCAGGTTGTCCAAGCTGGTTCATTCACAAAACAACAGAGTTTATTACTTACTATTACATGACATGTCAGGAAATATCAAAACAATCGTACATCAATCTGTAATTTCCAATGCATTCCATCAATCATTTTAGTGTACATACGTCCCACAAAACCGGATCATATATTCGTACTTTATATATTTCATACTTTTGCGATTTCCAACATTTCCTAAAACTGCTCTGAATTTCCATTCATTTTAGATTACATTAATACTACTAACTCTAAAAAGATCATACCAACATTTGACATTACATAATTTCCCCCCTTATTCTTTGACAGTTATATACAGTATGTTACAGCAACTTCCTGTTTACATAGACAATTGCTTTTGATGGGACAGCACAACCAATTTTTCCTTGCAACCAAATTACACAGCACATTAAGTCTTCAATAAGTAAGCTCTCTTAAGATTTGAAGGTGCGCTTTAGGAAGGACACACATTCAGTGATGGATTTTGGAACAGCTGGTGCAACCTAATCCAGGTGTGCACTCATTACATTCAATCAAAACAATCTGTGGAAATTGGTCTCTGTGGTTGGCAGTGGCTTTCATGCTGTATGATTTTTGAACATAACTGCAAACCTTGGTTGAGAAAGAAGCCTTTTGTATTATTAGAGACTGACCATAATACAGCCTATAATGTATTGTTTTAATAGTGTTTCATGGTAAATGTTTCCTTTATCGGACCCTGAAATTGCCATCACCCACAAAGGATTACATTGTGTTTTATTCATGATACATGTGATGTTGTATTGTTGGTAGCTGTATTAAAAATTGATAAAACTACCACTGAGATAAACAAGATCATTAAATGAGTTAATCAAATGAGCAGGTTTTTAATAATCCAAAGGCATACTTATCGATAGTGCCAGCCATGAAGTAAACCATTGGAAAGCAGCAAATGGCCTCTAAGAAGTGGTTGTCTGGCCTGCGGGAAACAAGGAACATCATGCATGAGCATCCCAGACTAATTATCTTTGTAAAACCCCAGTATGACATTGTTGTTGTAGCTTCCTGAAATGTGCTTGCTGGGACTGGGGAGACACAGTTTGAACTCAGCAACCAAAGAGAAAGTAGATATTTAATTCCTCAATGCAATGGGAGGAATTAACTGGTTGCTATGGAAACCCCCCCCAGTGGTTAGACAGTGAGTGTTTTTTTTTTGGCTGTCTGCCTGTGTAGTTTCTGTTTCAGCAACTGCAGAGATTTGGCCAAAGTTAATGAAACCCCCAGTGAGTTAGAGCAGACAAATGTGTGGATCACTGCAACACACACACACACACACACACACACACAAATGTATACATACCCTTACACACAAATAGGCTTTCTTTTGCCTACAAGTGTTGTTTATGAATAATGGAAAATTATTTTTTTCCTCTTTATACTGAAGCAAAACTAACCCGCAGCTCCAGCAGTCATTATCAAGTCTATACTGAAAGCAATTTGGCTATTTCAAATTGCAAACATATAAAGCACTGGTGGATTTTTTAAATCTATTTCAAGCTCACATGCACCCACAAACGAATGCAAATATACACACAAACGGGTAAACACATCTATTTCTTTACATCTTTTGAACTTGAATTTGATTTTCTGCTTTTTATTAACAATGTAAAACTATTATTCTTCTATACCTTGAGGTCACCACATATACTTCGAGCTATAATTAAGTTACTGCTCTCGGAAAATGTGCTGATATTAAAGTACCAGGTGATTTGTATCTTTGGCAACTCTGAAATTATTGAAATAAATAAATAACTAACAGATAACTGTAAAAAACTACTAAACCTTTACCAACATTAATGTACAGCAGTGTTGACATCCATAGCAACAAAGGAAGTCCAGATAAAAGATTTATTAGTTGCTATGCCAACGCCTATGGTAACCAGGTAGCGATTTATCATATTATCACATCTTTATAGTGTAATATTGTATGAACATAATTCTGGGTGTAGGCAGACATGTACTTAAGGCCTCTATATAAAAAAGACATTACTCTTTTATTTTTTAGGTTTTAAAGTAGTTTTACATCACTGTAGTAGTAAAAATAAACAAACAGTGGTAAATCTTACGGGTTGTCCAGCAGCAGCACTATGGGGTTGAGCTCCTTCCTGGGTCGATAGTAAGCACGGAGAGGGACAATGAAGTTGTACAGACCATTTCCCGCTGTCTCTGCGGACACTATAATCAGCTTATTCTTGAAGCCGTATGCCTTGGCATCCTCAAAACTGCTATGTGTACAGCCCTGGATGGAGACAGGAAGTCAGTCAGGTTTTAGTTGTACTGTATACTTAGGAGATGCATCACATAACAGTTGTTTTTTATCTTAATATAAAAAAAGATAGCAAAAAAAAAAACATGGTGCATGTTTAACAGTGTTTTTTGTGGTTTAGTTCTGTGCTGTTTCAGTCTTTTCTTGCATGTGAACTCACCTTGTCGAGGCGAAGGCAGCAGAATGGAGCTTTCTGTGGTAGGAGATGGCACAGAGTTGGAGAGCTGCCAATGTACGGTGAGTTTGGAGGGTAGCCCTTCACAAAACTGATGGAAAAGAAACAACAAAAAATGCCATTACACTTGTGTTTGGAGTAAAAACCTTGAGGGACATATTATGCAACATTGTTTTTTATTAATTATCAGATATCTACCAGTAATGCTGTCCATCTCTGAACATGGAGATTTACTTCCTCTTCACAGTTGTTAAAAAAGTATTAAACTGTTAAACCTGTTTTCTTTTCATATTTTCTGTGAAGGAACCAGCACACAAAAACAGTGTCGCAAAGAGTTATGGGAGTATCACGGTCTACGGGAGTCATTTATTCTCATCATTATGTAATCCTCATGTTGTCATCATCACCATGAATGACTGCCAAAATGTTTCTACTTTTCAATGCATTGTTATATTCTGCAGCTGCTCAAATTACTGATGTTTATTAGCCTGAAAGACTCAATCCTGTTCAATACCAGCTACATGAATAATTACAACGTTTTCATAGCCTGTTTTCATTTTGTCAATTTGGTTCTGTGCCCTCTGATTTGTAATGTGTCAGCTGCAATTACCCTAATCCGTTTCTTGGTGCCCTCTAGTTTGCCCCAAAAAAATATTCTGATTTTGTTTAGATGCATTTACAACCTGATCACCACATGATGGCACTGTGGGACCTTGAGCTACTCTGTGTGTCTATCTCCCTGACCACTGTGCCCCGACAACTGTTAAAGAAGAAAAATTACCCAAGTGTCATGGGGCGCAGTAATAAAGGCTCAGAGGTTAGGAGGACCCATGTTATGGCCAACTTTATGAGAGCCACTGATGTCTGGGTCTCACAGTTGATGTTCAAAAAGACTTGTGTGGTGCTGAGATACAGACTGTGAGGCAAAAGTAGCCAATCTATCATAAACTTATCTCTAATAAAACCACATACAGACAGAGAAAGGAGAAGAACAAAGATGCTGAGATAAACTGATTCCTCTGACGTGCTGAGCTGCTATCATGGCAACTATCTGTCTGGACAACTGATAGATGGTCTTGAGGGGAGAGGATCGAGGTAAGGACACACGACATGAGCTTCACTCAAGAGGAAAAGTGCTGACCTTCCTGTCAGGACATACACATCTATCACTGCCATGTCCGCGTCTTACTGCATTATGACATACAGATTACACGGCTATTCCAAACCCATCCGTCTCCTCCTACAACCACTGACACATGAAGCAGAGGAGGACAAGTGAGATCAATCAAGTATAGAGCACTGGACGCCCACAATGTGAGGACATTTCACTTTTTTACTGCCGCAAGACAAGACATACTGCACACTACAAAACCACTAAATCTATTCGTGTGAATTAAGGTCCTTTTCTCTCACGTTTTAACCACAACTGAGCCACTTACTCTGATCCTACAGAGCCCTCCTCATCCGATTGGTTGGTCTCATCCTCTGATTGGTCGCTGAGGAGGTCGCAGGGCAGAATGGCGGAGGAGTCGGCAATCTCTAGGACAGGCGCGATGCTTGGCCTGCGGCTTCCCGCGCCGTTCTCTGTCGGCAAGGTCAGTTTGCTGCTTTCTTCGGGAGGATCAGGGTTTTGGAGATCTATCGCTACAGTACCTGGAAATTACATAAGTTTACTGTTTGAGCAGCAAACTATGTGGCTATTTAGAAATAGCATGCGCAGCACTTTTACTGTAATGTGTTGTCAAGTCAACAATGCATGTTTGAGCAAAAATGCCATTATCTCAGGAAACACTGGAGAATGCTTTTTCATACTGGACGTACAGTAATAAGGTCCATGTTTAGCTTGTTCAGCATCTGAGCCACCAACAGTCCTACCACCTTCTTTAGTTCAGCTTAGTTTGACCTTGGGGAGAAAATGTATGGCTTTCTCGAGCTACAACAAACATGCAAACAGTATTGACACTGTGTGTTTGTCAATAAATATGTCCCTAACATACATCATATTAGCCGTATGTAATATGATGTATGTGATATATGCACAATACATATATCAGACGTATCAGAAACATGATATACTGTATGTACAATACATATATCATCTTTTAAGCAAAATTAATCTGCAGTTGCTGAAACAGAAATTATTATAATTTTTTTTTTTAAATCACAAAAGAATTATACAAGCATTAGTTTTATAATACAATATCACTGTGTGTTGTACTATATATCATACTATCATTTGTAAAAATTGTACTGAAATTACAGGACTAGTAAATAAGTGTATCATGCACAAACTTACCATATGCAGTGGCCTGATCAACTTTCACAGGTCAAAGAAAAAGCACAACACAATAATGTCAGCCAAGAAAGTAAAAAGGCATGTAAGAAAAAAAACATGCATAACAGTCAGCGAAAGCATCCAGCATCACCAAGGCAGCCACCATTCAGAAATGATCAGTATGAGAGCAATTTAGAGTAAATAAATATCAAAGCATCCATTTTCTCTTCTTACATGGAAACCCTTTCAGCCAAACAACCTTTGTGAGGCTGTCTGGACTTTAATCTTTACACTCATCCTTTCTTTACCAACTTCCAAACAATCTTTTTTTTTCTGCCTCTGGCTCTCAAGTCTCACCCATGCTGGCGATGATGCTGTGCACGGGCAGCCTAGAGGGGGCGTCGTAAAGGCCAGTGACGGGCAGGCCCTTGTTGTGCTTCTCTTCCTGTTTGAAGATGAAGGCCGAGTTCTCCTCCTTGGTGATGTTGATGTAGTAGCAGGTGTCAGGGGCGGCCATGATGTGGCGGGGGCCGGGGTTCAGGAGGATGCTCTTGTTGTCCTCCCTCTTCACTCCGATCAAACACACACCATACCTACAAAGTTCAAAATGGGTCTCAGCTGCAAATGTTTAGCTCCAAGAGACATTAACAATTGCTCTAATGAGATAAAACATAGTGTGTCAAGATTGAGCTAGTTGAAGATGTACTAACTTCTTATGGGCGTGGAAGGAGGCATAGGTGAAGCTCTTTCCGTCATACTCCCCAAAAAACTTGCTGTCACACAAGCGGATGTGGTAGACCTCGTTTCCAGAGCAGCGTCCATATGTCCTCTGCCACTGCTCTGGTGACAACTGACCCTCTCTGAAACAGTATTGTCAGAATATATACTTTAAATTCCAGTAATGTGACATTTCAGACATCTACAATGGACTGTTGCACTGCGGGCAAATATCAGTTTCCAATGTTTGGTTGAATGAAAAGGTTAGGGTCAGAGTATATCTAGGTTGCCATGAGTCATTTCAATTCATAGAAGAATACAACTTGAAATATAATTTGACTTTATTTGCAACTGAACGGCCGCCATTTTCCCCCAGACTGACAACCTTGACCTTTCACGACCCTATATTCCTCAGCTATCTAAATTCTGGTCACAAGATTATAAACAAACGAGAAAAAGCTATGAGGTCACTTTATTTAAGCAGTTCATGTACTTCTCATCACTTTTAATCAATGTGACGATGTTTAAATTAACACCTTCCACGAAGAAATATATTCCCATTCCTGTCACCTTCACAGCCCCAGGCCAGTACAAGTTCCCATAATGGATATTAAAATGGATGTGCTGTGTCTCGGCTGTGGACAGCAGTTAGGATATATATGGTGGTCACCTTGCACAAAGTATGAAACACAGCGAGATTTATTGCCTAACAAGAAGCTGGGTAATGTTTACTGACTTGACAGTGACAAGTTTCTGCAGTAGTACAGTAGTCAGGCTCTGCAGACAAAAACCAGGTAAAGTCTGTGTAACTGTAAAAACTCTGCGGCGGTCATCTTTCTCTAATATTAATCAGATGGGATTGAATCTGTCCACATGAATAATGAGAAAAAGGGATATTTAACATTAGCAGAGCACTCAAAGTTAAGAACACTGAAAGCTGACTTAATAAAAATAGTTCTTGGAGGTTGAGCTGTTCTGGAAACACAATGTCACTGGTTCAGTTAAATCTCAACTGAACCAGACAACAACATTGATTTTAGATAATAATTGATAATAATCACTGAGATGGAGAAGGAGAAAGTTAAAAGAAAAGGATGATGTCAAGCTCTCTTGCTACTGTTTAAATACGTATTAGGCCAACCGAAGATATATAAGATCACTACATAGCTTAGCTGACATTTTAAGAACACTGTAAACTCCAATTGGGTTTGACTGGTAACTGATTAGCAGCCTAAAAAACCTTAAAAGAAGAGTTTGACACTTTGGGAAATATGCTTCTCTAATTGAGGACCATAATGACAAAATCACACACAATGATAAAAGGACATACTGACAGTGGAAATCACTGTAAATCCATAAATGCTAATGTTAATTATAGTAAAATAGTAGACTGTACTCACTGTCCTCTGGAGGTGTGAACCAGGAGTGTGACTAAGGTAGACGTGGCTGGACAAACACAGTTCAGCGCCAACATGGCATATTTAAACTCCTCTTCACATACTACATGATCTGATTGAAATGGGTAGATTGCAATAACACAGGATGTTAGACGTAGAAGTACATGTGTAAGAAAACAAACTAACTGTAGATGGGTAGTCTTCCCGCATTTACCTGCAAACTTAACATGGAATTTATTTTCTGGTTTGAGAATCTGGACGTAGAGAGGGCAATTTGGAGCGAAGTCTTTCGCAGCCCAAGCCCTCAAAATAGTCTGGTGATCCTGTGGGAGGAGAAATTGTTCTATTTTACTCATTTGTAAATGCAATCTGAATTTTATGGACCATAAAGTTGGCCTCAGCGACTCAAAGTGCTCTCAATACAGGCTGTTCCAACTGAATCATGATATCATTTAAATACCTCAGACTCTCCCTGCTAATTTATAAAGGAAGTAGACTGTGAAGGGGGAATTGCCCCACTAAAATTATTCTTATTGTTAAGTGTTTATACTGGAAATGAAACAGAATTTTTTACAATGCTTCGTCAAATGCCCTTTGATGTGACTCACAGCAGCGGTGCGGTCGACCTCGTTCCGGCTGCTGAGGATGAAGCAGGCCTCAGCGTCGTCCATCCTGAGGAGAAGGAAAGAAACACAGAAAAGTAGGTTCACAGGGTGATGACTGCAAATAGGACATTCAACCAAACGTAAAATTATTTAAAGGAGATCAATGCTTTAAAGAAAGGTTGGCATGGACGAGTGGTAATGTCCTGTGACAATGGCTGAAAATGTTAAAAGCTGCATTCTAGCATGAAAATAATCTGCTGTTGTTTGACATTGCGAGTGCCACATCAGGGGCAGAGATCGTTCAC
This sequence comes from Morone saxatilis, assembly GCF_004916995.1. Taxonomy (NCBI): domain Eukaryota; kingdom Metazoa; phylum Chordata; class Actinopteri; family Moronidae; genus Morone; species Morone saxatilis. The sequence goes on from NW_023339718.1 coordinate 17,000,542, forward strand.
TCGTGACAGAAAACTCTGTGAACGTGAAGACAGCTACAATATGAAAGAAAATCTTTCAGCATAGCAGGGCTGAAAGAGAGAAGCAAAAGGCTTACCTGGCTGGGTGATTTTATCCATTACATATTAGTGTGTGAAATTGTCACAGCATCTACCTGCACAACTTTGCACACTAAAGAGGAGCATTTGGAAAAAAAGGGGATGGGCTCCTGAACAAATGTATGACTTTGATTTCACACATCATGTGCTACTGAGAAGTAGTTAGACTCCATTTCGCTGGTATCACATCATAACACGGCAAGCAATAAAAAGCAGCAAGATCCCCCCAAGGCAGTTTGACCATGAATGACAACACCAGAGCGGATATATTTTGTAGGAACAGAGACAAAATTAACACATTCCAATGGGATACATCACAGTTTATACTGCTGCCTATGCATGTGGCCTTTGATGCGAGTAGATGATCAATGTACTATAGAGTGAAATCGCATTACACTGATGTGCAAGCGGAGGGCAGCCAAGGGGACTTGTAAGTATCAAGGACTCTGATTTGCCAGTGGAGGACTTCAACTTTACAGTTACATTTCAAATAATGTCTAGATCCTTATCCACTTTGTAAAATGAATAAAATATAAATTATGTGCTACACTGAGACTCAAATATTAACACTCAGACATTAGCACAAGCCTGATAATCAGATTTAATTGCCATTTAGTTTCATTTCGTTCATTAAAATGTACAAATGTGGGCAGCAATGCAGAGGTCTAGAATCAGGCTACATTAACCAACGAATGCCTGCCATGCTTTCACTCACTTGGCCCTCATCAGGTCTTGGTCTTTGAGGGCAGATCCTTGAAGATAGATGACCCTCTGGGACCACAGTGGGATTTGGAGTATACGGCGAACCTGAATGTCTATTTCAGTTGGACACAGGATCACCACATAGTAGTCCTGTAAAACAACAAGGGATATGAATGCTTTTATCTAAATCATTCTATGGGTTTTACATAACAAGTGGGTACAGTATACAGTTACATGTATGTATAAAATTAGCTTTAAAAAATCCCCTTCATGCATCTATGCTGCATATTCTACATTTATTCCACAGGAATACTGCACAAAATACTCTCTTAAATGTTATAAATTGGAACAAAATGTGAACACTGAAACACATGTAGACTTATTGTCATCCAGCTGACAAAAAGCAGTAAAAATGACAGCAGACATTCAAAGCATGTAGTTAACAGTGGGGTATTTATACTAACTACATACTTGACTTTGTGATAAACATAAAAAACGCAGTGTTTTGCTTTGGTACCTGTAGTCTGGGATGAGCGTAGAACTCGTTGAGGAAATCCATCAGCAGGTCAATCTTCAGTGAGCTGACACACAACACCACATGCTTCTCTGTCTGCGCCCGGTGGCGGCTGTAGTTTCCTCCTAACTTCTGGCTCTCCATCCACAGGTAGGCTAGTTCTTCAAACTGACAATGACAACAACATCGGCGTTGATGTCAAATGCAACAAGAATTAAATAAATAATGGAAGAGAGATAGATTTTCTGTCTGAATACAGACGGTGAAAGCACTGGAGTGAAAACTGCTGATGCACTAGTTTGCAAGCAGCAGGAGTTCATCTATTTCTCACCCAATTTGCTCTGCAAGGACAGTAACACATCAGAACAATTGTAGTGATAAACATGTTTGTGAATAGGTGGATTTATCATGCAGCAATTGTGAGCCAGCATGACTTGGCCTGAATTTTGAGTGCGATTTGCAAGCTTCTTCTGCAGCTAAGTATGTCAGGGAATTAAGCACCATATTAAACTTGTACTTGCTGTCGGGCCTGCGATAGCTGCAAGAAAATGTAATTTAATATTTAATGATAACCCCATGGAGGCCAGCACATGAAAGAATTCCTAATAATAAGGCAAGAGCTTGTGCAAGGTGTAAAGCGTGCAACGCCTCATTGCACAAAAAACACACTTGTTTACTCTGTAGTCATTACCTGCAATGGAAGCACTACCAGGGCGACACAGATGAGAATGACTACCAGCAGCTTGGAGGGCCAGATTTGTGGCGTAACGTCGCCATAGCCCACAGTGGAGAAGGTGACGATGCAGAAATAGAACGAGTCGAACAGGGACAGGTGCTTCCCGGCTCTCTCTAGATGCTGGATCCCACAAGCTCTGCAAAAAGAATTCTACGATGACTTGATGGTGTTACATCACACTTCTCCTACGAGTAAAGATAATTAAAATGTGAACATGTGAAGAGATAATTTGCTAGGGTGATGCTTCAGTATTATGTGTTAGCCTGGTGGGATTGGATATCAAATACAATTTGCCAAAGATCAAAGGGCCTTAGAGTCAATACAGCTTAGGGTCCTGCTCAGTATATCATTAAAAGTGACACTATTGATTGTTCTGTCTGTTCCACCTCACTGCTTGTGCTAATTCATTTGAGTTTTTTATTGGTAAGTTGGAGATTTAATAAAGCTCCGAGGCAGAAGGGAATGAAGAAATGTCTGACTGGACAGAGTGGAGTGAAGGAGGTTGGTGCTGGGTCGTGGCCAAGGCACACAAAGGCTTCCAAAGAGTTTGTGTTTAAAAAGTGACAGCTTTGATTAAAATGCACTGGTGTTATAAAAGAGGAAATTAATGAGACAAGAGGAAATGGGTGAATAAGAATGGTTATTTTAACATGTTTTCACATATTGCCTGCATTTTAGCAGGTGCATGTGATCTGATATCCACCAAGTGCTTTTGCATGTTAATGTTCCCTGCTTCAGCAGCTAACTGGCTTCATAATATTAGCTCACTCCTACTCTTACATTTTGTTGCTTCTCTCTCTTTCAGCCAAAACTGAACTTGCACACCTTTGTGCACCTTTGGCCCCACAGCTCATTGCGTCTACTTACAAGAAATGTTTGAATTACTTAATTCCAAATAATCCGCCTTGTCCAAGACATGCACATTACCAACTGTGTTTTTTTCTGGGTTGTGAGGTACACAGTTCAGGAAACAGATTTTGCAACGAGGCTCAGTAAAGAGGCATGACAGCCTTAATGGCCAAACATGCATGTGTGACAAGAACAGAGGTTCTCTCACCCCGTGAAAACCAGACACAGTAAGGTGCAGATGAGGATGAACACCTGGTTGAACATGGCAGAGTGGGTCCTCTGGATGGCTCGATGGAAGTCATTCTGAACACAGGGAAAGAGATTATTAGTGACAGGCATGCGATGGATCTATTTGCCTGAATTACTAAATACAACATATGTAGTTCTCATATATGAAACAATGCTAAGAAAATGTCAGTTACTGTCTTTATATGTATTAACTTTTCATTTACCTGTATAGGTTTTTTCTAAGTACATATATTTGTGGAGAAAACAAGGATGGTCTGGATACAAATCAACCCTATGTCCATTCCACTGTTTAGTGGAAAAGTTTAGTATAATATTGTACAGTACTTTCTCCTACATTAGCATACAGTCTTGAAATGTAGGAGCTCACGACTCATTTTCATTAGCACCTTGTTAGCATGTTCTGCCTGCCACCGACTCTCTTCACCGCCTCTCCGAACTGTCACTGATTTCTCTCCATGTGCTGGTCTGCCTGGCCTCAGATTCTACCATCTGCCCAACTACCGCCTTGGCATGAGGCTCTGACTCTGTCATGGTCTTCTCTGAATCACAGCTCGAGCACACACACTACACCAGCTGGATGTCATCTAATTGCTTTCAATTCCATGTTCCACTCATTTTGCACCTATGGCAAATCCTGGACAATATTGATACTACAACACCAGAATGCTGTCCTGCAGCGTTTTTATCCTTTCTTTTTTGCACTGCTGTGCTTTCTTCCTGTTTGGTTTTGTCTGCTCTTGCCTCTTTTTTTTTGCTTTGGCTTGCCTTGCTGCATTTCCCACATAAATGTAATTTATCAATTTCCGTTTGCAGTTGCATCATTAACCAGCAGCAGCTAGTGCAATAATGACAATCAGAATGAGTGCAAGTAATAGCTATTTTCTCTGTAACCATCTATACAAGTCTGAGTCTTGCCAGAGTTGGATTAATTTAATTCTTAGGCAATTAAAATACAAAAAATTTAGCCCCTGCTATCTTTTTCCCAAGCAAAAGTCAAGTGCTTGCTGTTAGCTTTGGCATTCAACAAATTAGCCAGCAGGCTTCTTTATCAAAGTAACCAGCGTTAGTGCTGTTCAACAAACTAATGTAGCTAATAACACTAGCTTCACAAAGATACATTAGCTAGTGCACAAATCAGATGTATTTGCAAAAACACGGCGTCAGTTAACCAGAAATAAATAAATAGGTCGGCTCAATTGAATTCTGTTCAGACTAAATATAAAGCCACTCTGGCCTCATTGTCAGTGTTGCTCATAAACTGAGGACCTCCAATATGGCTGCCCCAGGATGAATAATGTATCTTCACAGCCCTCAGTGGTAAAAAACAACCAAACATGTGAACACACGTTTGTTTGTTTGTGTGCGCTCTTTTATGCAATACAGCTAGTGCAGTACAATAAATACATTATTAAAAATACTTACAATCATGTTCTCCAGGGCACCTTTGGCTAGCCAGCAGTTAAGAAATACAGGGACAAATATGTTTCTCAATGGATCCCAGAAGATCTTAAGAAAGGAAAGAAAGACGGAAGAGAGAAAGGGTGAAGCATATCAGTCAAATACTAAACAGTTAACATACCTGAGGCATGAAATCATTATCCTCAATACAGAGAAAAAAACTGATCAGTTGATTAAGTTAATTACTCACTGTGATTATAAATGGCACTGTGTTGATCATCTCCAATATAAAGGATATCTGGAATATCTGCTCCCAAATGTTCCCCTACAAAGGAAATTATTGCAGTGAGAGCGTGGATGCTTTTAGAGAAAAGTGTAATTCTAGTAATAATGTGCACTGAAGGACATCAGCTGTAACAAGAAAACATTACTGAGTAAGAGGAAACCAAACAGCAGTTTTGTGTACTGTGAGTTGTAAGACCTTGTCACACTTAAATGAATGAATGAATTAAATCAATTTAAAAATGCTTCTTTCTTTGGTATTTCTCACAATCTCTCTTCATCACAACTATGTTCTTCCAGATGTTATGACATCCTAAACTTTGTAAACTACTGTAAATTGCATTCTTTGCTCCTGCACAAGAAATGTGTTTTGTAAATTAAGTTGAAGTTTAATTGCAATATAACATGGTGAATTATGTATTCAACAAGGCCTTGAATGAAGGAAAACTAAGCTACTGTATTAGACTGTATCTCCTCAAGGCCAGATGATACAGTATATACATGCAGTAAAAGTATGTTTGCACAATCACAGAGTAGACTATTATTTGCACATTGCAGCAGAGTTTACAAGGTGCAGTTTGTTGGTGGATTCTATCTATGATGGAACTATTAAAAAGCTTAATAAAGAAAACAGAGTAACATTTTACGAGATTAGAGTCACCAGAAACAGAATGTAATAAAATGTGGGCACTTGCTCCTCCTCTCAATAAATGTTGTAGTCCCTAAACACATTCAAAGAAAAGAAAGAAAAAAAAAAGATATGGCAAGACATAAAAGGATCAACAAAGAACAAACTTTAGAGGATCGCTACAGGGGAAAGAGCTGGAATTTACAGAGTGAAATGTCTAAGGGACAGGAATTATTCAAGCTAAAACTAATAATTCCAAACAAGCTTCTTTTGAGACTAGTAGTACTTCAAGGACCCTGGACCCCTGCAAGATCCAGCATTGATCTTTAAAAGCTGTGGGTGGTGTAAAAACGACAGTTGTCTTCTGCATATTACTGCCTTATTGTATTTCATATAAAACAGGGTGAGCTTTTCTTTAATTTCTAAATAAAGCAAGTATTCAGAAAACAGAAACGCCTGGAATGCATTACATTGTAAGGTTTTTTAATATGTTGCCCATCTCTTTTACATACTGTATATATAAAATCCCTCTGCTTATCCTTTCTCATTAGCAGTGCAGGAAGCTCAAACAAAGGCTGACCCTCTCTACTTGAGTAATTTTCATAGAATACATAAAGCTGGTATCTCACTACTTACATAATCCTCCCTTTAAGTGCATATGAGCTAAGAACTTTAGACAGCTCTTATAGAAGAAACAAAATCAGACAGCCATGCAACATGTATATGCAACTTATTTAGGGGCACATTGTGTGATGTCTGAGTCTAAAATTAGTGTCAAAGGCCCCCGTTTCCTTTGATAAGTGCTTTGGCACTGCCACTTGGACTAGACACTGAAAGCTGTTGGCCCACAAGAGAGAACAAATGGGCGGTGCTGGACTTTGATCAGACAGCTGTTAGACATCAGCATGGATTAAATAGAGAAACTGTGCACTGTGGACCAGTCTCTTACCTTGTAGCTGAGATATGTGATAAGCATGGTCTCCAAAAAACTGATTAAGGCCACTGTCACCTGGAGCGGAGGGAGAAAGGGAGATAAATTAACCTGGCAACTGCAAACTCATCTCTTCTGGCTGCTCAACCTTCACTGAAGAACTACTGTTCTCGGAAATGCTTTTATCTAATAAATGGATGCTAGTGTGTTTGGGTTGAATTGTGCATTGAGATTCAGTTCATGCAGTGGAATTAGATTTATGTGCACTTTTCACTGCAATGTTATTACTCTCACCTGTATCGCCCATAAAGGAACTGGTCTGTTAACCCAGAAAATCAACTCCCTGTCAAAAACCATGAGAAAGTTTTCCTTTACTGCATCACAGTATAATTGCAACACAGAAAAATGAACACGACTCAGTTCGCAATTAAGTGCCATTTTGATTGAAACATACCAGTTGATTTCTGCTGACTCTGTTGTATTTGTCCCACTGTTGTTCCGACATGTTGCACTGTGGGGAAAACAGTAACACGGGAAACAAAAAAAGAGCGTGAAGGTGTGTGCAAATGTGTGTGCATGAGTGGAAACATACCCACTGAGAAACATTTCCATCAGCTGGTATTTTGCCATAAAGAACAAACCCGACGTGCCTCTAAAAGCTGCTGGCAGTAAGCACAATACAGACAGCTCCCACATGACTGCACCGGCAGACACTTGTGTATGTATTTTAGACACACACAAAAAAAACACAAAATGAATAAAAACACTTAATTACCTCAAAATAAATAAAAGAAAACCTCATCCTCAGACAATCTTAATGTTATCAAAAGCACAAAATGTCTTGACTCATATGTTGGGTGTACATTTTAAGTCTAGTTTAAGGAGTAATTCTCAATTTGAAAAAAGATTAGACACAGTCAAAGAAATCAAAAATCATCAGTTTCCTTTTAATTATTGCTCTCTCCTCTTATGATAGCTTTCATATTTGTTGCTCTTTGCACATGGCAATGGGAAAATATTCCTCTGGCCTAAAGCAAATCATCTGGTCTGTTTGGAATCAGTAGAAAGAGAAAATGATAGATGGCATTAGAATTGATCAGAAGACAGCAAAAAAAGTTTCTGGACAGTAACATCTTCTTCTGAAACAAAAGAAGTCACATTGCCATTACTTAACATCAAAGATGTTGCCAAAATACTAAACAAAAGACTGCAATAAATCATGTAAAAAAAAGCAACTATCTGGAATAGAGTAATTGATGAGTGGGGTAGCAACTGCTGAGTGTGACTCACCATGTGTTGCTGTTGACCACCTGGGGGTTATCCAGGCTGACTCTCAGTATGTAGAGGGCACAGGTGAGGATCTTCAGTGAGAAGTTGAACAGGCGGATTCTCAGGCCTGTGGACCAACAAACTCATATCATTTGACTAATTGACTCAAAAACTGGTCTGGCTTCACCGGTGATAATCCCCTGAAAGCTTGTTTGCTTGTTTAGGTCTCTGGAAACTTGGTCAAACGCTTTACTTTAAAAGCTCAGCCCCCTTTCTGATTATTATCACACATTTGTCTACCAGTTCTTATGTTCCAGTGTTGTGACCACGTCTGTGTACCAAGCTCCTCATTAGGAAGTTGAAACTGCTTGGGCACCAGTGGTTCAGGTGCATTATAAAATGCCTTTCACAAAAGGCCTAAAGTGACTTTATCTGTCGAAGCCCTGAAGCGTGACTGATGCAGTTCCATGCTGCTCTGGCTCCCTGTCACAACTTATTTCCTCTGACGCATTACTTTCAAATCCTCCAAGAATAACACAAAATAACACCAGCACTTTTACAGGCTCCTAATATGGCGGAGGACTACACTGCAAGATAAACGACTGGTGGGACTGCACAGGAATAGCCATAGGGCATAACAATATTTGTGGAATCACAGTTTGCTGTTTGAATAAGTGCAGGCATATGCCGATAAGCACATTAACGACCTGCACCATCAAATGTGCAGAACAGGAACTTGGCTGCAGGCATGCTTGCTAGCCAGAGGGTGGTGCCAGTTGTATTTCACATTTCCAATCAGCGTTAGTTTGTAACTACCTAATCTCTTGTGACACAACCTCTTCAGCAAGTCAGCATCAATGTTAAAATGATTTGAAAACAAACAGTGCTGCAATTGGATAGAGCAAGAGACCCCTGCAGCCAAGTGTGACATTTCCATTAGACTCTGTTGTTTTATGTCAAAGACTGTGGTGGCTTAGTGACAATGACAAGTTGAGGGAAAGACAGCAGAGCTGTGTCAGTGCCGAGGATGTGTCAATAAGGTGTTCAACCAGAGATACAGAGTTCCCATAGTATACATTTTCTAGCTACAAATGAATGGCTTCTATACACAATGCACCAAACCATTAAGCAGCACCAATGTCTCTTTCAGGGATGTTGTGGCATTGGCAATCTTATCTCCTTCTGAGAAAAATACTGCAGCCCGACCTCATTTCTCAGCAAATGAGCCACAGTTGTCCGTCCTTGCTCACAAATATGTTTTACAATGAGGCAGCTAATGTAATAATGAGACCCCAACTGAGATAGAAATTGGATATGCGTCATCACTGACTGCAATTTCCTACTTCACGCTTTAATATGCTCATTTAGCTCTGAACATATCTATCGGCAGCAACCCTGTTACAATCTGCATTATGGGAAGAGAGGAGAATGGCACGATGCTCCCTGTTGGCTGTACTTACTTGACCTTTGGTTTTTGATGAAGAAAAGCTTCAGCCTCTCCTTGAAGGTGTTCTCGTTCACATAGAACTCCACCTGCACCCTGTGGGGAACAGTGACATGATGTCAGTAATAATGTTTTCAGGTGGGCATGCATACAGCATCCCAAGCCAACATACATACACACAGAAATGACCAGAAAACATCTGAACAAACAGTGTCAATCTTTTCTCTGTACTATGTAATCAGGTGGGACACAAAGCAGTGGATTTGCAGTGATATTGTTGAAATCAGCATCACTTGCAGTAAATAAAACTACAGGTCACGACACATTCATACATGCTTGCATTCAGACTACAGATCCCAGGTTTCACTACTGATACAAAAATGAAACATTTTTTACCTTCAACATCATATGTTAAAGGTACTTTCCATTGAATACTAAAACCTTGAGAGGCTGGGCATATTTTGGCGATTTTCATTGAAAAAAGCAACAATTAAGTTAGTACTTGTTAGTAGTTAAACCCTTATCATAGCTTATAATAGCTGTGAACTCCACTGTTAGAAAAACTATTAAAAACAGCCACACTGTTTGTTTAACCTTGTGAGGCAACTGGACTCGCATAATCACGCAAGAATGGCACTGAAGGGATTTCTCAATGGAAAGGATGTTTTCTCTCTTTTCCCGACTGGCTTTGGTATGAGTTATGTGGTTCATTGATCTAACTGGTTGAAGTTTGCTTGGGATAGACTGTGATAGACAGATGGTCCATCCAATCACCTGCCGGGTGTTTTTTGAAAGTGCCTGCCCTTTTTTCCAAACAGTTTCAATGACGAAATCCCAGATAGATCTGTGTAAAAAAACATCTGCATTTGTTTACTTTAAGAAAGAAAATGCTCCAAGGATACTTCGACACGTGGGCAGGAGGAGGATCGAACCAACAACCTTCCAAATAGGGGACGACCCGCTCTGCCTCTGAGCCACAACCGCCCCCTATTTGAGTCTATGCTCAGTACAGAATTATTTGCTAAAAAGTAGCATCCCCAGCTGTTTCAGGAAATTATTTAGATTTAAAAAAAAAAAAAATCAGTAGGAACCAGAAAATATCTCACCAAAGAATAAGACAAGATAATCTGACCAAGAATTCAATACTAACTTTTGATACTTGATGCAAAGAACACATTTCAGTCAGTACCCAAAAAGTATTAACTTCTAGTTATAGTTTGCATCCTGTTATTGTACAGCTCTTCTTTGCAATGGCAAATCTTGGCAATTTCAAAAGACCATTATAATAAATCGTGTTTTGTGAAGCTTTCCAATAAAAAACATTTTTCTCCCTAATTCCAACACCATCTATTTACTATGAGACATTATATACCCTCACAATGCAACAGAATCAGCCACAAATACATATGAGCTTATATCCTAGTGCAGCACTGGTACCTGCTGTAATGCAGATTATTAAATAAATAAAGCCCTCTTTCTTTTCCTACACAGACATTCTGTGCAGTTGCTGTGATGCATATGCAGACATGACACATAGAGTTTAAGCTAAGGTAAGGGTTTAAAGCTCTACTGAGACAAGAATCCTAATTGATCAATATATGTGTGAAACAAGCACTCAGGAGGGTTTAATAAATTCTATTCCCTCTTATTATAAATACAATTTGCAGAAATTGTTTACAGTTTGTGTGACAGGCTGTATCACTTGGGTATAGACTATTTTCTGCACATAAATAAATAAGGACATGAACAGACAGCTTGGTTTATATTGTGCACAAAACACAAAAGCGTCCATTAATAATTGACAAGCATGTCCTTTTAAAAATGACACTACTTCAAATCAAACGGCCATGTTTTCTCACTTATGACAAAACTGAAGCTATAAAAGGTTTGAGCAGACATAATGGACCATAATAGGTTTGGGGTCTTGACCGAACGATCGTTTAAGAACAAATGATGATCTAGCTACTGTAGCCAGGTTAGATAAATGCAGGTAGTGAGACAAGTCTATTAACAGTTTCTGTAATGTAGAGGGCATGTTGTCACTAATGAGCATGGCGGGGGAGGAATAATGGCCTTGTGGTTTCAGGAAGGAACCTTAGAGCCTTCAACCTTGTCTGACAAGATGAGTACAGGTTGCAAAGAGACAGAGGAGGAAAGAGCAGGGGGGCAATTACAGCTTACAGCTGTCCAGTCCTAAGGGAGATATGTGTAGATAAAGAGTGTAGGTGGAGGAAAGAACATAAGATATGCACCATCTTCCAGCTATTCCCCTATCTCCGTCTTCCAGCTGTATCGCCATGGAGACTGCTTCCAAGGCAGGAAATGTCTGTGTGTTATGGGTTTCCAGTACAAGGAATCAGCCCCATTTACACACAATGATGTTTTCTTGTCTGTAGGCCCCAACCACACACTCCCACTCTATCCAACCCAAAAACAATACACTAAACCACGTAAACCAAGTGCATTGATTGCTCTATCACCTGAGAAGCAGTAAAAGACTGTCATAAAGACTAATGGCGGCAAATCAGCAGATCAATCTTCCGACGGTGTCCATTGACACAGCTGTCATAAAAGGCATACAGGCTCCATGTTTGCCCAGCTTGTCTATAATTGGAAACACGAGCACATCAAAACCTGAAATGTGACTCCAAAATAAACTCAGTGAAACGATTCGTACTGTATTATTTTACATGAGAATTGCATTGGCATTTGCTTATCAACACAGACACAAAAGCCTGCTGAGTCCAATGCATGTTTATATGGGTAGGGGTGACAACCATGCAATAGCGTCTAATAATATTTCAATGTGACCGTTTTCCAGCAGATCTCCACAGAGGATGAATCCTTAAAACTTTGGTGATCCTGACCATATTTGAGTGAAACTTTCTTGACTGCCATGAAATCTGGTAGAAAGATTCATGTTCCCATCCTCCTTATGATACCTCTGGTAATGCTTCACTTTTCATCTAACTCCATCATCAGGTTAAAATTTTTGTTTGTATATATGTAAGTAGACTCAAACACCTGTAAGTCTGTGCAATAATTTCATAGTTCAAGTTTTCCCAGTTTAAGTACAGAGCCAAAATGGACCACAGTATTAGTGTTTAACATAGCACTATAACATAAACAAGGATTAAAATCTCTGCCGGGTGCCACAAGTCCCTAAGTAGCTCCGACGAAAGGCTACAAATAGCGCTTCGTCAACACATGACGACTGCCAGTAACTGCAGACCCACAGCAATACCTTTTAAGTACTTACGCTTACTTTTCTTTGCCATCTCTGTAGTCTGCAAACCATCACCATTGACCTATGGACATTGGGCAGACTGTCAAATATAAACATGAGCAGTGTGCAAATCCAAGAAGCCAGATAGAATCTACCATAGGTTGGTACTTCTCAACCTTAGGTTAGCCCTTTACTTCCCTAAAATCTAAAGCTGGTAAGCAAAGCATAAGCCAGGAATGTTTGCACATAGATAGAACATGACTTTGTGTCCCCAGCTAACAAGTCTACATGGTATTTAGAACCTTTTGTATATATTACAGCCCTT
>NW_023339718.1:17013201-17013348 GCF_004916995.1 Morone saxatilis
TTCAGAATAAGTGACAAGAGAGTGATTAACAAGTTTGTGATCATAATGAAAGTGATGAAGACTAAATTGAGACGATTGAGTCTGGTGGGAATGACCTCTGATAAAGCTTGCAGTGCTAAAGTGGCACACACACGCAGACACACACAC
>NW_023339718.1:17013399-17018115 GCF_004916995.1 Morone saxatilis
ACACACACACACCTACACACACCCACACACACACAAAGAGTACACCGTGACCATTGCCAGTGATTGGATTAGAATTTGATGAACCCTTGCCTGAAACACAGAGAGAGAACAACTGCTTTGTAGACTCTGTAAATAAACATCAAACAGCTTGTTGACCTCGGGATATTTGGTTTTCAGAACAGAGCTGTTCAAACGCCTGCGTTCATTCTAGTGATGTACAAAAACATCGTCAAACAACTGCCAGATGCTCTGCGCCATATGGAATATTAGAGTGTTGCAGCAGGCATAGGTGAACAGCAGTATAGCCAAGTGCAATATAACCTGGGGGATAAAATGATCACGGGAACTCCGGGAGGAAGTTGCAATACAAGTCAATCAAGAGATAGTACACTGATGCTTCTGCATGCTCTGCTACTGCAGATGTTGATCAAAGCAGCAATCATTTCCTGTAGAAACGTGTAGTACCCATATAGTGTACATTTGGCGACAACTAAATCAAGATATGGTACCCATACCGAAAGAACTAAATTACCACAAGAGTTACCATGGCAACAGATGTGGAAATTATCAGCCCAGTTACCTCTGACCAATCAGGTTGCTTGAGCTCAACAACTTCGAAGATTGAAGCTTTGGGGCACAGAATCAGCACACCAATAATATAATATCTTGTCTTAAAAACAGTACGGCAGCAGTCTTTCCCATCACATACATTTCCTGATCTCAGGTTTGCTCTGTCCCCCTCTCTGACAAAGCAAACAGATGAAAATAGAACCTTTCCCATGCACCAGCCTCAGCCATGTGCCTGATATAAAAGCTGCACAGATTCTAAAAATATTTCACTTTGACATGAATATGCAAAAGCTGTGGCATCTTCATTATCCTCTGCTTCCCTTCCACCAAGCTGCGTTTACAACTTCTCATGGTGAAGGTTCTAGTCTAATAGCCTCATTACATTGCCAAAAATGTCGAAAGAGCTTCAGCACAGAGATGGGGCTATGGCAACTGTAAAAGTACTCTGTCAAATGAATACTGAAGGCAGGAACCTCAGGAGGGAAATGAAACTGTTTCAGTTATTATCAGGCGGCAGGAGGAAAATCACCGTAATGGAGCTGGATGGCCTGTGAACTGACAAGATTTACGTGGTCATTGTATAGGTCATTTCTGCTCCTCTGAGGCATCCATACACTTTATAAGCTGCTTTGTGGATAGGGTCCTAACTTCTCTGTCTGTGCACATGATGTGTTCAAGGACCTGGAAAACCCTGAAGCAACACTTTTATCAGCTAGCATAAGAGCACTGCAGCAGAATTTAATTCAAAGACGCTGATTCAAAGCAGTTGTCAGATGTCTTTCAAGGTCTGTCAAAGAACCCTGACACAATAATGTCAAATATAATAAGAGCGCTGCTCACTTTATTGTTGACTACACTGTTTGTACAAAAAAAATCATGTTTCTGTTGTGAAGATTTCAAGAGCACTCAAACTAAATTGCTGAAGAGTTGGATAACACTAGGCAGTACCTGAGAAAGGCAAATTCACATAAAGGAGATGGTTCTGGTTCCTCAAAATCCAAGAGACACAACCGCATGTTCAACCCAGAAAACATGTTCCTCAAAATGCCAAAGATACTGTTACAAGCATAGTGTGGTGTTTTGTTTTGCCTCTGCCCTGTTCTGTGGTCAGGTGCACCTGCAATAGCTCATCAATCAGTCCAAACGGCCTTAAAACAAGGACAACAGAAGCAGACGAGGCCAGTGGGCCAAACCGCGAAATAGAAATAGTAGTGTTATGCAGTACGTTGTGTGCGAAACACAAACGCAAGTTGTTTTTTTTCTATCTCTCTTTTATCCCGGGTTATTCATTAATTGTTGCTCCTCTCACCCCTGATTTTACATCTGAGGTCGTAACAGATACAAAACCAACAACATGTCTAACTCAGATAACTCTTGAAAACTTGGATGCTTCGGGAAGATCCTGGTTGATTGGTATGAAACATCAGTAAATCAGACCAACTCTACACAGGATTGTTGTGCAGTTATTACATTTGTCTTTCTGTGAAAGAATCAGAATTTCTATTAGAAACTGTTTAACAGATCCAAATCATGTAATAGAGTCTTGTTGTGGCTAAAGCTCAGCACAGTAAACAGTACTGATACCTCAATGCCTTAATGGGGCCTGAAAGTACAAGGCTGCCAGATTGGATGATGGCATCTTTGGGACATGTAAAACGGCCACTAAGGGTTCTGTATAAGATCTGCTTGCTTAGCATTTGTCTTTCTCAGAAACTTCTATCAAAGAAAAATTGCAACATACCGGGCATTAAACTATAAATAGTAAAGCTCAGAGAATGACAGAATGATGTTAAACATAAACTGTCCGAGAAATGGGACATTACACTGAGTAAAAAATGAAAAAATACCTAAGAAAGAAACTTCATAATGCCCAAGAGGGCCTTTCCTAGTGTAGGAAAAATGACAAAGTGTCAACTGAAAGCTAAAATGCTCCAGGACATGGTCTGGCTTTTTAAGATGCAGCAATTTGCTGAGAAAAAAAAAAAAGTAAAAGAACTCTAAATTCTTTAGATGAGCAAGGACATTTAGAGAGAACTTAATAGGAACTCAACATAATAACACGGATATTGAAAGACGTCTTTGAATTTCACCACCCCCTTCCATACAGTGCAGTCTTCTGCTTTGCAGCGTAAATGACTATGGCATGATTCTGCCCTTAAAAGTGAAATTTGAATGTTTTATTAACAAACTAACAGAAAAGGTATTTTTAATATAACCAAGCTAAAACTCTAATATTGCTTTTATCAGCATTTTATCCTCAAACCTTCAACAATATAAAACAACGATTAAGATAAAGCAAAAACATGAATGAGCACGCTTAAATGTGAAATGTTCTACAACTGCTCAATTGACTTTACTTCTTTGTAAACAGTTAAGAATACTGTACACACAGTATCACTTTCAGAAAAAGTAAGTGCTCATATCACACTAGCCTCTGTGCACTCACTACAAAGACAGCTTAATCATTATAGTATGGCATTTGAAAAGGAACAGCAGGTAGCAAGGATTATAAATGAAGATCATGCTGTGTCACATAAACATTTCTTACACATTGTTCAGATGTTCAATTCATTCCAGGAATTATTTTGTTATAAAACTTGCTACCTACCGAGTGCAGCTACACAGGGACGTCTCACTATTAAGCTTCTCCATATTGAGAGGAACCAGCTAAAGTGGTTCAAGCACCCGCTAAGAATGCAACCTCGAGCACCCTTTACTGTGCTGATGTGCTGAAACCAGTCGTTGTGGTTTTCTGAAGGTGCAATGACGAAGTTGCTCTTTGATGAGCTGAAACCAAAACTTTTTTTTTCACATTTCCTGTGATATTATAAGTCTGCTTGAACTTTTTTTTGCACCCACAGGAAACACCTCAATGTTATGTCAGACACTGCGTGTTTGGGTGCTGTGGGCAAACGATTGTGCCAAAAAAACAAGGTCAATCACTTGTAGCTAAATATGCATTACAATGTTTATGATCCTTATTTCCTTTAATAATATGTTGAGATGCAGGGCCTTCGGCTTTTGTGTGTGTGTGTGTGTGTGTGTGTGCGTGGGAGTGTGCAGGATTTACATTATGCATATAACACAAAAGACAATGTGGTCTGTCAGCCTGAATTTCTTCTTATAGAATCACTACAAAAGAAGACACCAGTTGAACAGGGAACACTGGCATGCCAACAAAGGTTTATAGCCCTCCACACCCCACACATCCCAAAGGGTGATCCTTTGGGATGTGCCAGCCCCAGTCCCGGCAAACTTCACACTCAAGCTGAAACTTCGGCAGCAGGCCAGCTTTTGACATAAAAGAACTTCCAGCATGTATTGACTACATGCTGGTTGAAAAAAAAAAAATCATATACTGTATAAAAGTAGTAGACTATATAAAAAGGTACCAACTAGCATAACCTGAATGTCAGTTTAGAAAAAAGAAGGATCTTAAGGCTTCTTATAATGCACGTCAGTTCTGAGGATTAATGTTTTATTCTATTCCAGATTCAATAGTATTTTTATATTTGCTTGATTGACAGGTGTCTCAGCCTATCGCACAAACCAAATCAGTACAAGCCATGAACCCAAAGCAACAACTCAAAATTCACCTCAACAGCACCTAGGGACTACCCAATTCTGTCATTAATCCATTTGTAAGTCATAAATATATAAATGTTTGGTACTGAAAGCAAAATAACCCCTTCTGTGTTATTTTCTCTTACAAAAAGCATTAACATATTTGCGGAACACCAACAAGATAAAATACACACTTGCATGTAGCTGGGCAAAACATTTAACGCAAAGGTGACAACAAGGCAACAAAACTAAATTTTAAAGAATTATCTTGACAAATTCCTAACAAAAAATACACAAATTTTACTGTGAATTACTGCTTCACCCTTTTTATCACCATATCTGTGCAGCTTGGGTATTGCAGTGGATTCTCACACAATAAATGTAATAAACACCATCCATATCACACCAGCCAAAACTCCATTATAAACATTCATATGGTCAGTGACTCAGCAGCATGCACAGTACACACTAAGTACAGCACAAACAATTCACATGTGGGTGTTTTTAGCACCTGTTTCACCAATATAACCGCGCAGATGTTAGTTGGCGTCTCATCTCTCCCCACATGACTAATGCTTAAAG
>NW_023339718.1:17018182-17021597 GCF_004916995.1 Morone saxatilis
AAAAAACACACAAGCTGCCTTTTCACCATTTCCTGTGGTGTGATCGAATATGAGAAAAACTGCTAAATGTTTCCTGTGAGTCTTTACCACAACAATTGTTGAAAAGGTAGCCACAATGAATGATTATCCTAAGCACCATTACCACAACAATCATTGTCCACTTTATAGACACATGTAATGGTAATATAACCTCTAAATACAGTCAAGGCATTATCTCCACATCCAGTCTATGCAAAATCCAAAGTGAACACTGCTACCTATGTGCTTTGGTGCTGTCCAAAAATTCCATGCCATGCAAGCATGATGCTGCCAGGGACTTACTGGGCATTGGTTGAATCCATACTGTACTCCTCTTGATACCTGGACGCAGCACACATAGACACAGATAGGCATAGGTTAGGAGAGAGAGGGGTTGAGAAAGCAGGTAAGGGAAGGAGAGGGGAAAGAGTAAGAAAGGGATGCCACTCAAGATGCCACTGCATTTTCCCCCCACCTGCTTGCATCTTGAGTTAGAATTCATCCATTTTCTAACCTTGAGGGAGAATCTGAACATATTTTGTGCAACAAGAAGGTCCAAGATGGGATCTGACACTATGTTAGCTAGTTGATATTTCTTTTGGAATATCAGTAAAACCAAGAACATGCAAAATACTCGGTTATGTTGCTTAAATCCATTTTGGATGTTTCCAAAAGTTACATCAGATCCCATGTATGAGCAGCTGCTTCTTACTGCACAGTCAAAGCCAACTGTCAAGAGTTTTCCACCAAGGTTTCATTGACTCTTAATACAAATAAATATAATATAATACATTTACAGTGGAAATTGATCGCATTGGAGCTTGACAGGAAATACAATGTATTGGATGTACAAATGTATTTCTGAGCTATTATTTCATAGGGCACATGCAAGGAAAACACACATTAGTAAATTTAAAAACAATACTTCAGCTGACTGAAGTAAAGATGGGACACTTAATGCAAACCACAGGAGATCAGTAGACACCCTCTCGGTCAATCTCATTGGTTGCCATATTGGGATGACCGTGGAGAAAAGGGAAGTGTGTAACACTGAGGGAACTGACAGACAGAGAGACATACCCAGATATTGATTTTAATGACTTGACATGACAAATGGACGTAGGGGTCAAAGGTTAGACACACAATTTGATTTGATGCAGCACAAATTGACTTGTGCACTTGTCTCCCTTTGGAGACCAATTACTGAGGCTAAAACACAGAGCAATTTGTTCTGTGACAAATAATCAAATAGTCAAATCAAAGTAATGTACACACATTCATTTTAAATATTTGAATATATTTGATTTTACATTTAGACCAGTGTCATTTATAGCCCATTTGATTGCAAATATCACCTTGTGCCATTCAGAAAATGTGGTTGGTTTGTTTGAGAGTTTAACGATATACTCAAGTCTGAAAATGTAAATGCCAAACAGGGTTTTATAATTAGTTGCCATCAACTGTATGTCTGACATCAATAGCAAGGGACACTCCATTTATTCAAATGTATATTAATATGATTGAATACCATATTGTCCGACAGCCCCGACTCATGTTGTGTATTTCATGTATGATCTACACACCTAGTCCATTTAGTCTGATTAATGAAAAAAATACATTGTACTGTAGCTGTGCAATATAACTGAAAGATGCATAAATTGAGCATTTCACTTTCAATATATAAGCTACAGTAACATCTAACTTAAAACCACTGTAAACTGAATCATTAATTCATTAAGGATTATGTCTGTATGTTTTTGTATTCTTCTTGTAATTTATAAACACGTGCGAGTGACTAGGTGTGGTCAGTGAGATGCCTTCAATGTCAAAGCACATCTAAAAATATGAATTTTATCAAAAGTAGGAGGATAAAAATATATTTCAGGTTGATATCCCTTTGAAGTCTGTAAATGATCAGAGCCTGTCTGTTGGTCAAAAGTGTAAAGAAATCTGTGTTGTAAAAAGGGCATTATGTGGCCGTTCAGGCGTAGCTGAAAAGTTTCTGACAGACACTGAATATTGTCATCCCATTTACTCCTTTCTAAATGGACTAATGGAGTGTCCATTAAACCCAGGAAGTAGCTAGTACACAAGAGAGAACCTGGACAATTCCGGTAATTAATCAAGAACCTTTTGCCACTTCAACAACAGAGCATAGTCGATTATTATGGTCGTCATGACCCAATGAAATGATCCACTGTGGGGTTAGATGGCTTTCTGACAAAGGTTTATTCAGCTCCTAGTAATGCTACCGTAAGTGTGAAAATGATTTCAAAACGCACAATGTTATGAAAACAAGCATTACCTGATTGACATTCTTCCCTTGAATTGACTTCATATTAGGTTTTTAGTTATTAATCTTATTGCATGAAAAGCTTGATTCAATGTTACTTTATTTTAGACCTGTAGTGCATCTAAGACAGAAAAAAGATGTATTGCTGGGCATTTTAGAAATGTACCAATAACAGCAAAGTTGAACTGCACTGAAGGATACAACAGACTGAATGTGACTGTATGTGGCAGAGCAACACTCCAACTATTTGACTGGCGATATTGTACAAATATTGGCAGTACTATACAAAAGACTAGACTAACTGCCAACTGTACCTTAAAACGTTAGTTGAGGGGTAAAATAAAACAATTAGGAGATGATTAGTCTTCTTATCATGGATACTGCACATAACAACAAAACCAGCTCCTCTGTTGTGATCTCAGTGTCCATTTGGTGGCTATTTGACAGAGCTTTAATAAGCAATAAAGATGCTATCTGACTGCTAAGAGCTTTAGCACTATAGTGGCTCCCTTAGCTTACAACTGATATACTCAACACACTGACACTGTCTCTTCCTTTTTTTTTACATCACAAAAATCTAAATCTAAATATTTATGCAGTTAGCACCATGCTGCCCTTCACGTCTCACTTCAATATATAATGATATAACACATACAACAAAGAAGCAAATAGAGTCTCACCTCTTTGCAGCAAATCTCAAAAGACAAGCATGAGCTAAGCTATTGAGACAACAAGTGCACAATCCCGAGCACTTTCAAAGTATGCTTTCAATTACATTCACTGAGAACTGCCTCAAGGACTGACTGATATGAAGTGGGAGGGCCTACCATACTTCGATGCAGCAATTTCAAGGGCAAATGGGATTTGTAGTTTTCAATCTGTTAACCTGCATCAGGAAGCTTGCCAACATTTCCTTATATACTACAGTTCCCATACAATTCCTCACATGCCACTGAGGCGGCTCGGGTTCTCCTCTCCAAAAATATAACTAGTCGGTTCTAGAAAAGTAACTTAACACCTGGTTAAGGAACAGCAGCATTCCCAAGTAACAACATTAACGTACATGAACAAGAATACAACACAACAACATGATCCTGCCATGGA
>NW_023339718.1:17021618-17029800 GCF_004916995.1 Morone saxatilis
ATGTTAACTTATGTTACTGCTGGACACATCATCAACACCGACAGACTCTGTCGTGCCATTCTCACAGCAAATACCCGTTTCTGACTGGAAACCTTGTAATGAACACCTTGCACATAGTTCTGGTCAACAGCTAAACTTTTGTAGTTCTAAATCTGTCAGCAGGTATATGAAACTGCAGGTAACCCATAGCAACAGTACCTCTCTAACTTTGAGCTACGCTACCAGCTACAGTCAGTAACTACTTTTGACCTAACTAGGTGTTAAAATGACTATGAAAAAAAATGTAAGGATGAAAAAGGATTCGGAAAAATATGCATCATGATTTGAACATGGACCTCCTATAATGATTTTTTCATCAATGTTATTATGTACCTCAATTTGTCAGGTATGTAATTCACTGGATGGGCAGAAAACACATTCCCTCTCTGGTTATTAGTGCCTGCATTTGAGAATTTTATGCATTTATTTATCTTTCTTTTACTTCTCTACATTCAAAAGATTTTTTTTTAAATTACGTTATCCAGTTACTTAATAGAATTAGCAGAAAATGTTACTATATGAGAGAAAAGGTGTTCATGATACTGTTGATGTTCTAACCATGTGCAGATTACTGATGGAATTAGTGTCTACAAGTGATTCGGGGGCTCAGGAGGTAGAGGGGGTTGTCCACTAATCAGAAGGTTGGTGGTTTGATCCCCTGCTCCTCCCGCTGACAGCTGACTGTGTGAGGTTTCGAGTTCAGCAGCTTCGCTCAAATTATCCCTCATTCTCTCATTCTTCAGGCCTTCTAATTCATTGTCTGCCAACTAATGCTCTCAAGAAGCAGGAGAAGGCGAGTGAACGTACTTGTTATGTACGACACACAGCCAGGCACACACGGTATCTCATTGTTACAGAGAGTTAATTAAAAGCCACTAGCATTTGTGTAGATGTATCCTTCTGATATCCAAGGTATTTTTAAAAGTTAATTTTGTTTAAGGGCATGCATGGCAACCAGGCCACTCGTTATATTTGAATTTCAACTCTCAAGTCAACTGCTGAGAGATTTCATCCTCCTGTTTTAATGAACAATAATGTTGGACAACATGTAATTTACCCCAAGGACCACATTAAAACCCCTCATTAATCCTCGGGGTAGTCAAGTCAAAATGAAAGCGTAATTGTTCCGTGAAAGCGGGGCGCTATAAATAAACATAAGACAAAAGCGAGGAGGATACTTACTTTAGCAGTTGTTGAAATGCTGTACATTTACAATCACGTATAATTAAGAAACAATGAATCTGAAAATAATGTGAAGAAGAAATCAGCAAGAAAACAGACTGATAAAAAACATCTCACGATAAAGTACTAATGATAAAACCATAAAACATGAAAAAATGGTGCATTAAGCAAGCAACCACAAAAAGGCCGAGATCCAACTAGAGGAGAAGGTGAAATAGTAGCTTTTCTTTTACTGCATCTACATTCATCTTCACCTTTCTGCTGTTTCCCAGCCAACTACTGCTTACACCAAAAGGAATTCTCATTTAGTTGTTGCAGATGAATGAAGATCTATTACTCAAGGCAGCTTGTACTTTACAATGTTTGGGGGAACCTCAAAATTTGTATTGTATTTGAACAGGATGTTCACAGTTAATTTTTCATCCTTACATGCATCTAAATTATTGTATACAATGCATAATATACTGCACCATCAGAGAATTACTGCATCAAAGTGTCTGCAGCGGGATAACAAAAAGGTGTGTAGGTGTAGAACCTAAGTAAGACGGCTTTGGTGCAAAGAAGAATTCACAAAGGAACTGAGTTGAGGGTTTATTATTAAATCTGTCTGTCAGTCTGGAAGCTCAATTTAATAAGACAGAAATGCATACCAAAGGTCTTTAACATTCACAAAAGAAGTTTCAGTGGACTGCAGCTATGGTTCCCATATCTGCACAATTCACAGGCTATAAATCAGTATTGACTAAAAAGATAATCAAACTTCTTCTATGATTGAGGTTTAAGTACCAGTAACTGATACTCTATGATGACAACAGGTGCTTTTAAATATGACAATTTTTCAGCAGAGAAATTGCTAAGATTGCTCCTGATTCCTCCTAAAAACCTACATTAAGCCATTCTTCTCATGTAACCATCATAGCTCGGCTTCATATCATTCAGAGGGCCTTTGATGATATGTCCACTCTGTGTCCCAGATTTTCCTAATCCATTTAACTGTCAATTAAATGATAAATGCAAATGTAAAAATCTTTAAAAAAGGAATGAATGAAATCATCAATCAGTCAGTGTTCCCAAAATGGCCGATAACAGTCTCCCGTGTAGCTTTGACACTGAGAATTGTTGTTTTATTGTTGCTGACTGCACAAGACTATATAATAAAAAACTGAAAATCTAAGTAGTATGGCAACTTGATAAAAAGCAAAAGTGCTTTAGACTGACAGACATGTAAGCTCTGTAGAAGGCTGAGTGATGCAGAAATGTCAGCAAATTGTATAAAGTCTATGCTGCATATCAGTCAATCAAAGGTCCAAAGTTGTATCAAGTTGCTACTCTGTTGGCCTATATCCAGCAAACAACTCAACTCATCCTATGTGATATACTAGCCTTAATGAGAATAAGACTACCAGTTCTCACTGGGCTCTAAAATTCAGATTTATTAAAGACCAACAGGCCAAACCAAATGCCCATTATCCTAACAGATTTTTCACAGAGAGGCAATGTGGTGGCGAGGCTGGATGAAGCCAACATATATCTGCGTGAGTCTGTTTTGACCACATCCTGTGTTTAAAATATGGTCAATCCCTCTGTTCTTGAAGATCCTCCAAGTCTCATTTTGTCTCTTTACTGCCTACATTATTTAGATGTCAATACTGTATAGCCAATCCTATATACAAAGGATTCCCAGGCGCTGTACATTATGTAGAAATGGATAAATTCTAGGCTGTGTCGTATAATGGGCCAAATTATTGATTAGGTCTCCTCCCACCACATCCTCTCATTCTCGAGCCAGCTGGACACAAATCCCACGCTGATCACATTTCACAACGTAAAAAGCTCTCTGATTCCTGACAAGATCCTGTCAGCCTTCAGGGGACATTGTATGGGCTCTGTGTGTGGACTAGAAATAAAATAAAAAGGTTATGGCATTTCTGAACTCAAAGTAATGTGACGGAGGATGATCCAAGGCAAACGTTTATTCATTCATATAGATATAAGAACTTATCGCCAAGAGTGGCAACCTAACCCTACTAAATGGTTGACAACGGTCCAAATCTGGTTGCCCAGGGAAACTGGCCAACTAACGCATTAGGTTTTACAGCCTCAGTCATTTGCAGATATTGTGTATTAGATCCCCATACAAACAAACAGTCTGGCATTGCAATATAGCCGCAGTCAATATTGTTCAACTCTCAAAACTGATTGGCAGCCAAGCTGTTCTCAGGGCACTTGTCGGCTGATTAAGCTCTAACCGATCCGCAGTCATCACTACAAGCACCTACAGCAACACCACGAGCTTCATCACCTCCATCATCAGCATATATAACAGTTCATTCTCATTATTACTCATTCTTAATATGACTGCAGCTGCGGCTACATGTCACTGCTGTATTTGCCAGTGTCATCCTCATTATCACTTACGTTAATGTCAGCAGCATCCCTATGGACTGTTTTCACAACTGTCTAAATTCTTGCTAATACTCCATAGCATTAATGACTAGCTGCCTCCTTCATAACATGTCAACCTTTAATCCTGTCTTATTCATAGACTATTCATAGACATGAGTGTTTTGTTATCTGCTGTATTATACATCTTACTAGTTGACATTTGATATTAGAAATCCGTCATCTAAAGCTCAAAACCTACATTCATCGTTAGCGTTGACATAAACATCGAAGTCAGCAGTCAAGTACATGTAACTCAATATCGTCTTTACTGTAGTCATCATCTTTTGCATCCTTATCCTAACCACTACAGTATTCGCAGTTCTTATTAGTTATTATAAAACACAGAGGAGATCGCTCTGAGCTATGCCGTCATCTCGAACCTACCTGTAATCATTATAATCTAAAACATCAGAAAGTTTAACATTAACATTTAAGAAGTGCCAACTTTGCATACTTAAGCTGCTGGAGATTAACTATATTGTTCAAATTGGGTGAAAGCTAATAAAGGTAAAAGTGTAAAGCTTTCTTTCAAACTGGACCATTAACATGCCTGCAATGTATTTGCTACATGAGGTGAATATAAAACAAGCAAATGAATAGAAAGAGGGGACTTCAATCAGTGTCATCTCAAGCCTAAAGTACTGCCCATCTTTAAGGCCAATACATCTTCACTCTCTGAGTGTGGGATAACTCTGCCGACTCTGTAACACATCATGACATCCTTCCAGGTCTGTCAATCAAAATATAGCAGCTAAAGTAGAGACATTTTGACCCAGAGGAAAGATTTGCAGAGGTGGACTTGCAACCGTGCAAATTTCTCAATGAGTAGGGGAAATTTCTAGTGAAAGAGGGAGAGCAACCATTGAATTAATATTTAAAGAGACTTCGAGAGCCTCGTGGTTATAGTTTAAGTGATAACCCCTTATAATTTGCCAGATTATTTTACAGCATTTTTGCCTGACATTCAATGTTGTTTACCATTTTTGACAGCAGTGACATTCTGTATGCAATAAATGTGTCTATATATTCTTCCCAGGTCACTCTTCTTGCTTTTGTTATCAAATGTAAAAAAAATCTAATAAAATGCTACAGAAAATGCTCCATATTTCAGTGAACAGATGTCAGATTTCTGATCATACCAAAAATGCCAATGCCCTCAAACAAATATTGACAAGAAAAATGTGTGCTGTAAATACTGAGAGTGAGAAAACACTGCGGCACATTGGCTGTGCAGTGTTCTCTGAAACACTGCCAAACTGTTTTCAGCCAATCCAACCTCATATAACCTGCAGATCTCAAGTTCTTTTGTCTCCCTCAAAGGAAAAAGAAAATGCATTTAGTCTCCCTCAGTTGTTACAGGTTTAGCCCATCTCACACCAACCACAATCTAATTTGTCTACCAAATGGTGGGAGAGTGCCCTGGCGGTGGAGCTCTGCAGGGCACATTTCAGACATGTGCTGACATATAACATGTAGTCTTTGTATGTAAATATAAGAAAGGCATGTCAGCATAACCCCCCATGGTTTGCATTTTTTATTTCACCCATCAATCTGGGTGTATCGTGTCAGAAATAACTTCAGCTTTGAATGCAGTGGTTAGCTATAATAAGAATTCCCAATCCTATAAAAAAACATCAGGATTCATAAAACTGTAATGGGAATGCAGCATCCACTGAATTATGTAATCACTACACACTGCAGCCATTAAATGAAATCCAGTAATGCACAGAGACAAATGATTGACGGCAGAAGCGTTTTGCAATCATTCACCTATTTGACATGAAACTGACTCATAACAGAGGCGCACTGGCTGTGTTTATGTTCAACCCCAATGGGCAACATATAGCCTGTGCCACCCCGTGTTTTTAACCCAATTCGCGGGTGGATAAGCTTGATCGCAGCGCAACTTTTGCCAAAGGACAATCAGCGAGCTAAGTTATCCGGTAGACTTTATGCACCTTGCGCTCGCAGCATCGCGTCATGCCGCGGATGCCGCATGTGTTGCGAGCGAGCTGCGTTCGGAAACATGCGACTTTTGGTGCGGATCTGCGGCAGCTACCTTTGGCCGGCATCGCTCCCGAAAGAGCCCATGGTCCGGAGAGGGTTGGTGGTGTTGACCCAGGTGGGCTCTGGGGTTTTCTGCACCTCGGTCTTGACGTCTGGGTCGATCTCCGAGGGCGACGGCGTCAGCTTAGCGCCCGCCATGGCTCTTGTGCCTCCCCGAGTGCTACCTCCAGCAGAAGAGCGGCCAATGTGTTTTCCTCCTGCTGGTGTCAGAACGGGCTCGGCTCACTCAGTGAAAAGCGCATCCTTCCACTGGCGCTTGCACGAAGGCGGAGGGGGACAGTCTTGCTCCCTGCCGCATCACGCTGAGGCGAGCAGCAGCTTGTCTCCCGGTCGTGGAGCGCTCCTCCATCCCTGATGGAGATGTGGTCGCCGTGCGCCTGTGAGACTCACGCGTCGTCACGATGTAACGTCAACCGCTCGGCCAACCCCAACGGGCTCCCCAACCGGTTACATAACCAAAACGGTCAAACGTAATGATCCGCGATTTCCTATTGATCGAAGCAACGTGTCGGTCGTTTCATCACCTGGGGTTCATTATCTCAAGGGGGGGTATTTTTTTTATGTGTCAATCAAGCCGTCCTCACTATTCGGCTCTGTTCAACTATTATTCGACCACAAGCACGAATCATCAGGAGAATGAGACAGACAAATGAGCAGGTGGCTTGGGCAAACACTCCAGGGCACGACCATACTGGTTTGCATGAAAAAACACACGTGACACCTGGAGTACAACCTCCATGAGACATAGGCTAATGAAATCATTCAGAAAGTTAGACACAGGTGACATCTCTACTCATAGGCTTTTATGGAGAATCCTGGGAAACACTGATAAATCCAATAGAAATATTATCAGTAGGTCAACCCGTACTGAGCTGCAGTTTTCAAAACCAACTGCTAGACTTTATAACTATAAAGTGAATGAAACTGTAAAGGAAAAGACACACAACGAAACACGCAGACGATCCTTCTTTCAAACACAAAATCTTCTCTAAGTTTTACATTTGAAAAGCCATACAGAGTGCTTTTGGGGATTTGTTGATTCACTGTGTCAGAGGGCTTTTAAATGCCCTGTACAGGATGCTGGTCTACAGCTAACTGGTCATTCATTAGCCATGGGACACGGGGTCAGGTGTACAAGACAGGAGACACTACGTGGGTGACACAGACGTTTCCCTGTGTTTTCCAGTTAGTGTCAGTCTGTGCCAGACATGAGTTCAGAGTAGATTAGTTCATATTCCTCATCTCCTGTTCAAGATCATGATCTACGGGTGTGGTTTATTTCTAATGTAGCCAGAGCAGCCACTTGAGTTGAGGTCTCATTAGTAATGCATTTAGGGAACACATAATGCAATCTACATTCATTGCACATGGCATTTTGAGTTCAGCCTTCAGGAAACACATTAAATTATGATGATAGTAACCCTGGGATTAGAAAGAGAGGTGGACTTGCAGAGATGGTCGCATATTTAATCCCCAAACTGGACAGGGAAATGTGGGAGGTGAGAGAGAGAGAGAAAAAAAAGCTGGTATAAATGTATAATTTATACATTTTATGAAAGAGACTCTAGTTGACCCCAAGTTGTCAGTGTGTGTGAGGAACTACTGTAGGACTGTAAAAGCATCGGCAACAACGTTAAGTGTTTGTACCAAATCAACTTCCTCCGTATAAATAAGATTATTCTGTACCTCCACTCCTATCCTAATTGCCAAACAGCATTATTCAGTAGTTAAAAATCTAATTCATTTTAATGGGAAATGAAAAAATGCTGATCAATGAACTTGATATTTATTCACGTGAAAAAACAAACAAATCTCCTCTTGAGGAGACTGTGTCTGCCCTGTGAGTGCTTGTGGGTGTGACTAGTTTCAGTTGAGTGCAAGGAAATCAAAGTAAAAAAAAATGTAATTATAGCCTCGTGGTTGTATGCTTCTGTGAACACGTTTCAGTTTACATCTTGGTTCTCCTTGTGTCCATATTGTCTTTGTCTCTTTCTCCTTCTGTGCGTTCTGTTTCACTATATGTGAATGATGTACTTTGCGCTTGTGAGTCTTTGTAGTCTGTCCTCTTTTTGATGGTGGAGTAGAGGTTGTCTGGCTCCGGTGCTCATCGTCCTCTCAGATTCCTTCTTCATATATATATATATATTTACAATCTGTAATTGTGTCATGTGGTTGTATACCATAATGCTGGTCTATTGTGTATGCAACATGTATTGCCTCTGTTGCTTTTCCTAAGGTTTCTTCCATTTTGCCCATTTCAGTCAGACAACTCACGTCTGAACTCTTTATTGAAGCAGTATAGCATAGTTAGATTTTGGCGTCTAGGCTCCAACCTCATCAATCCCCGCAGATATGTTTACATAGAGATATTGGCAAGTAAAACCCCCTAACCGGAGCCTACAGGTGGATGCTGGGCTGGTGGGGGGGCTTACAGAGCAGCAGGCAGCAA
>NW_023339718.1:17029900-17039405 GCF_004916995.1 Morone saxatilis
CCAGATTGGAAGGGTGCGCTTAGTAAGTGATTATGGAGTGTGAGGCATGTCATGTGTGTATAGCAGCGCAGCTCCAGTTGACTGCCTGAACTAGCTCGCAGGCTTCGCTCCATTAATGGGAGTTGTTTCTCATCGAAGTCGAGGGTCTAAGGATAGAGGATGTTGTTTGCTGTACCGATTGTGAATGCCATTAAGGGACATCGGGATATATAAATATCATTTATCTGACTTGACTGTGTTAAGCTGTGTTCCGTTTTGTCCATTCCTTGTATATGTTATGCATATGCTCAGCCAATAAAGCTGATTCTGATGCCATGACAGTAAACAAAGCTTAAAACACAGACATTACTGCAGCACATCCTCAACCCAGCAGCACAGAAGAACTATACAATCACCATAAATTTAAGGTGGGCACAGATTATGTCACCAATTCAGTATCCAACAAAATGTGAATTAAGGTCACAATCTCCCCTGTACCCGAGTTATGGCATGTCACGTGTTTTGCCAGCGTGGAGGTATAAAAAAGAAAAAAAATGCAAGAGCATGACAGAGAACGGGATGCAGACAGGTTCATCGGTAGCAGAAACAGGTGTAGACGCACAGATTTGAGCACAGAGACACTTTGTGGAGAAGTAGAGAACTGCAGACTCTGATCTGACAACAGCAGCAGGGCAAAAACACAGTGTGCTACAAGAAACAGACACTGTCCAGTGCCAACCTAATGTACTGTCAATCTAATGACACAGATGGTAGTACAGCCCTGGGTTTTATCTCCTGTGAGGTCATACTAATACAGCAGCCTTGAACAAGCTGCTCACATGCTCCTGGTACATCACAAAAGCTGGGAGGAACCTGCACCCTAACCAGAGGAAAATAAGATTATGCTCTAATGAAGCAAATAATAAGTGCAGAAAAACAAATCTAAAGCCTTGGCGATTCTCTGTTTATGCCAATTTTTCCCTTGAAAAAATAAAAAACAAAAAAACAAGACCAAATCAAGGACTCAAATGATTTTAAAATTAGTGGTAGTTTGTGCCAGACATGAATTCAGAATACATTCAGCTATAAAAGGATTAGTTGATATTTCTTATCTCCAGTTAATTATGATGATCTTACAGGCCTGCTCAGAGTCATGCGCTTACAGGGTGCAGTATATTTCTACTGTAGCCAGAGCTCTAAATCATTTCAGCATGATTAGCCAACTGAGATACTTTATATTCACACTGCATATATTTACATACATTATTTTAGGTTCAAGTTGGAGTTTGAGGGGGCAGCAACAACGCAGGGATATAAAACACAGAGAGCTGCAGTGAAGACCATTAGCAGAGTACTGGGTATAGCTGGTAAAGACTTCCAAGAAATGCTTGGCACATAAACTTGAAATGAAATTAATTCCAGATTCTGCAAGATGAGAAACTTCCAGCCTCCGAGATGCAATAGAGAAAAAAAAAAAAAAGGAAACTGAGTTTTGGGGACAAAGCTGATAAATGCAACACCAGGCTGTGTCATAGTGCCCCTGCTGTTACATTTAATGTTGCAGAAAAATGCAGTGTTCGAGGGCTTGCTAACAAACGTGATCATATTGCTGGATAAATATGTTATTACATAAGAGGAGACAACATATTCTTACAGTGGACTTCTTTATGTCATTAATATGCAAGCTACATTCTGCCTGTGAGAATACACTAAAGCTGTTGATGGGTCAGATCATTTAAGAAAGCCTTGGTGAGAAACCAGGCTTCCCCTCCAAAGCTCCACAATCATTGGGCGCGCCTCAGCTTCATGTTCCGTGCTGCAGATGGGCGTCGAGAGCTGTGATAACGCTTCCTCTGTCAAAACATATTAAGGCAGTGAGTTGGCTCTGCTGTGGGCGAGCTGTCTGTCTGTGCGCAGCATAGCCAGAGAGGGGGAAGAAGTCTAGCCAATGCCACTGGCAGGCTTGCACACAGGAGTGTACACACGCACCAGAGCGCCGTACACACACAGGGATGCTTTTTGCTCGCCGATCCTGTTTTGCCAAAGGCTCTTTCATGTAAAAAGGTTCAACCACCCATTTACTGGTCATAACCTTATGTTCTCTTCAAAAAATGAAGATGTCTGGGGGAATGTTCACTTGTGTAAAGTGAGTCCTCTCTCTTTTAAAGCGTGAGGAAATATAATGAAACACTACTTGTGCAGAAACATGTGCAGCATTTACTCATGCACTATGCCTACAAATGGCTGAATGTGCCTTTTTTGGGGTTTTCGGTTACAACTTCCATGTCCCTTTGAAACTTCTCTGAAAATATGCAGGCACTTTTAACAGGCCACATTAAAGACAAACAAGCCATGTTCAGTTTCATGAATAAAACAACTACTCTCAGCGTGACGCTGTGCCAGAAAGCAGTTGTGTTATTGTCCTCATTTGCATAAAAATAGGACAATCAGCTGGTATTTGCCAGCTAGAATTTTTTTAACTATGTAGGCTGCAGGAACTTTTCATATCTTCAGTGATAACTCAGTCTAATCTGTACAGTATTGATCCTTGTACCTGAACTGTTTGAATAATGGCCTCCTTACTCACTATCTTCCAAAAAGCTACAGTGAGGTTATCTTATATAAATCAAGGAGTGCTTCCTTGGATCAAATACAATTTTCTTTGCCATTATTATTTATGATTCGACTCACAATCTGGTATTGACAAGAAGGTAAATCAGGGTATTGAATTTCAGTATTACATTTTAATTAAAAATCAAGATTCAAGGTCATGCACCCTTTTTTTAATATATATTTGGGGCCTTCGATACAGTATTAACACTAGGGCTGCACTTTTGCGATTATTCTGACAGATATTGAGATTGCGATTCACGATTAAGTGGGAATGATCATGTTTGCATCCCAAACTGAGTATTCACTAAAGAAAAACTATTAAAATCATGATGATGTGAAATTTTTGGGGGTCTGTACCAAACAAACATCTTTTCTTAAATGTGGAAAAACAAGATTTGTAGACCAGGGCACCTCTGCAGCACTACAGTACTTCATTATAATGCCGTTTTGTCACACAGTTTACCTTTATCAAAACATTACAGCTAGCGCGTTTGCACTTGGGCATATTGGGATTTCGCTAATATTTAGATTAATCGTGCAGTTATTAACACACAAGAAAAGTTTGAGAAAAATCATTAGTAATGTGCTGCTTATAATGACCTTCATTCTACTCCAACAACCTGATAAGCTGTATTTGTACAGTATGTTATACAGTTCATAAGACCAAGAAAACACACTTTTAAGCTAAAGAAAGATACCATAAGCAAAATCTCATGTCTTATGTCACAACATCGATATACATCAAAACACTATACTGTATATAGCCCAGATCTACTTTTAAAAGGAATTTCAGGATTTGTAGAACTACACAAGAGCTATACTGTATATATACTGTACATCAATGTCTTAAAATTCATATATTATTCATATATATTTCAATACCTTACATTGTAAAGTAAACAGACAGTAGGTGACAAAAAAAACAACAACATATCCTTTGAGAGGCTGTCAGTTGTATTATTGGCAAAGGCTGCCGCTGGGCTCTTTACTAAAATAATGCTGCAAATCCGTGATTAATGAACCACAGCGGCTATACTGATTATGAAACATTTACTGATTACCTTGGCCAGGCGAAAAATCAAACAGGCAAACAAGCCTCTGCGGGAGCGCCAGCATACGAAAAACTGATCTGCACCAGATTGTTCTGCGGAGACCGTATGACAAATGAGACATTAGAGAGTGATAATTAGTTGCTATTTATAATCAGCTTAAATAGTATTTAAATTGATTAAAATCAATGCAAAAAATGTGCACATTTTAACTGTTAACCCCAAGTGAATATTTTACAATTCATATGTAGCTTCGGTATTTAGGTCTTGCATATTTGAGGACGTCTGTTCAGTGATGAGCCTGAATAATCCTCTATGTGCCGCTGTATGTCTCATACACACCCACGCCACTGGAACCCCCTCTTCAGTGCTGACAACCTCATCCAAATGCCTCCATCATCACAGCTGCTCATTAAAGTCTGACGAGCTAACTCCACCGATGCTAATTAAGTTGGCAAGACAGAGCATAGGGGCTAAATGGCAAATACACCAGAGATTTCCAGCCACAAAAATGCAACGGCCCAGGAGAAAACCTAATTCTGAAGGGTAAAATAAAACTTTTATACTTCAGAAGAAATCCCCCCTCGATAATTCTCCCATGTTGCCTAGCTTTAATTGTCTGTCCCATTTGAGCTATCTCTCTGAGGCTGTGCGTTCAGCTACTGAAATGTTCCAAATGATTTCATATGAAGACAAATAAAAGCGCTATAGGAGGGCTGCACTCTCATTCTTTCCAGCTCAAGCATGTTGTGCCACTTTCACTAATACCTCCACGGCGTTATGGGGAAATAATTCTGAGAGCAAATTGCTGAAATGGAGCCCTGTCTAAATTGAGCTTTTCAGAAATGCAATGCTTCAGCTCTCCCATCACTTTCACCCTTTATTTGTTCACATTCCAGTTTCTGCTCACTGGCTGCACAAATCCATAGAAAAACTTGCCCACATAGAATGTGACAAAACAGACAGTGTGGACAACATGTTTGGGGCCTCTGCTTCATTGTGACAATAACAATAATCTTTAAACCGACAGCACGTCAAAGACACACAGCCACTCTGCTGCTGATGGGAACAAGTCTAGCGGCCCTTAAGTGTCGCCCACCCACTCTGTGCTGATGGTGATGACTAATGCCACCTATGGTCTAAATTGTAAGCTCTGGTTGCTAAGCAGAACTGTGCATGTCACCAGTAACAACACTTGGCCTTTCAAGCACGTCACACTTTTAGGTGAGATGACGTTAGGAAATACATATTATGCACATACACACACTTACCTTTTTCTCTTAAAAAATAACAAAAAGTACCAGATCAATAAGCAGTTTCAGTAAGTGTAGCAGTACTGTTAAAATCTCTCATCCCTGCATGCACAACTGTTGCAGTCATACCACATTAATTTGTATGTTGTATAGTATTGAATTCTACTATATTAGTGTTATAAAACCCCCCAAAAAGGTACTGTACTGTGTTACGACCGGCTCAAAGTCACGACACATTAAAGGACACCATACTAGGTACGATGCAAAGGAATAACATTTATTTACAACAAGACAAAAGAAGGGCAACACAAACAAAGGCTGGGATCTTGTTGCCACGGGAGCTTGCGAGACGTACGCGGGAGAAAGGACTGCCAACTTAGTATCCTAAGGCCCAACAACCCACACTTCATGCAGGTGCCCTCACTCATCCCTCAGGAAACTGCACCTTGAACACAGAGACATAACAGACACACATGCAAGGGGATAGCAAAAGTATACAATGACACGTAACACCCCCCCCCATAAGGTAACAGCCATGCTGTCAGCATCGACATCCTAGGTTACACATCAGAGGGCATCGGCCACAATATTATCACACCCCTTCTTGTGCCGAATATCTATATTAAAGTTCTGGGCCATAAGAGCCCACCGCATGAGCCGTTGGTTGTTGTTGTACATGCGGTTTAGGAAGACTAGAGGGTTGTGATCAGTGAAAACCAACACCGGCTGTGGTGTTGAGCCAACATAAGCCTCAAAATGTTGGAGGGCCCAAAGCATGGCCAAAGCCTCTTTTTCTTGCTATACCTACGCTGGGCTCCAGAGAACTTCTTGGAAAAATAACAAACGGGATGATCGATACCTGAAGAAACCTCCTGCAGCAGTACAGCACCAGCACCAGTCCCGCTTGCAGCAACCTCCAACTTAAACGGCACTGCAACGTTAGGAGAAACTGGTGACCAGAATTTGACTTGGGTAACGGGCCAACACAATCAATGATGAGTCTCTCAAATGGCTCACCCATCACAGGTATAGGATGGAAGTGGAGCCTGTGGGATCACTTGGTTTGGTTTCCCAACCAACTGACATGTATGACATGAGTGGCGGTATCTTGAAACATCACTTTTCAAACCAGGCAAGAAGAAATGCTTCAATATACGATAGTACGTTTTACTTATCCCTAGATGACCAGACAAAACATTATCATTATCTGTTCATCAATATCTGTGCCCGGTAACCAGCAGGGACAACCATCTGATATGCAGCATTACACCCACTGTCATCAGCTGAGGGAGCCCACTTACGCATGAGGATACTATCCTCCCAGTAGTAAACCACTTGCGAGGCACCGATCTCATCTTTAGGCAACGCTGCTGCTACACACTTAGCCAAGGAAGGATCGGCCTTCTGAGCCTTTATCAGCTGCTCCCTGCCAACCTTTACCTGAATCTCAGACTCATCGGACAAGGTGACAGGACTGGACAATGTAACCTCAAAGCTTTCAGCTACAGTGGAATCAGTAAACTGCTTAGCTACAGTTAACTCAGAAGCAGCAGAGGGACCGTTAGACACAGTCTGGACAGTTTCTTCACATGGAGCTATAAACATTTCTGAAAGGTCTCCTTACGTGACTGAGCGCGAGTTACAACACAAGCAGGAAACACTTTTGGCATCTGAGATAACTGATCACATTGGTTAACAGACCTAGAGCCAACTGGGTTGCTCACAACAATGGGCGTAGGGAACACCTCCCCACCAGCCAAATCATTACCCAGAATCATGTCCACTCCTTCTACAGGAAGTTCAGGGCGAAGAGACACTGCCACAGGGCCTGTAACCAAGCCAGACTGTAAGTACACAACATGCAATGGGGCTTCAAACCAAGTCAGTCCACACTGAGCTCAGTGCTGTCCTCACTGGACTCACTCAGACCTTTCATCACCCCAGGCCTGTCTTCAGTGAAGTGACTGAGACCATCTTCTCCACCAGGCAGACGTGACACTGAAGCTAGCAATGCCACTGGCTTAGCAGCTTTCTGCTTTTTACTGAGAGCATGACAGTCAGCTATGACATGACCAGGCTTTTTACAAAAAAAAAAAAAACTCTCTCAGAATTTCCAGAGCCAGAACTAACAGGCCTTGTAGCAAAAACTGAAGAACCAGGACCATTACTGCCAGATTTAAAGCCAAGAGGACAAGGAGAAGCATGGTTCTTAGCCTCACGAGGTTTATCATTAAAGACCGCTTTGTGAGGCAGGACATATTCGTCACCAAGCACAGTGGCATCCCCAACTTTGGACACACACTGCTCACTCAGATAGGTTGCAACTGCTTGAGGAACACAGTTTTTAAATTCTTCCAAAAGTACCAACTCAAGAAGTTGCTCTTTAGTTTCATATTTTTCAGATGTGCGCCACCTATTGAACAGAATTTCTTTCTCTCTGGCAAATTCTACAAAGGTCTGCTTGTCAACGTTACGTCAACCTCTAAACCCCCTGCCTATAGGCCTCTGGGACCAGCTCATAGTCACGCAAGATGGGTGAGTGTTAACGAAGAGTAGACCTCCTGTGCTTTACCTGTTAAGACACACTGCAGCAACAATGTCCATACATCTTTAGGCCATTTAAATGTGGTGGCTACACACCCAACATCAAACTGCGGAGAAGCAGTAGACGTATTAGAACTGGCACTCTGAGACTGCGTCTCAACTGACCTCAGCTCCAATTCCTTCATGTTCTCCTCATGTACCAGCCGCAACCTCTCCGTTTCCAACTTCCTCCCCTCTTCTCTATCTTTTGCCTCAATTTCTAACTGTTTTACTTTGAACTGCAACTCCAACTCTTGCAAACGTACAGCTTGAGCATCCTGAGTTTGCAACTGCGCAGCCTCACACAGACACACATGCAAAAGGATAGCAAAAGTATACAATGACACGTAGTAACTGTAAAAAATGCTACGATATTTTATATATGACTGATATGATATATAAATCTCATACAACTGCAACCAAATCAACTGTATGTGTGACATTGCCCTCTATTTATACAGGTATTGCCATCCTAAATCTAAAATGGAGCTGGAATTTAGCTTGCAGTGTGAACATACCCCTAAAGCACTCCGACTGCTTGTCCTCCGTGACTTATTGGACCTAATCATCCTCATCATCGTCTTCATATCAGTGTCAATCATCACTCGTCTGCCTTCTCTCTCTCCCCCTTCTTCTTTCCTCCAATCTGTCATCCACTCCATCCTACTCTATCCCTTTCCTCTGGGTTTCTGCGTTCCTTCTGCTCTGCCCTATCTTATCATCAGCCTCCAAAACTCGCTCAGATGGAAATCATCCAGGCATCAAATCCCAGCAGTCACAGAATCAGTGCAAACAAACAGCTGCTGCCAGTATCACTGCACAATTATCGTCTCAGGACACTTTATTCCACTTGGAGTTGGGTCTGTAAAGTCTATTCTGGACAGAAAAAAAAAAAAAAGATCTAAAAAAAGATATGAGATCAACTCAGAAATAGCAGATTACTAAGCTAAAAACAAGGCTTCTGTGCTGCTATAAAGCTGTCATATTTGAGATTTTCACAGCAAAGCACGGCTGAATGATCAATGTCTGAGGCTAGCTGTTTCTTGACAGCAGAACATGCGTCACTGTTAGGTCTCCATTCCAAGAGCCACTACTTGACTCATGAGTAGAGTTAGAGTTGATTTAGAAACTAATTAACACTCCTCACTCCTTCGCCATTACTCCCATCAGCGTCCTGTCTTGATTGGAAGAGGAAAACCCCCCCAACAAGATTAGACACGCCGAGGAAAAGATAGATGAAAGCAATTTTCTCCCTGCTGCTCTTTCTGCTTTCAGCCCTGCATGCCGGCGTGTATAAAAGTGTTTGCTGGCTTGTTTCTATTTCTGACGTTGACTGAGGCTGCCCCCCCCCTCTGCTGGTTGACAGACTGAGAAATAAACCCACGTACACCCATTCGGATGTATAATCAGACACTCACAGGTGCACACACACACACACAACGGCACAGACAATACTCAAACCACTCACACACAGACCAATGACTTCAGTGTGATTGCTCCTCTTCAGCACCCACACAGCCAAGCAGTCATTACAGCCCTCTGACACCCAACCCTGGAGATAATGACAGCTCAGGAGACGACCCCAATCCACATTGTACACCCCACATCCTCCAAACCATAGACACACAAGGGCAGAGCGAATTGGAAATACAAAGGACACACATACTCAGCGCACAACAGCCAGAAGGGCTTGTTGCCTTAATACTGTTGGAGTGACACACATTGCGTATCGTGCATTTGCTGAGAGACATAACAACACATCAAGAAACATTCACAGGGACACGCACTCCCTCACACTGAATGGGTGCATTTGTTTTACACTGCTGCTAAGGACAATTCTGTCACATGGGTCTTGTTTTCGTGGACTTGTTGAGCTTTGGAGACGTTAAGACATCAGTTCATGAGGCAGGGTTAAGTTCCAGCAAATTCAGTTTATTGGGTGATAATGACATTATATACGGTGAGACTTTATAGATATGTCAATTGGCAGAGATTTTCCCATACTGTTTGTCTTTCCTTAAAACGAGA
>NW_023339718.1:17039423-17046354 GCF_004916995.1 Morone saxatilis
TTTCTTGTGAAATACTGCAAAGTTTAAAGTCCTCTGGTCTATGTGGTGATGATAAATACTTGGATTTTTTTTTTTAGCTAAATGGAAGTTATTACTATTGATACATATGATTCCAGTGAATAAACATCACACATTTACTTCATTACTATATAAAAATTTAATCTTATAGTGTATATTTATACAAACTGTGGTGCTTTTATTTTTTCCTGGCATTTTTAGATTTTAGTGATTCTGATGACACTTGAATAGCAAGAATAGATAAGACGGGTAGATGAAAGCCTGTAATGTGCTACTTATTGTTTACTCATTGTGTCATTCCAGTCAAAATGTGTGTGGAATCTGGAATCGCCCAATTCATTCTTAAACTATGGCTAAAAGCTATTTTGAGGTCACTGTGACCTTTGAGTCCAAAATGTCAAAGTGTGTGTGTGAACTGTGAAATATGGCCCAAACCCCCCTTCTGTTCCTAAATTATGGTGTTGAATGAACAAAAAGGTCTTTTTCCAGGACATTAGGATGTGGAAGTTAACCTTTGACCTTTTGGGCCACCATCATAATTTAATTGTTCTATTCTATTAAACATCTGTGTGAAATTGTGCTATAATTACCACATCAATTCTTGAGTTATAACCACAAACTTGTTTGTCAAGAATGGGACGGACAACCAAAAAACCTAATTCCAGTATGGAGGCATAAGAACGGTCAAAATAGATGGGCTGGGTAGTTGCAGGGTCCCGTTTTGTGGTTAAAAAAATAAGTAAAAAAGTTGTGAGACACTGTATTAGATCATTGTGGGCGATGTTGCAAATAATGAGCGGGGGACAACTTAAATGGAAATAAGCGGCATGAAATACTTCAATGTGTTTTATCTATACATAGTATATATATATATATTATATATATATATATATATATATTATATATATATATATATAGTTCATCAATTGTTTTTTTTAGAAATCCAATATATCCCAAAACTACAATAT
Organism: Morone saxatilis; assembly: GCF_004916995.1. NCBI lineage: Eukaryota > Metazoa > Chordata > Actinopteri > Moronidae > Morone > Morone saxatilis. The sequence continues at coordinate 17,040,410 of NW_023339718.1, forward strand.
ACAAATAGATATCCATAGCACCCACTCCTTTGTGGAAGTGAAAACAAAAAAAGGTGTCAGGATGCGCTGCTGTAAATGAGCTCCTTCCTAGTTCAAATGTGACTTTCCGTTCCAAACTAATTTGTGCACAGTGGTAACAGGGCACACACCACTCCATTGTAAATTTGCTTTAGTAAACCTGATACAGCTGTCTTTGTTACAACCTGTTAAAGCTGCCTTACAAGACTCCCTTCTAGTGATGGTATGATATAGTCCTTCAACCCTACTGCCTTTTACTCTCATAGCCCACTATGACAGATAGAATAGATGCAAAAGGCCATCAGGGTAGAAAGGGGGAGGGTTTGACTCTCCCTCTGGGGGTTAATTTGTTTAGAGGCTTCACACTCAACGAGGCATAAGCACAGGGAATAATGAACATTACAATCCATGAGCATATACAAGATCATCAACCGAGAAACAGAGCGTCCCCGAAGCCCAGTGACAGAGTCTGCTCCTGTTTCCACTCCAGAGCTCGGAAACTAGCAATTACAGAGCAGCGCCATAAAATGCTAACAATAATGGCGTTTTCTTCCTGTGCATCTTCATTCACTGCCGAACGCACAATGTGCAGAGGTGTGTGAGAAGCTGACGTTTACAGCTGTTATTTATTTTGAAGAAACAAAAGCTGGTGTGTTTTAAATACTAGGATCTGTGAGTTTGTGACAAGACCTAGCATTTGCACGCACACGTCGGTAGCCCAGCAACAAACCCTAATTACCCTTTGCAATTGAATAGTGATCAGCAGAACAATTCACGGGGGAAATTGTGGATGAAACATGCACAATGCAATATCAAGCAAGGTGATTGCTGTATTAAAGCATCTCAGGGTACACGTGTAATAGTCTGTTAAAAGATAAACTTCATGTTACTGCATGTTGAATGTATTTTCATGTAATTAATATTTAGTGTAATCTATACTATAAGCCAGTGTTGCTTCATTTGTATTGATCAGCTCAAACCTTTCATGATCTTTTATGTCAATAATACTGATAGTTGAAGTGGCCAAAGCCATAAACCTTTGTAGTTTAATAATACTGAGAAATCACTGCATCCCTTGGGAAAGCACAGAGAGCAGTGTGTTGGGGGGGATGGTCAAATACTGGATTTCTGTTCTAAATGTTATGTGTGGACAAAAGGTCTTGCATTGATATATAACATAATGACAGCAATATACAGCAGGGGGCCCTAGAGACAGAGAGAGTGAACAGAAATACAGAGGTAGCAAAAGAGAGGATGGTGGCAAAACTGAATGTCATGTATTTACTCTCATAGAAAACTCGTGTTGGAAATAAAATTAAATTTCACATGTACATACATACATTCACTGTCCATTTGTACAAGATATAGATCAGGGAGCTAATCGCAAAACACAAAAGCCACTCACAGAAGGTTATTGACTCATTGCTGAAACGCGGCTGTTGCTCCGGACAACCAAGAGCCTGGTGTCCAGAGATAATGCACACAATGTGCCGTCCGTCCGATTCAATCATTTATATTTATATATATTATAAATCAACGATACGGTTATAGGCCGGCACAACTACGCAAACAAACAATGAAATATACTATTTATTCAGTAATGTAACCTTTATTTTCTGAGTGAGACACCAAGCAAGGTTGGAAAGAGAGGGGTAGTAATACTGTCAGATCACGGCTGTGTTACATGAATCAGGGTTCTCAACAATACAAAGAAAACAATAGGACGGCTTGGGAGGTGGACGTTTCACGTGTAACTACAGTATCTGCATTGCTAGATAAAACTAGAGGAAACTGTAGGTTTTTTTGGGGGTGAACTGACCCTTTCAGTTAGGCAAGACCTTAGTTAGCTTCTGTCAAAAGAAGCTAACTAACGTCGCTCCTAGAGGCGACCGTCTTGGTTTATGAACAACAGTCTGATTATAAATCAATTGTGTCTGATATGACAAAAGCCCTCCAGCGAGTAAGGAGTTTAGTTTTCGACTTCTCAAATGTGAATATTTTCTGGTTTCTTTAGTCCTCTGCGACAGTATGCTAAATATCCTTGGGTGGAGGAAAAAACAAGACACTTGAAGATGTCATCTTTGGCTTTTGGAAACAGTGATTAACAATTTTCACACATTTGGTCCACATTTTTGGACCAAACAACTAATTGATGAATCGAGAAAATGATGGCCAGGCAACCGATAAGGAAAATAATCGTTAGTTGAAGCCCTAATGTTAACTTTGGATTTGAAGTTACTGACAAAGCCACAGGAAAACAATAAACCAGTGCTTTCCATTTGCCCTTTGCAAGCCCATACTGAAGTGAGTGCTGATACTTTAGTGAGACGGCTTTGTTTCAGGACCATGGAGAGCCCCACAGTACTCAGCTGTGGCTGATGCTTGACTAATTCCTCCCCTCTAGGGCAGCAAACAGCATCTGTTGGTCTGCCTCTCCAACCGCAGCAATAATTGAACTCATAGGAGACTCCAAAACACTCGAGCGCTCTAGTGACTGTAGCACCAGTCAAGGGCCGAGGGACGGGCTATTTCATGCTCAGTTCAGAAGCAAGATGAAAATGCAATCTCAAGCCAACTATAATCTGATTAAAAAAATAAATCTAATAAAGCAACAAAGCATTTCAAAGCTACTTTTTAGTACTTCTGTGCGTTTTTCTTATTTCTGCGAATAACTGGCCACATACAGCATCTGTTGTGGTGCCAAACCCTTACAATTGTGTGTGCAGGGGCTTTTTTTCTAAATTGCACCTATGCCACAATTAAACAAGGTCAAATTCATCATTAAAAGAGGCAGACAAACCCATTATTTCTCTGCTGACAGTAGTTGAAATAGCCCAGTGCCATGCAGCCACAAGGTCTGAGCAAGTGGCAAGACTCTTTACTTTTTCACTACAAAACCTCTCACTCCACTGTTTCTATTTAAACTCTGTATCCACCTACACATAAAACCAACAGCAGCCAATACAAGTCCCGCCACATCTCTAGGGGGTTGTCGTGAGGAATCATGCTGGGAAATGTAGGAAAACAGTAACTGAAGCAGAAGTAGATGAGGTAGCTCGAGGTAAAGAGGGTACAGCAATATACACCACAACACTCAGCACAAACTAACTCCTGAAATGTGTGTAATACCAAACTGTCAAAAACAGTGTCATTTTAAACATAAAGTAGATGTAGGCACACACACACACACACACACACACACACACACACAAACCCCTCCAGGAATATCCCTGAGCAGCTTCTTATATACTTTGGTGCATAAACTAACTAGTGTTTTTCATGCTACCTGTCATCATTCTGAAATGTCTGGTCGCCCAGCAGCAAATCCCTGAAGCGATAGCGAGGTGGAAGAGGGGGCACCTCCGTGTCCACCTCCGCCATCTTGAGAGCCGAGATGTCCAGAATAACGCCAGAGTTGCTGCTGTTGTTCTTCTGAAGCGTCTCGGTGGATGACCTGCAGGGCAAGTAGGAGAGCAGCATTCACTCATCAAGGTTTAGCACAGTTCTGCTAAGAAAGCCTGTCACATTACAGTGGTGACATTTCAGCGCACGTTAACGGATACAATAAGGCGTGCGGTGAATATAAGGCAGGGACTGAGACGTCCATTACTGGGGAGGAGATTTATTGTTATGGGAAATCAGTAGGAAGGAACAGTGTTGTATAATAAGAACAGACTGTTTGCAATCAAAACAATCAATGTTCAGGGGGATTGTATGCTCCACAGATGCCAATTTATTCATTTGAGACTAAATTGAAAAACAGTAAGACTACAGCAAGGAAAAAAAAGGCCCATTTTTAAAATCTTCCATGAATACGGATTCCAAGTAAACATGGCATGCATTGACTGAGGATGATGTCGTGAGAGCAAATGATAATTTCCACTGTGGGTCATATATCTCAGCACTACAAACACTTGAATGAACTCCTAAGCTGTCCTGTCTACAGTGTCAAACGCTGCTGAGCAAACATTTACAAAACATAAATGATTTGATTTGTTGAAGGGAATTGGAAACGTGGACCTGATTCTGAGTCAAATCAAGTCATGCATTAAAGTCTGAACCAGATGATTTGACGCAACTGTCCTATTTTACGCGCATCATGTATTATGAAACAAAATAAAATGAGCATATTCTCGTGCATTATTCAAAGAGAAAAACGGACATTTCACTAAAGGAATAGTTTACTGTAGAGACAAATATGAAAATACAACCCAGCTACTTGCACAAAACAGTGTGTGCCTGTGTCTGTGTGTTTCTTGTGCATACAGTATTAGCTACATACTGGCGCGCCTGCGGATTTGTGTTCCCACCGTGTCACTCAATGTCACGTGTAGGGGAATGAAGTGCTTCAGGAGATTACCTGTCACCATGGGAACTCGATGATCGGCGTGGATGGCTCATGGCTGCCTCTTGTGGGGGATTTGAGTGACCAGTGAGAGAGCGAGAGAAAGAAAGGTGAGGGCAGAGAAGAGGTAGAAGAAACACCAGTGGAGTTTAAACGCACTCATTCAAAATTCACCTCGTTAAAACTCAACGAGGATGTAATGTGATTACATTCGCTGCCTGTGCCGCAGCTTAACTCTGCTCGGTTCAGCAAGACCCCTAAAATGTGCAGCTCTTTAAAAACAGAACGGGATTACACCGACACACTTTAATGCAAGTGTGCACTTTAATATCAATGTGCTCGTACATACACAATTAATGTTTGTGTGTTTTATTATTTATAGTGTATATTCTCAGAAAGTGTTAAGTAGCATTATAGGTCAGTCAGCTATTACCTACCTCTGTGTTTACTGAAGGCACTCTGCAGTACAGGTTTTAATGTGTGCAGCCATGCTGAGGAGGGATACCTCTTATCAAGGGGCTGTTAAACCCATGTTCTGCTCACAAAGCAACAAAGGGATAGGACAATTATTTCAGAAATAGAACACTGACATTTTCCTTCTGCACCCAATGGATGTACAATACGTGAATGCATGTTCATGTGTGTGTGTTTCTACTTGAGTGAATCAATGCTCAGCTTATTTCATAGATGGCTTACATGTTCAATCACATGGTTTATCTATACTGTTGAGATTGCTTTGATTTCCCTCTTGAGTTTCTACAGAGGGAGAAATAAGTGGGTAATACAGAGCTGTGTATTTGTGTGTGTGTGTGTGTGTGTGTGTGTGTGTGTGTGTGTGTGGTCATCATAGTACAGTGTGGGCAGCCTTGAGTGGGCTAATAGCACCCGGAGACATGCTCTCCCTGATTAACAGCGAAAGCACCGACCCTCAGAAGCACAGACAGAGGAGAGAGGTGGGGAGGTTAAAAAAGTGAGTGTGCTAGTGAGGAAAGGAGAGGAGAAGAAGCATAAAGAACACTTTGCCCTCATTGTGTGCTTTACTTTAGGGGGAAGGAGAAATTAAGGAAAACCGGATGAAAAAGATGATGGCTGTAAGTCAACCATGAGAGTAAAATGCTCCTTGTCTCCTATTGAAGAAATCTGCAACCATTGAGAGCCCATTTAATGGATGAGGCAAAGTGACCACAATAATAGGGGAAAAGAGTTGCTCCTGGTAAGAGACTGTCTGCATTTAATGGAGAGAAGACCGCAGATTCAGACCAAAGAAAGCAGATGGGGCAGAGATAACATTGGTCCCAAAAAGAAAAAACCCAAAGTTAGATTACAAAAAACGAACTAACGGGCATATGAGGTCTGTGACAATCCGCAATCTTCTTCAAAACTATCTATTACGAAAGACTCAAGTTAGATGTCACACTTACTAGATGAGATACAAAGATTGTCAGCCGTATCTAAACCTTATGTACATTCTGAATATGAAACCTTTTATCTGAACAGTACGTTTTCTTTATGGTTACATGGAAGGAAATGTGTCATTTGGACGAGGTTCATCTCTGGAACACAGTCACAATATAAAACAAGT
>NW_023339718.1:17046432-17057639 GCF_004916995.1 Morone saxatilis
CCATGAAGTCCACCATAGAGGACACTACACTACAAATAGCTAAGGGATAGGAAGGACACTATACTCCCATATTGTAAGCTCTAATATCATATTGCATAAAACATATTATAGAAGACACAACTGTACCATAAGCTTATTAGTATCATTGAAGTTTCACAACATTAAGTCACGAAAGAGTTCCCCTAAGAGTATCACAAATACAGTTCCCTTTAGAACACATTGAACTGCAATTAAATCATTTTAATTAAGCAATTAATAATATTAAATAGTATGGCATAGAGATACAGTAACAGACAACAAGGTAAATTAACTTACAAATGAGCACCACAGTCACTGTGAGTAAAGCCAGGCTTCCTAAAGAAACATACAAAGGCTACAAAGGTTAACTTCTTGCTAACTTCGTTTACCTGGCTGTTTTCCCGTGTCTGACCGAGGTCCCATCATCGTAAACATAGGCTGGCTTTAGACAGCCTCCATACACTGCCCATACAGCACTGTCTGTGTGACAGCGGATGTTTCCCATCAACGCGCCCCTGCGAAAACTCTGTCATCATTGGAGAATGGCACTTATAATATAAAAAGGGGGGACTCCAGCGGTCAGGGGGTAAAACAAGAGTTAGCTTAAGCGTTCGGTTTAATCAAATCCATCCACTGTAGCTCCTCTTGGCCACAAACACAACAGCTGGACGACCTAGCTTTCTACCACTACTTCACTATCTGTACACTGGCGTTGTGGCTTATTTAGGTTTAGGAGAAAACAAAAACGAGTCCCGGTCCTCAGCGCTGATTGGCTGACACGCCTTCGAAACCGTTGTCATTTTTCGCACACCTGACAGTTCGTTTAAATATCAATGCGCGAGCCTCGGACCGGCACCCATGCTGGGAGACTTCGTTGTCGCTTAGCAACAACTTTGTTTGCTAGTCTGGAAGAACTACATTACTTGGCGGAAGAAGGATGAATTGTTATTTTTAGTCCGACGCTGTCGAGTGTAAACTTGATTTTCCTCTCGCCTTCATCTTTTTAATTAGCTCCAAATCCCCTAACGGTTTTCAGATGCTGTTACAACACAACCCCTGGTCTAAAAAAACACTGTAAGCACCGCTTCTCACGGCTGTCTGTCTTCTGCCACATAACGCTGGCGAACGCAGCTATAATAAGGACATCTTGGAAGCGCGTCTGAGTCTCTGCTGGTTTCCATGCTTTCCTGTCAGCATCAGCATCCTTTCTTCCCAGGACAGAGCAGCAGGAGGGGGGCGCTCATTTTCCAACCTGGAGTCACCTACGGGTGCCTCGCCATCTGCCGGACAACTTTAAAATGATTGCTGCGGAAACTAATACATTGGATGCTGGCAGGAAACTTCTCAATAAAAAAAAGAAGCTTTTAGTGAATTGAATAAACCTTACAATAATGTGATAATGCAACTGTAATTCTGCGTCGTCACGATAGTAGTCGTGTCACCCTTGTGTGTTTAAAAGACAGTGGATTTACCTCTAGTACAAATCTGATTCTTCTGTTTCACAAGCAATGTAATGGTGTTTGCTCCAGTGTATGCACACTGTGTCCTCATCAGTTAGAGTCATCTGCTGGTAAAAGGTGGAACGTGCAACTTTGCTACTGTATTGTTGTGATTGTGAATGAAGAAATGAACCACTATAGCTATAACAACCTACGTATCAGACAGTAAAAACACAAGTACATCTGTCTGACCAGGGCTTTAAATGGTCGGCATAGACATTTGGCAAACAAACAAACAACATTGCATTGGAATTAGACCACAAGTCCTCAAATTAGTTATTTATTCTTATTTTTTTGTGCATAATTTCCCAATATCCAACATCAGTGATGGAGCATACACAGTACATGCAAAGTCTTGGCAACTTCTAGAAATACACAACATCTTACTACACTGCAAATGTTATTTCTTCTGGTAAAACATACCTGGTACAGGTCTGTCCTCTGCTATTTGCCTCACCACGCTTCCCCTCAAATTGAAAAAAATATTCATTCTGTGTGCACAGAGGGACGGCAGGGAGACACCGCTGGCTTGTGTCTCCGGAAAAGACGTGTTGCTCTGTGTGCGTTCCTGTGTGCTCAGCCTCTCCACATTTCAGACCATTATTCTCCAGGGGGAAGAGCTCTGAGCGTCATCATTTTAAAGCCCACACAGCCTCTTATGCTTTCCCATGCCAGCAGTCAGAACTCAATCTCTCGCTTATCTCGAGATCTTGATTCCCACAGATGTCTTTTCTCTAACTTGATCCAGCCGATTTTTATTCTTTATTCTCTTTTTGTGATTTTGCACAACAATTTCTGATGAAATGATGAAATATGACGAATCAGTGTTTACAGTCAATAATGATGAGTCATTTACAAGATGATCACAGACGTTGATGATGAGAAACACACACGTATGATGAACATTAACATTTCAAAGAAAACAATTCAAAGATTTTCAGAAAGGCTCAGAACATAAAACACATTATTTCTCTATGTCATTATGCTATTTTACCAGCCATATTACTATACTGTGAACATTCAGTACACTCTCTTCTCTTCCAACAGCCACCTGAGTTTCTTCCCTTCAAAGCATCCTTACAATACATCAAGGTTAAAGTTATTACTCTCATCTTAAAATAGTAAGTGACAAAAGATTGAGTTAGAAAAAGAAAGATTCACTTACTAATCCTGCACACTCTTTAACCCAGCACCTGCATTATTTCCATGTTTACCTCCATCTTTTTGCCTCATACCTGTTACTCCACATCAATAATTAATCACTACAATAATCATAATATTTCCAAGTGGGATTTTTGCACTATTTTAACACTAGATCACTTTATCATGTTTGACATTGTAATGGTTTTGTCTAATATTATGGTTAGAGTGGATATATCAGCCAATATCTGTTTATTGCAGATGTTCCAATTCTTCTAATCCTTTGCCGTATCAGCATTGTTCAACATATTGTATCAAGATTGTATCAAAATCCAGTAGATCTGTTTTGGGGGAAAAAATACAATCTGAAATATATTTGCCACTGAGTCATCTCTATAAAATCGGTCTGTTTTGTAAGACATAAAAATCCCCATAACTCTAATGGTAACCCAGTAGCCTATAATGTGCTTTAATTTAATGCTCGCAGTCATTTTATAACAGCAGTTGCCAGCTTTGACTAATGCAGCAATGTCTCATTTTGGAGTGAACTCTTCAATTATTCAGTCATTATGTTGCCTTACTTGAACCACATCACAATGCGTCCTGGAGGCTGACGTACATCCATTAGGCTAGTTCTCTATAACACCTCTGTCCTGTTCATATAATGCAAGCATTGTGGAGTCTCAGCACAGCACAGCCACTCTCCCTCCTGGATGCTTGCACTTCATGCTTCCAAAGTGTCTAAAAACAGATGGAGAGGGAAAGACTCAGACAGTGGAGCACTCAGATTCAGTAAGCAGCCTGGAGGCATATATAATATATAGAAGCCTTACATGGTGTATGAATCACAAAGTGACTCTATGTATTTGTCTGGATGCAAGTGGCAGACTTTCTAGATATAAAGCTTGAAATTCATTTGACAACTGTATTATAATAGACAGATAGCAATCTGTAACATTAATTAATGTAATGTTACATTTACATTTTAATGAGCACATTTAAATTTTAGTGAGTGGGAGTAATTACTTTGGGTGATAAAGCTATTCTCTTTTTTCTTATTCATCATATTACTTTTTAGTAATTTGACCAAAGTCATGGGAGACATGTTTGTCTGCACCGCACTGCACACACTGTTATATACAATTACTTATGTTATATATTATATTATCCTTAAGAGAATACAATAAAGTGTATGCTTGTCTTGGTTATCACTGCACCATGTTGTGTCACTATTTAAACTACCAACTGTTTCCATGTAATTTCTAGTACTGATAATTGATATGGCACAATGGTGATTCAATTTATAGCCTGTTTCTTTAAGCATAGAGACATTACGACTTTTATGTTTCCTGCAAATCACATCAACAGGGAGTGGGGAAAAAAACATGTTAGAGCTTTGGGAATTATTTGAATGATGAGTAACCTCTGGGAAGCCCTGTTTTTTTAAAAAGCCACAGCAATGAGCACTTAACAGCATCAAGGATTTTGCAACATTGGTTTTCCTCTCACCTCCATGTGTTGGTGTCATGACAGTAAACTTCTATTGTTTTCAGATTGGTGACACCATCAGAGCCTCCCACAGCCAGCAAGGCACCATTGAAGACTACAAGGGACATCTGAGGCACAATAAACAAGAGTGGATATGAGAAAATTACATAAAATATAATAAAATTACATCAACAAATTAGTTTACATGAAATAGATCTGACATGTCTCTTGAGTGTTTTTCCAATCTTGCAAACCAGCCCGGGGAGGTTTCCTTAGAGTAAAACAACACTGTACCACAATATACTTTTGCAACATACATTTTATAGTTTTAGCACACAATACACAAATTACATTATCATTTAATTTTTTAGGCGGTCCACCATTTTGGTCCAAAGTGTAAGATCTCAACAACTACTGGACGGTTTGAAATAAAATGTTGTACAGATATTGATGGTGCCCAGAGGACAAATCCTCATTATTTTGATCCCCTGCCTTTAATATAATGCCACTAGCAGCTCAAAGTTTTCATTTTATCTCTGAAAAATGTAGATGGATTAGAACTAAATTTAGTACATTCATGGTGCCTAGACCATGATTTTGCTGATCCGCTGACCTGTTCTCTAGCACCACCACTAGGTTGGAGTGAAATGTCGCGATAACTATAGGACGGATTGCCATGAAATTTGAATGGTTCAATAATTGAATGGTCCAATAATGGATTTATGAACGAATACCTGTAACTATATATATATAAAAACCTGTAAATATTAATAATTTCCTCATCTAAAAAAAAAGCAAGTAATAAGCAGTGTTTCCTCCACTATTATATTCTTGTGAAGAGAAATCAGTGAAAAGCAAAAAAAAAAACAAAAAAACATTTAGACTAGGGAACCAAAAATAGTAATTTGACCCTTAACCTATACTGAATATCTTGGGTAATCTGATAAGGAAGATTATATGTCCTACCTTCAGTCATGCCAGTCGTATTACTTCTCTCCATCTTTTCTGTTCTTAGCATTTGGACATAAAAATAAACTGGACCTTAAATCAGCGGGGAGGCCTAACATCTGATGTGTCATGGTGATCCATTACTCACGTTGTCCCTCTTGCTTCTCATGCGTTTGACAGGAGTCCACTTCATGGTAACCGGGTTAAATCTCTCAGCAGCACAGAGCTCTAGGTTTAGCTCATCTTTGCCCCCAGCCACATAGATGTGTCCTAGGTACACGGCACAGCCGGCATTCTCTCTGGGACTCAGCATGTGGGCGCATATCGACCAAGTACCATCTACAGGGTTGTATCGCTCCACTGGGGGACAGTTAGAAGATAACAGAAGTCAGGAGAGGCTGTATATACCATATAATACACACATTGTACAAGTAACACTACACACAGGCAGTGTTTAGTGACAGTGTTATTTTATTTTATTTATATCTATATTTATATACAAAAATAGCTATAGGTTATATTGATCTATTGCAATTTTAGATGTACATACAAATATATTAATATATTTTAAAGATTTTATTTTTTCTTTTGAAAATAAATGATTAAAAAATAATTTAATTTTCAACCCTTTTTTTAAAGAAAGGACCCTGAACTTGATGGGAACCAAAATAAGTTGTGGGAATTTTACTGACGTGCACTTCTCACAGACTGAAATAGACTGTGACAAGTGGCAGCACAACATAACCCTTGTTTATCTTTGTCAAGGTCAGGGGGCTTAAGAATGTGTGTGTGTGTGTGTGTGCGAGTGTGCGTGTGTGAGTGTGTGCGCGTGTGTGTGTGTGTGAATATTGGCTACTTGCGGAAAATGAAAGGTCAAACTAGTCGTTATATGTCAAAAAGCTGTCAAACATTTTTATTTTTTTTTAACAGTGGTGGGAACAAGTCAATTCACAAAATGCCTCCAAGCACAAAGTATGTTTTGAAGAACTTTGGGTTATTTGCTGTCAGTCAAACCAAAACAAATTGAGACCTAAAATTGGGCTCTGGAAACTTTTGATTCTTACATTAGTAGAGTTAAAATTGAATTGACAGATTCATTGATAATAAAAATAATCTTTAGTCACAGCCTTCCAGGAAACATTGGCTGAAATATGTGAGTGACTGAGGTTTGATGTCAAAGACGGCCTCACCTGAGCTCAGAGCCATGTCACCATCATTCCCTCCGATCACATACAAGTGACCCTCCAGCACAGCAGCCACTGCTCTGGTGCGTCTGGTCAGCATCGGTGCCTGCTTGCTCCACATGTTCATATTTGGATCATACCTAGAACGAAGAAACAAAGGTAAGCAAGACCAATTTAACAAATGGTCTGTCAATCACTGATGTTTTTGCATAACTCAGTTTATCATTTCTCTGTTCCTTTCTCTGAGTCAGCCACTTCAGATTGCTTTCAAAGTAATGTGAGATGTCAGGTAAGAAAGATTATTAGTACTTTCATTCTGTGTGTGTAAGCCACAGCCTACTCATTCCACTTTCACTTTTTTTAAAAGGAGGCATGTTTCTTTGAACAGAACTTAGCTAAAGCTTTGCTGCTGTACCAGATGGTGGTAGCTAAAATATGTTTCAAACATCATTATTTTCTGAAAAACCAAAGAGGATTTTATGTCCCTATAAAACTTCCCCAGGAAATAATAAATAGCAGAGCCACTGAATGTTAATGAGATGCCTCGAACATGGTCTTATTTGTTTACAATATGTATTAAGAGGATTCACAGTTCATTTTGTAAGATATTGATCTTCTGTACTCGTGCTTCAGTACCTCTCCACAGTATTTATGGCAGCAATGCCGTCGTGTCCTCCAATAGCGTACAGGTATCCGTCCATCGCCACCAGACACACTCCACTGCGGGGGCTGCTCAAGGGTGCTACATCTGTGCTCCAGCTGTCTGTGTCTGGATTGTACCTGCCATGATGGAGGTCAACGAACAGGCATGTCAAAGTATGAAAATAAAATCAGGTTCTGGTAGAACAAACACAGGCACAAGCTCTCATTATATTTTTATATTTTAAAGTGTTTTGTATGCTTGCTTGTGTTGTGTGCTTTTGAGGAACACAAATTCACACTGAGAGACTTTGAATTTGAGTATTTAAGTCGTGTGGGCATCCATGTAAATATCTGTGTTTCCTCTCCACTGGAAGCCTATTAAAAATTGTTTTTTTGTCTCCATTCAAGGCCATTAGATGAAAACCCACATCCCCAAAACATTACTTCAATCTAATTTTCGAATCTTTGCTCAAGTGGGATGTCATCAATCCCTTTGAAATGTCACAACAGCATCATAACTGCCCCTCAGAGATCAGGTAGCCAGAATGCGAGCTCCCTGGTTCTGGCCATTAAAAGCTGATCAATTTAGAGCAGGTCTTTCCCCTACTGGTCTGAAGCCAGTCAGGGAGGATAATTATGGGGTCAGCTAGCTGGCATTCGGTTGAGGAGTGGCTGTCTGTGGGAATTGGGAACAGAGCCAGCTCCTCAGAGACATCTGATGGAATAGGAGGAGAGGAAATGGGAGAAAATGTGCTACAGCAATGTATAAGTGTGTGTGTGTGTGTGTGTGTGTGTGTGTGTGTGGAGTGAGAGTTTATTTTCTGAGTCTGTCCATAAGGAATAGATACCCTGACAACATGAGAAGATGAGGAAACCCTAACCTGTAAAGTGAGGATTTTGGGTGGTCCATTGCACACTAAAAGATTGGGTTACAGTTTGTGTTTAATGTGAAATGGTCCACATCTAATTTCTGCCTTAATGCTGACCTCTACTGTTCAGTGATGTAAACAACAACAAATACATGTAGAGCTTTCTTTCCCTCACCATATCTAGAGAGGAAGTACACCAGTATTGAGTTCAGAATTGTTACTAAAGAGTAGTTCAAGAGGTTAGTGAATAGCCAAGTCTTTATGCGTCATTTTACAATGGTTATGCAAGTTTTTTTAACTAGAGAGCACTTTTAAAATTAGTGGGGGTAAGGGTTAACCACATGCAACATATTGAGGGTTAAGATTAAAGCTGGCATTAGGGTTGAGTATAACCAAAAAAAGACCCAAACTAAAGACAGTTATTCTGGTCGAAATGCATATTACTGTTTTTAAAGCAGCCCATTTTCCTCCTACATGTGGGTATTCCTTTTCAGTAATTTGTTTGAACTCAGCCAAGCTTCATACAAGTCTTTATGGCCATACATCTAAAGTGTGTGTTTTGTGCACTCTGTGTTGTATGTTTTGTAGTGCTGCTGCTATTTTGGTCAGGACTCTCATGAAAAATAGATTTTTAATCTCAGTGAGGCCCCTTTCCTGGTTAAAAAAAATTTCTATAATCAGTCAGGACAGAGACCTTTTAATGTACAGTAGTTCCTTAGTTTGGACCATAACTGTAGGCCATCTCTTGCTCTACATGATCTCATGCCACAGCACATTTAGGACTTCATCCTCCACAGATCAGCCATAGACTAGCAGCTCTCATTTAGCGATGATGTCATTTCAAACTGTCCCCATCAGCTCCAGCATGCTTGCTTTCACTTTCTCACTCTGTGAAAACAGGTGTGAGGTAATGAAATGTTGGTTTGAATCATCTTATACCAGTAAATCAACGCAAACCAAAAGAAACAGGTTCAATTACAGCCTCACATGAAGTCAGCAGTTTGATATTTGCATTCAACTGGAACATGAACTTCACCAGAGCATGTGACAAAACAAACTAAATCTGCTGAAAGGATGATGAGAGTTTCTTACAGTGAGAAATCATTTGACTAAAAGAGCAAATACATTTTGAAACTGTACTGTCTCTCACCTCTCCACACTGCTGTAACATCGGATGTGATCTTCCCCACCCACTGTGTAGATGTTGCCATCCAGTGTGCCCACAGCCACATTGCCACGATTGTTGACCATGCGTGCTGCTGTCCTCCACTCATTGTATTCAGGACAGAACTGTTCTACCAGACAGGATGGGTCGTCCCGGGTCCATCCCCCGACTACCAAATCAAAACAGGACACTAATTATTTTATTGCAATTCTCAAGCAAAATATAGCTTCTGTCTTGTGCTGTCATTAAAGGAAAATAAATGTGTTCTTTTGCACCTGATTTTTTTCTCCTAGAATAAAAATGTACCCTCAGTTAAACAGAATATTTAAACTAAAAATATAAATGTTACAAATATCAACCCACAACAAACAGTAGCAGGTTTTTTTTTTTTTTTTACATTTACATTGCATCATGTAGATGTTATTTTTTACAGAATTTCCTTATCCAGCTTCTTTTTTTTAATCATATCCCACTTTTTGCATTTCTCTGCAGTAGAAGCAGTAAACAAGACAGATTTAGGCATGGAATCCAATAGTATTGAGCTGTTTTGACTGGTTACCATGGTGATCCTTGGCAAAAGGAGGTGTGATCCAGCAAAGTCAAAAAATCGCCAAAGTGAACACAACTTATGAGTAATTTATTAGACTGCAAATGCAGAATGGTAAGAAACTAAGGTGATGTTGATGATGTTTATAGATCAATATTACTTTTGCATTAATTTGTATGTTGCACTTTCCTGCTATAAATGTTTATAGTTGAACTAATTCTAACTACGACTACTATATACTATTGGATACTTTAATTTACAGAAATGCATCATATTCTAAGATCATCATATGTTTGTAACATTGCTGAACTATGTATCTCTAAAAAGTTAACTTTTCGAGAGTTCAAAAAACAGCCCTGTTTCCAGCATTTTCCAGCTAATCCAAGCGGGGTTTGAAATAGCTTATTTATCTTAAGAAGGAGGCAAAAATTATTTCTACCCATAGAGGAACGTTTAATCATTCAGTTTGTATGTAAAAGTACAATATTTGCCTCTGGGATGTAGTGAAGTATAAAGTATAAAGTTGCATAAAATAGAAATAGTTAAATAAATATTAACAGAAGATCCTATACCAATACAACCATTCTATTCTGTCCTGGATTTTTGTTACCCTTCTGTTGAGGTACCTAGCTGAACCAGGACGTTGAGGTGAAGGTAGAAACATTACAGACCACTGCTTAGTCTCAGATTAGAGAATCTGAGCAACCAGAGACGTCTTGTCATGGGCGTTCCGATTTAGGATGAATGTAAGCAGAGCAGAGGAAAAGCTTAGCAGTAAGTTCTCAGTCTAGAAGTAAATGTACACTATATGGTTTCCCAGCTACTGGAAAGGGAAGTTGGTTTGCCCGGAAGCCCCAGTAACAACCCCGCCTACATTTAACTACATTTAAAGGTCCAGTGTGCAGAATTTGGTGGCATCTAGCGGTGTAGTTGCCCCTATCTAGTGCCAGTGTTAATATTCTGGTAATTTTACATTCATGAAAACATAGTTATGCATAATATATTCCATTTCCACTTCCTCCTAAATGTTACACACTGGACCTTTAGGAGTACTGGGTTTTGTACCGGTTTGGTATGGATTTTAATACCAAAAGTGCTTGGCTCTGAAAACACCTTGCACGTCACAGAAGACATTATACAGCTGCAAAGGCTGAATAGTACCCCCTATCACAAGTAAACTGAACTTCTTGTGTAGAATTGGTGCAGTGCTCCTTTAAAATCATTCTTTTTTTTAACTTTCTCTCATCTCATCTAAAGTTCTCATGATACTCTAGCTGACATGTTGCACTTTATCTGTCATATCATCATTCTGAGCACCGCACTAGGAAAGTAAAGCACTGCACTTGAAAGTAAAGGTTCAAAATCAGAAACTGTCAGATGTACACCAATGTGGCAACTGACCCATAACCATCATGTTATTGAAGATATCTTTGGGGGGAAGTTTGCTGAGCTGTCTGCGTAGGGAGAGTGGAGTTGCCATGCGTCGACTGCGGTGGGACCCTCCTTTGCTTGCTTTCATCAGGATATGGCGGGTCTCTGGTTCGTCCAGGGCAGCCCTAAAACATACAGTGACAAGGTAGACAATATTATACAGTCAGAACTTTCTCTTAAGGGTAACCTTTAAGCAAATGTTATTAATTAAGCAAATTTAGAGGTTTTTTTTAAAGGGGACATATTATGCAGAACCAACTTTTTAATCATTTGATT
>NW_023339718.1:17057739-17059295 GCF_004916995.1 Morone saxatilis
CTTGTAGAAATAGGGTATAATATGTCTCCTTTAATTGTCATTATAAACAAACTTTTAGGTTGCTATCCGTATTCACAAGGTACCACATATGATTTAAAACTAACTTGGATTTCCACAATTTATTTCATTGATTACCGTAAAAATATGTGATGCACTGTCATCACCTTACACTGTTTCCACTAAGTGCTAATTGCATTCCAACAATTACACAAAGGATGATAAATGAATTTATATGATGCAAAACACTGCAATATACCACTACAAAGGCTCTAAATAAGGAATAATAACCTTACCCTTGTTCATTGTACACTCCCATGGTTTATCTCCTCAGTAGTCTGCAGTCAAGATTAGTGCTTCTGCCTCAAAGCAGCCCTCGTGTCAATCAGGTCTCTGGCCTCCTGTGCTCTATCAGAACACACCGTTCTTATCCCTGTGGTCTTAAACTACTGGCTGTCACATCCTTCTGCTCTTAAGGACATTGGACTTGACCGATCCAAGGAGTAGAACCTCCTCCCCTTAGCAACCCCCCACACAACTTCCCCAAGTGATTCATCCCACATCCCTGCAGCTTGAAACTTAAGCCTCCTCTACACACCCTGGTTTGAGGTTCCTTTTGACAACTGTCATGCCAAAGGAATTGTTGACATGATCTTAATTCTAGGTTCAGATGAGAGTCTATCACTGTCCTGTAAGTTACTGTTTCATTTAGACCAGAGACAGGCAGCCATGTGTGGTGGAGGGTCAAAAGATTGAGGTTTTCCTAACCAGCACTAATGTTGTGCAGGTTTTCACCTCCGTTTTTATGTGAATGCACTGTAGGCGTTGGCGCCAACATTAGTCTTTCACATTTTCACCACAGGGGTCCAGATATCAGTCACTGTCTGACCTCCCTCCTGTCAGCTCCCTCCTGCAAGTCTCTCATCCGCTCCATCACATCTTTCGTTTCTCTGAAGTCTGCGTGACTACCTATGCTCCAGAATGCTTATTTGTGTCCAGTGGAAACACCTCAGATGGTGAAATGATTCATCTCATGTAGGTCAAGGAAGATAGGTCAAAATGCAAATTCTATGCAGTCACTGCTGTTCTGCTGTCAGTACATGGCTTCCACCGGGCTGATTAACAAATCATGTTTGACGCATTAGCATTCTACAGATGACTCAGATATACAAATACTGCTCAACAGTGTATAGAGCAGTTGAAATTATCTCCGCTTCAACCAATTGCATTACAGTAATGCACCACAATGTATATGATATAATGAATAATGTAAATCATGAATAATGTAATGAGTAACTTAACAGTGTGGTATTGCTACTTTTACTCAAATAAATTATCTGAATAAGTCATCTTCCACTGGTTAAAGCTGTTTTAAAGTCACCAATAAGAATTGGAATTTTTGACTTGACCTTGACTTTTTTTCGTGGTGCCTGTATTTTTTCTCCTTTTCACCCTTTACAAGTTTAGTTTTTAAAAAGTATTCCTCAAAATTGTGAGGTGCTGAACTGTAATGAACATATTTCACTTGTTCTGCATGATACTAGATAGATAGATAGATA
>NW_023339718.1:17059422-17062367 GCF_004916995.1 Morone saxatilis
TAGATACATAGATAGATAGATACATAGATAGATAGACAGATAGACGCACCAGGCAAGGCAGCTGTTGTGCTCCTGTCGACAAGGCCTTCAGAGTTAATCCAACAAGAGATGGGTCTGAGGTCTTGAGGTATAAAGACCATAGATCCTTCTAACTATCCAAATTATCCAGATATGAGTAGCTGAGACTTCCTCAAGGGTCCTACTGAGATGATTAAAGTTTCATCCTCTGAACGGTCCTGAATATACCTATCCAGAATCCACAGTGAGACCCAATCACTTGGCTGTCATTTGTAACCTTGGCAGCTTGTTCACACCCGCCCGTCTACGGGGGCTTGAGCCATTCGGCTGTAAAATCCAAACTTTTCAGGAGGTCAAGGGTTTATTTGGGTCTGTGAGGATAAAAAAACTGCTGACAGGCTACCTTCTGGACCATAAAAAGCTCCTTCATGTTAAGTGTCTGCATTTCTCCCTTGACCTGCATCAACACAGAAAAATAAAAAGTGAGAAATACCAGTGGACGTGGGTTACTGAATAAAACATTTATTTTCAAAGCCTGTTACAGGCTTTGTCAGAGAGAAATTATGATGATCTATGGGGGACATCTGATAGTTAATCAACGTCCAATATCCTTTTGTTTAAAAACCTCTAATGTAAAATTCTACCCTTTTCAGTTAAATGGTCTTGACTCAGAAACACAAAAAAGCAATGGGAGCTGTCATGCGTCATGATCAGGTGCGGATGGCATTTAAAATGAGCAACCGAAATAAAGATTAATAGTTATTCTGAGTGCAATGCATCAAATGAAAGTGACAAAGTATGGAGGGGGAACTAAACTGTTTATTATGCACAGGAGCCAGTGGAAAGTGACTGATGGACAATTTACAGAGGAACAGGTGGTGAGCCAGAATTATTTTTCCACAGTCTTTTCAGTGTCATCGTATTGATGAGATGAAGCCCCAGGTTACACATGTTGTTTTAAGGAAAACCGCAACATGTAGATTGTAATAAGAGCATCTATATCCAGGGAAACAATTAGACTCACTCACTTGAAAAACAGCTTTTCTTTTTCATTTGTATCTGTTTCTTTGTATATTTAACACATAGAAACAGAAGATGTAAAGCAGTTATGTAGCTTATGCATATGACTAACAGCTGGGTCTCAATTCATGCAGCATTTCAAAAGTCCTGCACTCGCACTCATAAATCTGAACAAAGGCCAGGTGACTCTTGAATGCTTTGGTGACAACACTCGACTGTCAACTTTCCTATGAAAACGCGTCTCGACTATGATAAATGCAGACAGACGACATTAACACAAACGTTCTCATTTGATTGTGGGTTTGATGGCAAACATGCATTATTCCCAGAATGTCTGACTGTTCCTTTAAGTCAACCATGGAAAGTTTGCCAAAGCACATGTATAAATGGAAGATGACCTGCCATTTAATCATAAGCCTGGGACCTTTTTTTATCGGTGTTAATGCATCAAATGTATTCACCATTAGTTTATTGGTTGAGGGGATAAAAAGGGAGATTTTTTTTATCCTGGATCTGATGACAGTGACATATTGGGTCGTTTTATTCACACGACCTCTGAAAAGTTCAGAAAATGTGTGTAAATGATGAATCATATGAATGTGGCATTGAGGAAGGTGACCCTGCATCATTTCAGTCAGACATGACGTAGTTTACTGTACAGTAGGGTGGTCATGCGTGAGGGAAGACCACATGCAGCTGACTCTCCTGAGTCTTTGGCCTTCTCACATGCCAGAGAGCCTGTGTGCCGCCCGATGACACACTAGCCCGCCTGCAGCTGTCTCTGGAGACATCCTGCCAATCACATGTCATAACAATAAGGTGTGTAAGCGATCCTTGACCTTAACACATCACCCCCCTCACAGTGCGAGAAGATATACTATGGAATGTGTCTGAGGTGATAGCATTGGAACGCTGATTGGGTATTTGGGTTGCAAGGTAAGGTTTTGGTGATTTTTAATAGAAAAAGGAAGGGTTGAGGAAGCAGAGAAAGGGAGGAGGCTTTGATTTAAGTCTATAGCACAGCTGAAAAAACATTTGACCTAGACATTCCGTGGCCAGGTAGTTTGCAATGTTTCAAATGGTCATTAGTTATTATCTTTTAAATATTATTATTACTACACTTTATCAGCATTCAGTCAGTAAGGTCTCAGTCATGTGTAGCAAGGTTTTGTATAAATTCAGTTGCAGCATTGGACCACCTTGACTGAAAGCCTCACACTATGAACTGCACATATTGAAAAGTAGGGTAAGTGCTGACTAAGATAAAGTCAGCGTTTGAGTACTAAAAATAGCTTCCTTGATGTAACCTCACATTTAAAGTGGTTGGAGAAGCAGACAAAAGCTCTCCTGCGCTGCCAATGCAAAAACTCAGTCTAGGTTAGTCAGAAATATCATGTATCATCATCCCATATGAATTCCTCCCTCTTGTTGCTATGGAATATTAAATGTTTTTAGTTATCATGTTTTCCGTGCGTCTTCCTTTAAAATGAGCTTGAGTAAGTTGTCCTCAGTCGCGTTAAATATGATCGTATATGACCTTTAAACGCGGTAGAGATGTCACATGTTTTAAGCAGTTGTAAAATAAAAGTGCTGCAGCTGACACAAAAACCAGTTGAGAGGAAAGTGATATAGAGGTTTTGAAATGGACTGCAGGAAGAGGACCCCGAACACATTAATGCTAACAGCTGTCAGGCTTAACTTGGTGATACTTTTGAGCTGGTATGAGGTGGATATTTTAGGGGGTTGGAGTAAAGGGAAGACAGAATCTCAAAAAAGATTTGTAGATATTTGGAGCTTCATCAAAAATTCATCAAAAAAAAAAAGCATAAGCCCAGATATTCCAGCATTACATTCTTGTTTTTATGGCCACCATAGTATCTTGCTTTCCCACTTTCATTAATAACAAA
>NW_023339718.1:17062386-17067186 GCF_004916995.1 Morone saxatilis
AGCTTCAGTCAGATTTGATTGCAGAAAACACTATCATACATTGTTTGATTAATGATATGTTGCCTTTGGGAATTGGTTGCAGATGAAGTTCTTCCTTCATTTTCACAAACTAGAAAATCGAAAAGCGAGTGGTGCAATGTTTTGACAGTAGCTGTCGCATTATCTCCAGCTAGTAGGGAGATTATAACCTCCAACTTTCCTCCCAAGTCACACGACAGTCACAGTAAATAACTAACAGAAGTCCATTGTTCGCCTGAGCAACTATAAAACAGCAATAAGGACAGTTTGACCATCTAGATACTAACCACACAAAATCATACAGGATTTTGAAGGCAAATATTATAAGCCCCCAACCCTGACCATAAATACCCTGAATGCTGTTTTCTGCATGTGGATATGGATTGCTATTATTAACACTGAGGAATTATTATTATGGTTATAATCCCATCATTGCTCCATTCACCAAGGAAAACCATTACAGACAGTCTGTTTTCAGCCGAGTGTAGGCAGCCCTAACACTGATCAGGAGTTCATTAGTGTGGTCCTGAAACACAGGGGCTTAGTAATCAGATTCATATCTTAATTGACTTCCTAGACAGTCTCAGAAGAGCCTTTTTATGCAACCCACACGCCACTATAAGCCTACACAAGGCTCTGTGTAAGTGTTACCATCAGCTTACATTAGGAGTATAATGAGAGATTGAACAAAAAAGTATCTTGTTGACACTTTTTTAAACTGTTTTTAAAAAAATATTATTTTGAATGCATGATGAAGTTTTAGCCTTAGCCTATTTATGCTTCAGTAAGCATTTCCCTACAATTACTAAAATTCCTTTTGCTATCCTGCAGATAACATCTTGAAGAAATGGGTTTTTGCTGTTCAGAAAAGTCACTGCAATTTTCTAATTCAATATTCTGGTGCATGAGAGCTGCTGTCAGTGGAGAAATTGGAATCTCTGCGTCATAGATGGTATGATGGGTTTCATCCTGTATGTCACACTGTGGTATCATGTGTCAAAAGATGAAAATATTAATGTTGACTGCAAAGCTGTGGCCTCGATATGTGTGACCTGAACTTCTAGGCAGGCTTAAACCACAAAAACAAGTGAAATGCTACTTAAATTACTTCAAAGCTAGTAGGTTTTTTCTTTTACACATATTTTATTATCATTATTAGAGTAGATTTTTGTGTCCATGATTACCAGATCCTTCCACTCAACCTGTTTGGGAAAAGAAGGAAGATATTTGTTCGGTGAAGACACTGCTGTGTGATGAATCAAGATACAGACCCGGGGTGGCACCCCTTCATGTCAGACACTCTAATCTCCTGTCTGTTACACCCTGGCAGGGATTTACCGATGACTCCACTTCACCTTTCATCAGGCAGAAATCATTTGAGAGCTGGAAACAGTCTGAGGGTGTCTGTGCTGGTTTTACTTATCTTGTGGCTTACTCCATTTTTTCCATCTTATTTGCGATTTCAGTGCTGACAGAGGATTTGAATCTTGATTTCAGTGAAGGGTTAGTATTTATCTTTTGGAAAGGCATATTTTTAAAGAGCTGAGAGAGAATATATATAGACTAAAGCCTCATGTCATTGTTTTAATAGCCCAAATTAAACGGGTTGAGAATAACAATTGTCCACTGATACATAATGACATGAAATGCTGATTTAATCATTCAACTTGTAGTCCCTCTTTGAACTCCTGTAATTAGCACTCTTATTGTTGTCCTGTTGTCTAATAGGCCAGTGAATGGTAAGCTACACTATTACCATAGTGGTTTCTCAGGTGTCTTGGAAACTAAGGTCAAAGTTACAGTGGTAACATAATCACCCTTCTATTCTACTCGCAGCTTGGACATCAATCATTCTCTCACAGCAGCACTGTACAGTATAGTGTTACAAACCCCAGCCCGGATTTAGAATCTAATATGTTGAAATCACAAACGTAATTTTGTCAACCGTGCAGACAGGTCTGAGCATGATAATACATGGTAAAACTATAATAAAAGTGCAATTGAACACACTGTAAGGCACTGGCATGGCCATCAATGACAGTTGGGGTTCAGTGTCAGTGTCTTGTTCAAGGACACTTCACCATGTGGACAGGACGAGCTGAGGATTGGACCAGCAACCCCCATGCGACCAACGAAACCTCCTGAGTCACAGCTTTTGAGACCACACAGGATGTTTTATTTAATCCATATAAAATTATAATCATATAAATATGAATTAATATTACATTTTCTTGTTCAGGCTCATTGCGGGGCAGAAGCCTATCCCTATATGTGAGAATCAAAAACCACACAAACACACTGTTCCAGTTGTCTGTGTGGGGCTAGCACATAGTCAGACAGACACATTCACATATAGGAAAATCATTATTCACCTGAACTCTGAAAGTAAATCAGAACAAACCCAGCACAAGGAGAACATACAAAGTACACACATGCAACATTTCACCCACACAGTCAGGTTCAAACCCAGAATATTGCATTGAGACAGCAGTGCTAACCTCTGAGCCCTGCCCCTTGTCTATACTAGCAGCAAGTCATCAAGAGGCAGTTGGAAAATGTCAAACTGAAAATAAATGGAAAGGCAATATTTTACATGGAATAAATACAGTCTGCAATATGAAATACCCTCAAATCTAGTGGGAGCAGGTAGGTACATACATTTTTCAGTATCCATCATAGCAGGCTCTCAAACACTATCTTCACATACATACTACTACATACATACACATACACACACATACACATACACATACACATACACATAGTCAAGTTTTCTTTCATTTCTTATGTCTAATGAACAATGGAAGATCATTTTTGGGGCAACATATTTCCTTTTTTAGCTGGTTCCTCACATGCAGTCTGTATGTC
Source organism: Morone saxatilis (assembly GCF_004916995.1). Lineage (NCBI taxonomy): Eukaryota > Metazoa > Chordata > Actinopteri > Moronidae > Morone > Morone saxatilis. Next base: position 17,065,273 of record NW_023339718.1, read on the forward strand.
CCGGTCAAGGAGGTGCCAACTTGCCACATGGCTCTGCTAGTCTCCAACTGGGACCAGCTCCGGCACCCCTGCTGCTCCGCGCAGATGGGACAGGCCACTAGTGCCATCCACTGACACAGTACTTGGATATTGTGTTAACTTAAGATACCAGATGGGTGGTATCACATGAGGTCCCATTGTTAAACCAAATGCATTGTGGGCCCAAACCCTATTGTTATTAGTAGAAATGTGAAAAATATGCTCCTAGAGAGGAGACCGTCTGTCTTCTTCTACAAGCAAAACTAAATGCTGAAGATGCGCCTAAATAGATTTTTTTTTTTTTACTAATTACAACACTACACCAATTATGCTATAACTATTTGTTTTATTTGGATTTGCCCTGGTGTTAGATATAAGAGGTAGGTTAGATATGTGAATAGAATAATTTCCACTCTCTCTCATAATTGAATACAGCATTTTCCAGTATATAAACATGTATTTCCAAATGGTGGTTAAAATGGCATCAGAGTTAAGCTACTTTGCCTGGTCAGTAATCCAACCATTTTGATACTAAAGCAGCACAATCAAGTCCTTATAAACTCATTCATGCATTGATATCAATCTTACGACTACATATTCAGGTCCTACCAGGAGGTAAAAGGCTGCAGCAGCAGGGTAAAGGTCAACTGTTAACCAACGATTCCTAATATGAAACAATTAAACCTAACAAAGTGCAAAAGTTGCTAAGAGAGCATATTTGTACATGTGTATTTGTGTGTGCTGGCATGCTAAGATTAATTCCTAATGTGTGAAATCAGTGTGCAATAAGCACTGCTTCTCCCATTGGCCAATTCCCAGGTCTCAGAAAATATCGTTCCCCAGGGTGATGTTTTGTTATTAAATTAATTTAACCATAAAGCAAAATTTAATACAGTGGTGCAACCAGGCATCAAACTGTTCTTTTCCAGACTGTCTGGCAACAACTGCAGTGTGTGCTGCAGGTCCAGTATTTCGTGGAAACTCAACTATACCTGCCAGTTACAAGTCTGAGTGGCCACAATAAGCAGCCTTGAGTTAGTGTTTCTGACAGCAGGAACAGATGATGCAGCACTTCAGACAGAGAGGTAATTAGCCACAGAGGAAAAACAGACCACCGGGAGAGCTTCGACAAGAGCTGCCAGCCCACTCTCATATATGCAATGAAATTAGATGACAGAGTCAGATGATGTGATGGTCTGATTGGTCTTCTTGCACCCTCAAGTGGTGCTACACTGACATGACAGGGTGAGAGAGGACATGGCAGCTGATGTTGGCTCATTATGGCAGGGCTCTGCTATGCATTCACTAAGTATAACACATAGAGATTCACTTTTGAAAAATAAATTGCATGTCCAACACCACATGGCATGAGAAACATTTGAGAGCTGCAGCTGTAAGTCTGAGACATCAAGATGAACAACCTGAAGTTGCTCCATAATCATGCCTTATTAATTCTGATTAATGAATGTTAGCATTCTCCAATAGACATTCTTCCACTGCTATGTTTTCAAAAGGATTTTGTATCACCAGAAAAGCATTAAGTTTAATGAATGAATTACATTTTTATTAGTGAGTCATGCAGCTTGGTCCATTGGCTTACAAGACCCTACAACCTCACATAAGCCAGATCAACAGAGTTGTATGCAAATTTTAAACAATACTACGAAGGAAATCTGACTCGTTTAGCTTTCACAATCAAATGCTTGGACCTTCATTGTTTACTACAATATTCATAACTCACTGGGAAAGGATTTCTTTGGAATACTGGAGAAATTTTAGCAAATACTAATTAAAGATCCTCTCGAGACAGAATGTGTGTCTAATATGTTGTTTCTGAAAAAGAAAATCCACATAAAAATCCTTAAAAAGACATTGTTCTACTCTTTCTACCTCATT
>NW_023339718.1:17067230-17080475 GCF_004916995.1 Morone saxatilis
TCATTTCTGTAGTTTTCCTGCTGGACACAAGATGTCTCCTACTTCACTTCAAGTCCATTCTCAGTGTATGTGCACTGGTGGCTTTAGGTTTCTACATCACACTTGTATACGTTGCATACTGGAAAGAGTGTGGGGTAGTAGTAAAAAGGAGAAATTATGTTTTGTTTAAAAATAAAGATGAATATATGTTTACATTTTCTTGTTTAGGAGGAAAATCAACATACAAAAGGGATACAAAAAAATTGGTGTGATCTTTGGTCAGTTGATTTTTGCATTAACCATTAAGCTACCAGCTATAGGCTGACTGCTCACGACACCAACCTGATCCACCCAATCTAGCAGAAAAATTTAAATAAAAAGCTAAAAGTAATGGAAATGGTTGAAAGGTTCAACTTCTGCCACCTAAAAAATAAAAAAAAAGACCAAGCTTTAATGTTCCGGGATCACTGAATCATGTATTCACACGTGTAGACATGGATCCACTACATCCATGAACCCGAACTAATGAGGGGGGGAGGATAAAGGAGGACTTGAGCTCATCTGATTCATTTGCCAGAAAGTTTGTGAGTCACTGCTTTAGGCCACTGCTGCTTTATATTGGTTACAAATTAAATACAACAGGAAGAATAGGAGGAAATTAAATATATTCTGCGTCTTTGGTTCTCACAATGGCAGGATGAATGGCCAGTAATCTAAACTGTCCCCTCAGAGCAGGATATTATATAATCTGTCTATAAAACATGTGATATATAGCTTTAACACAGCTTATAAACTCCGGCGTCAACAATCAATTTGGCCTCACTTCCAAATATTCACTGCCGCGACTTATAATTCCACATTGACCATTGATTACTTTTACAAATCTGAGCCCTCAAAAGATGCTGAGCAGAGGAAAATGACAAATCACCCCTCCTGCATAGCACGGCTCACATAATGCGTCACGTCATGGACACCGGAGAGTGGAGGTGTGTAGCGGGCCCATAATAAACTGACACATTGCTTTAGTGAACATGGCAGGAAGCAAATGCTGGACTGCCAAGCCAAAGACCCCCTATCAGTTTATAGATGTAATGGATCCAGCAGGCAGACGGAGCCCGTTGGCCTCCACTGGCCCTTTGGATGTGCCACGGCACATAAGAAGCTGCTTGGAGCCAATGTGTGCATGCACGGAGGGTCAGGCTTTTTGAGAGAACTGAGGCGTGCGCACAGTACAACCATTCAGACAGCTCACAGAGGAGAGATGAAGAGAGAATGAGCAGGTCTTTATGGGGCAACAGCAGGAAAACGTCTGTTATGTAACAATAACACCACATGATGGCAAAGGCTGCACAGTCTTGGGTAACTGATCGTGATACATGTTGATGGTCTCCATTTAAATGGACTTCTTTTTTTAATAATACAATTCTAAATGTTTTCATGTGTTTTATATCTACTGGTGGAGATACAAATCATGGCAATAACTTGTCCGACTTTTCTTTATCCCTCAGATGGATGAGATGATTCCCTCTAATATATTTTTTCCTCGGTATGTCTGTCAACTATCACGGCACTTATTATAGTAATAATCTGCAAATGTGACTGAGCCACAATCATATTTTAACCAGTCTTAAACACATGACTAAGGTCCCTATCTAACTGCAGTAATCTAACCTCTTTTTTTGCCATGAAAGTTAAATTTTGGCCTTGGATATAGTTGTTTTGTCAAACAGTAGTGTGACAGCAATCCCAACTCCATTTACTAGCTTTTTCCAGAGCTTTCATCTGCATCACACAGTCTTCATCGGTGGATGTAGTTGACATGTCGACATCATCATAGATCTGTTGACATGAAAGCTCTGTATCTCTTACGATTTTATCCAAAGCAATTTGTTGGTTTGAAGGTTAAGCATGTGCTACGCCATATGTGCTATGGCTGAAAGCTCTGAAAAGCTAGTGAGTCGACCTTGAGTTTGCTTTTTACAAATTCACTGTTTAAAGGATAGGTTCACCATTTTTCTAGCCAGATGCGCGTATGAAGATTGAAACAGGTTTCATTTAAAGGTGAACCTGCCCGTTAAATACAGATTTCAGCCAGTCAATGACATTAACCACTAAGGTGGTCGAGGTTCCTTCATTGTCTGCAGCAATACCCTTTTTAAACATGAAATTTAATTCTTGACCTTAAAAGTAGTAGTTTGATAAAACAATTCCTTGGCCCCCTAACTAGATTTTTCCAGATTTTTCAACTGTATTATCAGTGGCTGGAGTTCGCCCTTAGCACTCGTGCTTAATCTTAAGCAGAGTTAAGAAGTCCCAATATTGCTATATATTAGCTATTAAACTTGCATGTCAACAGATCTCTCTCCATCAAATCTGCTAAGGATGTGATATGATTGAATGATCCACAAAGCTAGTAGGTAAACCTTGAGTTTGGATAGCTTTATAACCTTTTTTTGTACATTTTCTTTTTCTTTGTAAATTATTGATTTAAATATATATGTTTCATGAATTCCCCATTGTTATAGTAGAGTTGCTTAATAGATAGACACCAGAAAAAAGGCCAAAAAGGAATTAGTTATTATCCCATGGCGGTCTGAATGCTGTCTGACAGGCTTTTCCTGTCATGCCAAGTTTTCGGCATGGAAGTGGTCAATCATTAAACTGCAGAAAATTGGCACAGTGTATCAACTCTTGGCAACTTAATGATAATTCAGCCATTTAATATATTGGCACCAACATCAGTCTACGAAAAAAAGAAAAAAGAAAAAAGCAGCCAATCCCTACTTAGGACAACATGTACAAAGCTGAAATCAAGGTACTGACATAAAAAGATTCCAAGCTATCAATCAGCAGATGAATCCCTAATGATGTGTTGACAAAAGTGTTTCTTAAGATGGGCAATGACTTTATAAATGACATTACATGTGGCCAGAGCGTATAGAGCAAAGGTCAGGGAGGATTAAAGATGGATGAGGAACCAATGTCAGGCGGCGGGGGCCCAGTGCCAAAGGTGTCGGCTGCTCAGGTGTCACTAGCTGGCTGTGTGAAGAGAGAGCAGAGAACAGGAGATCAACAGCTGTGGACGTATCAGATCACCTGGTGGAAAGAGACATTCAGCTCCGTACCTGGACAAGAAAACAGGTAAGATCTTTTTGCTGTGATGTACTTTGATGGAAAATTAGCGAGCAAGGAAGAACAAAAGAAGACTTTAAACTCCTTATTACAGATGATCATTAGAAATAATTCTAAGCACTGTTATTATCGACAAGGTATAACAAGCAGCAAGGGACAAATGTCTGTAAACGTTGAAGTGATATACCTTCATGTCTTTTCTATTAGGTAGATTGAATAGTCAAGTAACTTATTTAACACATTTTTACACAGTGGTGGAAAGTAATGAAGTATATTTACTACTGTACAGTACTGTACTTTACTTGAGTATTTTCATTTTCTACTACTTTGTACTTGTACTTTTTTTGACAGCTATAGTTACTGCAGACTGAGATTGTACTAATGAAACATGGAAGCCATTCATAAAATAAGATGAATTGTTAAACTACATAAAAAGCATCAAAGCATCAAAAGGCTCCGTACTTATTAGTTTATCAACACTTTTACCCTTGATAAGTACACTGAGTGAATATACAAAAAAAATATTGCTGGATGTGTACTTGTACTGGAGATTTTTTTCAGTGATATATATCGATATTTTAAAAGGCAGGGATAAATGACGCATTATATTCTGATCAGGAATGACATTAGTTACACAGACATTTAAATTATTAAATAGCATCAAAACTGAAGATAGAGTAGATTACAGCTGCAACAGTTGGTTCAATTTCAGATGTTAAAGGGTGCAAGAAAGATTACGGCAACTGCTCTAAAGTGCTTAAAATTAACATTTTGAGGAGTTATGACTACCTTCAAAATGAGCTGCATTGGAAATACAGCTTTTTTTCTTGCTATTAACCATCTGAAGCTGAGGTGCACTCATGCATACAGAGGCTGCTAATCTCAGGACATGGCTGTCTGCCTGCTGCCTCTGGTCCCAGAAGCACTCAGCCCAGCAGATGACATGGCCATAGATTAGGTTACAAATAGTGTACAGTCACTGACAGGATGGGAAGGAAACAATGGAGACTTGTTGGCGTACAGTAAAAAAGATCAATGTCATCTTAATTCATCTTCCCCAAGGAGGATTTATCTTGTTTTTAGCACATGAGGCCCAGGTGGGAAGATTTTGTTCCTGACTCTATTCACTGAGCACAGTGACTTGTAAACTCTCATCTCACTACTTTTTTTTTTATCATCCTCACCTGAATTATATCCCACATGCTCTACTCACACTGATGGGTGGCACTTTACATTACTTTACATATTCTCAGTAATTAGGTAATAATGGGGTAATATTAACCTGGTTTCACATCTCGGAATCACAGTCCACACCTCTGATTCTTTCTTAATCAGCAGGTAATGTCTTCAAAAGAACGATTTTCAATATGTTAGCCTGTTGTTACCTTATTATTATTATTATTATTAAGCTATTGCTATTTTTATTTTTTGCTCCGTATACCATGAATGTTGATGTTGTTTTGCTCTTTAGGCCATATATATATATAATTTTAAACTTTGGTCAGACCAAAGCTAACCCATGCTATCACTATTTATGCTAAGCTATACCAACCCTGGCTCTAGCGCTGTACTTAATTTACAGACATAAAAAGCGTTATCTTCTCATACTGTAACTTTCAGCAAAAGAGTGAATAAGTGCAATATCTATTGCTTCGGATTATACCTGGTTATTACCTCTGTAAATATCACAATACAATTTTTATATTAAATGTTATTAACAAGATATTGGCCCATTATTACCTTGTAGTTGTGATGCAAAGTGCTGATTATCATGGTTACAAAAATATTGCACTCCCAACTGCCTCTAGTTCCTCATAACTGTGTAAATTGAAGCATTGTTTTCACTCTAAAATATATATATTTCATGTCAAAGTCTGTATGTTGCTGTTTCTGTCTGTGCTGATATGAAGTTGTATCTGTATCCTGTTCTGTGTAAGAATCAATGAGAAGAATCAGGAGAAACAGCAAGACTCTCCTTCAGGATCTCTTTTATAGAGGAGTCCATGGAGGAGACAGAGATACTCCTGTAAGTGTGTGTTTCTGATCCATAATCCTGACTGTCAGCTCCACAGCTTTATTAATGGTTGTTTAACTCTTCTAAGTAATAATATTACTGTGAATATTATTGGTTACGTAACAGAACATCCTTTTTAATGGATTAAAAGAGTAAGAAAGGGGTTTTTCAATGTTTTACAGATTCCAGCTCAGCCTGGAAGAGATGCTAAAATGATCCACTCCATTGCCAGTCTGATCAGAGCGAAGAGCAAACTCCTCCTCCTCGAGAATCCTGACACTGTGGAGATCTACAAGGTGAGCATTCAGCTTTTTGAACAGTGTATTATTATCATGACACGTTCACTTTATTACAGGTTGAGAGCTCTAACTGAAACTAAAACACAAATGAATGATAAGAGATAATAGAGAGGCTGATGGAGCAGATTTTGCGTTTTCTTTGTAACTGTGGTTCTCAAAATACATAACTAACTAATCTTAAATTCAAAATTGTTTATATGTTTAGAAATCTGCCTAATGCCAACAAGAACAGTTGGAAACAGTTTTCATTGGAATACATTTTTAAAGAAGAAAAATACATTTTAATAATGTGCTCCCTTGGATTGTCCAGAGTAGCAGGGTCACTGGAAAGAAAAGTTGCTACTGAATTTTTTAAATATAATTCTTCAATGTTTGTGCCACAGCCTCAGCAATGTTCCCTTGTGTGTTTGTGTTTTGTAAAAATTATAATAAAAACTTTTCCTCACCTAAAACTCAATATGGTGTAGTATTGTAGTATTGAAGTGGTAACCCTTCCTGTTGCAACACACTGAGTTTGAAGACTTCCAAATAATAAATACATCATGTTGATATTTTATATAGGCTACCCATTACATATATTGATTCCTTTGCCAAAAAGTCACTAACAGATAAAGAAATATACATTTTGTTATCTTACATAATGACGTTTATTAATTTATTAATTTAATAAATAAATTTTTGCATTGTACCCAATGTAGCTGGATGATTCAACAGCCCGTTCTAGCAAAACTGGTAAGGACGGTGTCTACCTCCCAGCCATCACAACAAAGGTATCAAGTCTAAACTCCATCAAAGGGGCTCTCACTCAGTCCTGCCCTTACCTGTATGACAAAAGAAGAGGATCTTTCTCCTCAGTATCCTCTCAGAGAACTGGAGCCCACCCTCAAAAACAGGTAATCTGACATCTGTTTAACTTCCGGTAAAAATGCACACAAGAAGCTTCTTTTCAAAGTCAAACCTTTTCCTCTCTCTCCACACCAGAGTAACCTAAGGGCACAAAAAGAGGCAAAGAAATCCAACGTCACTGTGACCATGATCTACCTTGGACAAGGTCATCGGGGCTCAGGGTTGGGGTCAACTCAGGATGAACTGAAGGTCCTCCAGCAAGTCAATGGAGGGGAGAATATCTGTGTCTTCAAAGGCCTGCTGACTCCAGGAGGTAGGAGCTGTGAAATGTACAGCTGTTGCTAAGAATGGCCAAGAATGTGCACAAAAGAGAATTTAAAAATACAATATCTAAAGTCTTTAAAACGTCTTTGTTATTAGAGTCATTTTCAACCATCTATAGGCGACCTTAAGTTGTTCTCCCGCATAAAACGAGCCCAGATTAATTGAGTGAAATTAGAGGTGTTAGCTTCCCTGTCTTTTCACACATTTAATTACTCTTCTGCCCTCAAACCAACATTGTAAAAAAGGATGATGATGAGGATGTTGGCCTGAGGCAGTATTTGAGCTGAACAGGAGTGGAAAGATGATGTGTGACCTGATAGACTACATCACATAAAAAAGTCAGTAGACAAGACAAGTTATTTCATCTTTGCAGCTGGTACATGTTGATATACACTGTACAGTCGTAACTGCAGGGAGGGAATCGCAATGTCAGGCGAAGAAAGAAGATATGGATTTCTGCTTGGAACTGTGTGTGTGATATGTTTACACAATCTTCTGTAGCTGTATAAGATTAAGGAATAAACGAAAGGAGAAGACAATGCACGTAACTCCAAACAGTCTATATAGAATTTGGAAATGTTTACCTTTTAATATACGTTACACATGCAGTATACTGTATTCTACAGTATATACATATTGGCCACACTGGTATTTGTGGTTTTATTGGAATTAATTTTTAAAGAAGAAATAGTCTGAAAGATTTCGACAGTGGGCTCACTTGGATTGCCCAGAGTAACAGGGTCACTGCAAAGAATTGTTGCTATTGAATTTTTTAAAAGGAATTTCTCATTGTTGCGAGCACCAAAAACAAAATATAATTTACCTTTATTGTATTGGAGTGGAAACAGAACGCAGATAGATATCTCAAAACCTGGGGAAATAAAACCAAACGTATCTGTATAGATTGATACAGTAGCACTACAAGGAATATATTTCTTTAGTAATTTAAGTGATATTATATATCTGATTTTCTTAGTTTCTCTCTTTTCATTTTTCTCTTAGAGCTTCTCTAGACAGTAACAATGACTGTCTGAGAGTGGTTTACAAAAGACTGAGCATGATGGCAGAGCGACATAATAGTCCTCTTGAATTGGACATCTCAGATGTTGCTATCCTTTCAGTCTTACTCCACTCAATTGTTCCTAAATGGGACTTGATAAAGTCTGATTTTGGTCTTTAATTTTTAAATTAGTATGACATACTTTTCCCAACTGGGGGCTTGCAAGAAAAAAAGTGAAAAAAAGAAAATAAAACCTCACATAATTACAGACTGCTGTCTATTGAAATAGAACGAGGACAACGCTCTTTGATTGAAAAGCTCCCAGACATTACGCAATACAGGTTTTCAGTGCATGTATGAACGCATCTTTAAAGGAGTTATACAAAAAAATTGGCACCTGTCAAATTCATACTCCAGACCAGTTGGGGGCAACATATCACACCATAAGAAACCATTGACAGTATATGTAAGAAACGAGGACACAGTCCCTCCCATAGGTCTTTCTTTCTTTCAACAAACTATAATTGAGGGAACATTATACAATTAGCTACCTTTATAAGCTATTGCTATAGCCAATGTTAGCATTAACAGCTGTTTACTTACCAGTGTAGAAGAAATGCTGTGACCTTTTGTTTCTATCACATCTTTCTTTGCAGCCAAACATGGTTTTTGGGGCAGCGCTACACTGACTATTGGCTCTTGAGGTGCAAAGTGGTATTACAAGACAGGATGGGCCGAAGCAGGCTGGTTAGCATGCTAACTTCAGTAGATATCTCTGCAACCAAATACATAGAAGTGATCCTTTTAGTTAATTTTTGAATGTTTTAAATTCAAATTCTTGCATAATATGAGATCCACAAGCTGAACTGACAATTCTGAATCATCATTTTCACTGACTGTATCAGTAGCTTTTGACATTGGAGCTCCTCTCACCGGTAACAATTGCCATTGTCAGCTTAACAGCTAAATGCAGTAGCCTATGTTGATGCCTGGTCAAGAGATTACTGAAAGACAGCGGTAATCCCAGAAACAATTTACATGTAATGATAACTTACAAATAGGTGGTTGCATAGCTATTAACCTTATAATTAGTTATTTTATAGGTCAGATTTTGTAGTGAACTGAACATAATTCCACCTCTACAGGCTATCAAAGGTCAAGGTGAAATACATTAGGTATGCTGTATGCTATTTTCTGGATGCTGCCAGCACCATGAGCATAGAACCCAAGGGAAACCATCTCCGAACCTGTTGACCTTCACAGCAACATAAGCCAAACAAGACAGGAGATGACCATGCTGAATCTGTTAGAAAGGTCAAACATGATCATCTTCAATATTCAAGCAATGTTTTCTCTTTGTATCTTTCAGAGCAGTTCCAGTTTGCCTCTCAGAGACACAGAGGTTACCCCTTTAGTGTTACCTTGTACGTTAACGGCATCATGGTGGCCAGAATCAGTTCCTGCTGTGAGTACCGCTATGCTCCCGGCTTCCAGCAGGGCAGGAAGAGCTGCTTTAGGTTGTCTTGGCTGGCTGGTGGGATACCCTGTTACAGGTCAGATTTCTTCCTCTGGGAGAGGGACAGCATACCATTGGCAGAAAATTAGAAATTAGTTCCAGTCAAAACAGATTGGGTAAACCCATTGCTCTGTAAATATAATGTATTGTTGGTCAACAGAGGAGGAAAAAGGATGCATATTGCATGACATGAGGGAATGATGTTGGTGGTGGTACAGGGGAGGAAATATGAGTCATGATAAAAGAAAATTTTTCATTTTTTCAGATGTACAAGTCTCCGAAACAAATACAGCTCCTGCCAGCAGCTGAACAACGGCACAAAGGAGAACTTAATTCTCCCTTTAGAGCAGAGCCCTGGCAATGGTACAAAGCCTGGAAGTGAGTGTCTCAATTTTCCATTTCTTCCTAAAGCTTATTCATCAACATTTTTTTGACATTAGGCCCAGTCCTTGATTTTAATGGACTAGTTTAAAGACAAAATGTCCCACAAAGCATTTATTCTGTCTTTCATTTAGCCTCTAATGTCTCCAATGTAGGCACCATCGAGTCATGTCCATCATCCCCTCTGTTTATCCCAGCCAAACCAGAGAGGAAGTCAGTGAGGAGGACAAGAAAACACATCAAGGAAGGCGGCGGAGGATCTACAGACAGCGAGGACCCCACTGTAGCAGGGATTAAAGAGACCTCCAAGAAGAAACGACGCAAGGGTCAAACTAATCAGAGAGAGAGCAAAGGAAAGACAGCCAGAAATAAGAGCGAAGAGGGACGAGACAGTAAGGGCTCGGAGGTCTCGCGGAGGTCAACAGTGACAGAAAAATATAAAGACCAAGCACCGTCTGCCAGACCAAAGATGAAAGAAACCAGAAGTGTCACAGCGCTGCAGACTGAGCAGCCGCGATCGAACAAGACAAGCAAAGTTCTCGGTGAGCACTGTTACTCATCCTTGCTGGTTTCAGTCCTGTAAGAGACGCCGGAAAAACAGAATAAAATCTTCCATGCATTCCAGTGAAGCTACAGATGACCTTCAGTCCATCTGCATGCGGTATTTCCATTTAATATTCCTTGTGGAAGAAAAAAATGGGAAACAACAAGAGTGTTTCTTTTTAAAGATTCATTGCAGGATGAGGAAGCTCTGACTAAGCAGAATGGAGAGAAACAGAAGGACCTGGGATCAAATGAGAAAAACAGAGATGGGGAAAGACTGAAGGACTTCTATGAAGAATGTGTGGAAATAAGTGCTGCGTTGGAGCATGGCCCAAACAAACACAACTGGTTCAAGGCAAACAGTGAGTAAAGAAACCGCAGCACAGTAGGAACGAACTGGAATCCCCCTTGAGTGCTGTAACTGATTTACATAATACACGTTAGCAGAAGAAATAAAGAAGGTTGAATTTGCAATAAAGTGATACATCGAACAATGTCTGCTTGAAGGAAAATGGATGATGTGTGAGAGAGTTTATGCAGACATTGTTCACACAGACACACACATGCATGCATACATCTCACTGTTTGTCTATTGACCACGAATGCTCAGACAGAATTTTAGATTTCATTACTTGCATTCCCACATCAACAGTGGGTATCAATATCACTGTGTGCACTTGGCTTTAGGAGAGACAGTTTTATTGCGCCTGAATAGTTTTTTTTCTTCTCTTTGTATGCCAAGTATTGGAGAGGTGCCGGCTCCAGAAGAAACTCTCATCGTGCCCGCCCCAAGCTCCAGGCTCAGATGTGGAGCGTAGTGCAGAAAGTGACACCGTCCCACAGCCTGATGAAGAGCCAGAGGAAGAGGAGGATGCAGACAGCCAGAGTGCTGGCAAAGAAGAGCCGGTTAAAGAACAAGACCTGCAGGCACAGGTGTGTGTACTAACACAAATTACTGTGGTGAATCTGTGTTTCTGCCAGAAACACTTTTGGCATTAAATCCCTGGCAAAAGCCCTTGAAATACCGACATCCCTGCAATATGTGATAGAATTAAATTGCCAAATAATATAATAAAGTGTTAATATAAAAACAATTTGTCCTTTAAGGGGTTTATAGCCCATTAATGTTAAGTAGTTTTTATTGCCTGATATCGGATTGTCAAATTTTCATCTTCATTCTTACATTGCCTCCACTATAACCGATTTGCGGGTGAGGGGTATTTGATTTTCCCTAACCAGTCACTAGAGAACAACATATCTGCCTAAATCTAAAGTTATTTTGAGTCGACACTGGTGCGTAGCCATGTAACACACTGGTTTTACAGGGGTTTTAGGAGTAGTGCTAAGTAAGAGCAAACTACAACGTCTGGCAATAATGAGGAGACACGCCGTGTTTAGAACATCTATAGCAGTGCATACCTTGTCTATAGCGGTCGCCATTTTTGTTATTACTCCTCAGCCAGGCAATGCTTGATAACAGCTTGAAAATGGTGTTAGTCCTGCCAGTGGCTCTGATTGGCTATTTGTTAGTCCTCCTGCGGTGCTCACTGGATGGATACTTTTTAAACTGAGAAATGGTACCAGACCAGAATCAGTCAACTCGGCGAGCAGGCAGATTCAAAGGTTCGGACCCAGGCAATAGTTTTCAGCCTTTTTCCCCCGATGACACAGCAGAAACGATGTTGTAATAAAGATTAAAAATTGAAAATTCAAGAAGCAAATGTCATCCGTTCAGACATTAGCATTTAAATAAGATGATGCAGGGGTGAATATACATTTCAGTATCAGTGTGTATCTATTTCACACAACTCAAAAACATCAAATCTACTTCAGCAACAGGAATAGGGCATTATGTTATCAGTATGTACGATTTATTTGATAAAAAGTCAATTCATTCACGAAACAATTCTTCTTCCTTAAAGGACTATGGTGAGGTTAATACACAAACCGTTGTAACAAATGGTCACTGAGTTTTATCTGGGACAGGCAGGCTTTTGGCTCTGTCGTACCCGTAATGATGAAAGAGCCTTCAACAGTGCCCAAAAGATTCCTCAAGGTCTAGCAAAGTGGCCGACAGCCAGACCATATGTCTTTCTGGACTCTCACCCGGTCTCTGTGTTTAGAAAACCTCCAGCACCTGTCCTGCTCACGTCTCACTCCCGGCCCAGCTATGCTGCTCTGGCACACAAACAGTGAATACTTAATGTTAACAATACTCTTCTCTCAGGGCAGTGATGCAAAATGTATTGTAAATGTATGTACTTCTGCATGAGGGAAATAATGAATCTATCTGTGCTACAAAATGGGATTCCTTTATTTCACAAAAACCTGCTGTCTGGTGAACTGGAAGTTATATAAGATATTTCTATCAGTATCATTTATTTGTAGTGCGATGCATCCTCATGCGAGAGACTATTTCCCACCAGGATTATAGAACAGAAAAAAACATATAAATATATTGTTGTTGTTGTAAAATCTTGCAACAACATGTTTTCATTATTCTACAACCCTTGGCCTTATGAAATCTCTCCGAAGCCGAGTGGGTAAACTCTAAAATCCATATCCATCATTTCTTTCATCTCTTTAGTGACAAACCTTTTGGAGATATGTCTTAACTTTTGGAATTGAATTTTGTTCTGATCTCTTGCACTAAGCCAAACAAATCCAGAAGTATGACTTTCTCTTGGTTTGTAAGTGTAGCTTGATGCCATGATGACAGTGCTGAGCACATCCGATGAGGTGGAGCAGCTGGTTCTGCGGAACACGGAACTGACAGACGACCTTCTACTGAGCCTGGCGGGATCCCTAAAGAGCAGCTTGTCCGAGGTCACACTGCTCAACCTCAACCTCAACCTCATTGGCCCATATGGTGCTCACATCCTGCTGGACATTCTGAGAGTGAAGCCTCAGGTCAAAGGCTTACAGTAAGTCCCAGGCACCCCTGGCCCGCGTTACGACAAAATCTGAAATAAAGAACAATTTAATGTGGGAAAAAAACACTGAATTACAAGCAGATCCAGGAACATTGGCCTTTTAAAAGTGTGACTTTAGTAAAGAACATAATAAAAGAGACAGTAAAAAGACGTAGCTAATCCAAGGACAGCCTTGTCATTGCTGCATAAAATCTTAGCCTTTGACTGTTGAATTACACAATTAATCTCTTTTATGTGAACAAGAAATGCCTCCAGTGCCTCACCTCCCCCCCCCCCCC
>NW_023339718.1:17080493-17086985 GCF_004916995.1 Morone saxatilis
CCCACAAAATACAGTAAATGTGCAAGAGCTTGTCTTTGTGCCATTTTTCCAAAGATGTATTGACGGAAGTAGAGACTTACAGTGCATGCTGACATGTGCGAGGTGCAGAGAAAGCGCAGCTCGTCACCACATACATTTCAAAAGAAGAGTGGGGCTTAAAGGAATAGTTTGACATTTTCTTATGCCTACTGGGCGGGAGAGGTTACATGAGAAGACTACTAACTATAAGCGCTACAGCCAGCAGCTGATTAGCTTAGCTAAGCACAACTGCTCTGAGCAGTTGCCAGGCAACCAACAGAGACTACAGGAAGTTACTGGTGTCAGCCAAGAAACATTCACATACCCTTTGTAAAATAGCGAATTTCCGAATTTATACTTAATTGATACTTTATTGATTAAACAAACCATAAATGTTGAACTATTCCTTTATTGTGGAGAACAGTGCAGCATGTCCCTGTAAGAGTTAAATGCTTAACTAAATGATGTATAGATGTATAGATTTCGACAATAGCCCTGGATGCATAATTTCAAACAAATCCTTAGATCTTTTTTTGACTAAAGATACCAAATATTAATAAAACAGGGAAATGTGAAATCAGCCTAAATACGACATGCAGAACATTTATATTAGGTATAATGGTCTTGAAGCTGCAGAACAAGCAGATACAAAACATTCATGTGACACTGTCAAACAAGGTGAAAGAAAAAAACATTTGTAGCTTAATAAGGGAAAACTTAATATCAGGGTTTGAAATGAGCACTTCATAGAGGATTCAGAATCTCCATGGTTACCAGTTTTTCTCTCTCTCTCGACAGCTTGTTTGGAAACAAACTGCGTGACCATGGAGTGCTGACCCTGTTGAATGGAATAGCTGAGCTGCAGGAGCAAACAGCGAGAGCTGCTGCTGCCATCCAACAGGCAATGCTTTTCCCATCTGAGCAGAACATGCTTCTGCAGGTGCCCACCGGATGGAGCTCTTTCAGGGTTTTTGCGCTTTTAGAACTGGATATTGGGGGAAATGGCTTAAGCAGCGACGGGATAAAGGTGTTAGCATCATATATGAGGCACCACTCTTACCTTCAGTATTTAGGGCTGGCGCAGACCAGCGGTGCCGACCTGGCGGCATGGAAGGAACTCTTCGACAGCCTCAAAGGAAACAGCTCGCTGAGTCAGATCATCCTAGACGAGAACAACTTGGGGGACCCAGGGGTCAGGCTGCTGGCCGACATGCTGAAAGAGAACATGAGTCTGCAGCAGGTGGATCTGGACAGAAACGGCATCAGTGATGTGGGAGGAAACGACATCATGGGGGCCTTGTTATGCAGGACGCAGTTCCCGATGAGGCATCTGAGCCTTCAGGAGAACATCATTAGTGCAGGGCTAATGAGTAGAATACAGGAGCAGGTTAAATGTAAATGAATCCTGCAGGACTGAGAGAACCCAATTCCAAACCATGAGAACCTACATAGCATACACAGCACTGACTTGAGAACTGCTAAGATTTTTTGTTTACATTTTGAGGTTTTGAGAGGAAAAAACCTGACTCATTTGGCTTGGTCGACCTTCAAACACACACACAAAGATCTCTTCCTTCCTATAACTGGGTGGCCCTGCTAACAAATGCTGCATCTGAGTTTAGCTCAGGCAGGTAGTGTAGGAGGCATGTTTGCTTTAGGGCTGCGCTGTGGTCTTGATGCGTTTTCAAAGAGATCTCAATAAACAGAACTTTTCTTCTTTGTGGTGAGGTTACATCTTCACCTTGAGTTTTTTTTTCTTCTTCTTCCCACTAGCATTACCCCTCATGACTGTGTACCTCCTACTTTGCTAAAACTGACTCCAGCACAAGGCTCACTGATCCCTCTGTCATTTTATTGAATAATTTGCTGCCTCCTGACGAAAACCACAGTGATTCATTCCACCCACGGTATTTACAGGTCATGTACCTTCAGAACATTTCAGTGGCCAATCTCCTTTCTCCACTTCCACAAATCAAAAGAGAGTTATGGACAGCTAATCTATGCCACGTCAACTACCCTCATTTTGTCATTCTTGTCTCTTCATGTGCTAGACAGAGCTGCTATTCAGAATGTAAGTATGATGGGGGGGAAGAAAAACTAGGGCAAATTCATCTGCATTTTGAGGCCGTCAACTCATTGTTCTATCAACACTGACGTTCTGAGAATAACTGAACCTATGATCAAAGCTTGTCAAAGTGGTAATTATCTCCTCCTCTCAGGGCTGCCAGTAGTGATTCTGCTGAAACCAATCCCTCCATATTTCATCTGCAGTCTTTGCGAATTCCTTTCTGCGGAACCCCGATAAAGACGCTCTCCGAAGCCCCAGAGGATGACAGATAAATTAGACTGGCGCACCTGAAGATTACATCTGCAAAAGTCATCCTGCTCTGCTGTATCGGACTGAAAATGCCTTTATTTGTTGTGTTGTGGTGGCATACATTTAAAACTCTGTAGACAAGATGTCTGGTTCTGGGTGTCTTATTTTGTAAGTCAATTCTTGGTATCTAAAGTCTTACAGATAAGCCAGCTAAGATTTTGCTATCAGCACTATAAAGAGCCCAAGTTTCTTTTCTTTTTGACTGTTGATCTTCTAAGATCTCAACAGCCACATTTGTTGTAGATTGAGCACAAAACTAAGTGGTACACCATCATGCCTGGCTGAGCATAAGCTGGAAAACAAGAGCCGCACTGTAATTCACAGACTCCTTCGATAAGGCCTTCGTGCTTCTCTGTTACAAGTAAATCTCAGATCAGTGACCCCATTGTTCATCTGCTAATGTTATCTGTATTTGGCCTGAAACAAATCCTGCAGTGTTACAAGCTTCTTTCAACCGCTCTTCCAAAAACAAGGCCTTCAATCATAGAAGCTCAATCTGTTAGGAATTTACAGGTTTGCTTGAGAAAGAGTTTCCCCTTTCAGGCCTTTGTAGGTTAATGTATCATATCTCTTGGTGCTTTAACTGTACAGTCACATGAGGCCTGGCTAGTGAAGTGTCCACTGTTGTACAGCCCAGAAATAATCAGGCTACACATCATTTATCAACATTTTGTTGATAAGAACTGATCTATAAGACTAATAGATGAATTACAGCTGGAAAGTTGCATATACACCTTTTATGGTATACAAGGGTTTAGTTTCAGACAACCAGTGCTGTGGGGAAAATGGAGAGTGGAAATTCTTGGGAATTGAGTTTCTTGACTGTGACTTAGGGCAAAAACAAAACAAATGAAGTGAACAATGCTTACTCAAGGGAAGTTCAGTGATTCAGACTTCCTTTACGTTTCCTGGGCAGGGTGATGCAATTTATTTCCAGCATATGAAGGGTCAATGTCTTTGCAGTTTGCAGGGCATTCACTTTTGATGTCTTTGTAATAGAGCACCTCTGGATACACACAGATAAGCAAAACATTTTCAACTTCAAAGTGCGTCTCTAGGGATGGCGATGTCAGGTTGGTTCACCATTTTATTATATGTATTGATATTATCAACAACAATCAACAATATTGGATGGATTGCCATACATTTTGTACAGACATCCCAAAAGGATGACTTTGAATAACTATGGTGATGTCCTGACTTCTCATCTCGTGCTATCACTTGATTTTTTGACCATCCGACAAGCACTTTTGAAGACGCATACAGCAGCTTCAGTCTTGTTACATCTGTATATGTGCATGAAATGTAAAATAAAAAACTACCTCTAAAAGGTATCTGGGAAAAAAAATTGCCTTTAGTCAGACATTGTAGACAAGAACACCAGTCCATTGAAACCCTGCTTAATTTCCATCACCACCAAAATTAACACCAAAGCCTGCTGGGACTGACTGGATCCACTTGCAGCATCTGTGCCATGACTCAGTGACGTGAGGAAATGGATGGGCAGGGGTGTATATTTGTGTACAGTGGGCCTGTTTTCAGCCCACATGCAGAAAGCCAGGTGCTGTGTTTGTATTTACGGAAGCCCTGGGGGAGGTGGACCTCTGTCAGAACAGCGCACCGTCTGTTGGGTCCATTGAAGTCCGCTCTGTACTGACCGCAGGCACTCTCTAATTTGTTTTGTCTAGTCTGTCCAAATCAGATGTTACTTGTGCAGCTTGACCAATTGAAGGCCGTCTGTGGTTAATGCAAAAATATTTTTTCACATGGAGACTTGCTGCAAGCCCTGAAACATGGCCTGGCTTTGTGGCTTGCTAAATAGAATCACTCTGCTAGACTATGTGTGGATGGAAAGCTAATCAGGTACGCTACAGCATGCACAAAATACTATGATGTGTTCTTTATTAACAGCAGCATTAAGATCTGTGTCTCTATCTTTCTAACCTGTTGCAGTAAACAGTCAGAGAGGAGCAGGAAGTTGATGTTGGCTCATACTAGCAGAGGATGAATGTGGAGAGGCCTGGCTGAGGATGAGAGTGAAGGTTTCTAGATTCGTGAGATGAGGCACTGCAGTGAGATCTCTTAGTGGGGCCTCTCCATAACAGATCCCCCTTTCATTGTCCAGAATAAGCAGGGAATTTATAGACTGCAATTGTATTATCATAGTGGTGCCTAGGGCAAGATAAAACTGAGGGGTCATGAATAAAATTATGTTTATTTTTCTAACTTTTCTAAAACATTGCTATTTTCTTTTCTTCTAGGTTGTTCTGTCCCTCTAGGCTTCCAAAAATGATTAAAATTAAACAATCTACGAAAATAATAGTGGATGACATGAGTAGCAATATGTGGGTCTAATGCAACAGCCCTTAAAGTCTTCAGATTATAAATAACTGTATGTTCAGTGCGCCCTGCAATGCCACATTCTCTACAGTGACACAGCATTGTGACAATGGTGAATAAAAAGTTTTAGAGTCCGCTCCTCAAACAATGGCTCCTGCTGCTGTTTGACATTTGGCAGAAAGAGCAGCTTTTCAATATGGATTATTCATCAGCGGTTTGATCCTCCACTCAAATGTCACCACAACAATGCCTCCAACTTGGCAGCAGCGTCTGTCTTTCTGCAGCTCTGCGGGGTAAGGAATTGGCAATAATTACCACATCTAATGTGGCCTTCGGAAAGATTCAGACTTTGTGTTCAAGTGCTTTTGCTTTTCATTATTATCATTACCATTTTATTGAGAAGTAAGGAAAGAAAATGAGAATCTTGGCTTACCACATTACTGCAATATTGTGCTGCATGCTCTGACTTATGATATCTTCTGAGCTGTAAAGATGCCTAATGCATTAAATGTGTGAACTGCTGCAGTCTATCATAGTGCTTCAGATGGATGTAACAGACCTGTGGCCATGAAAATGCATTTATTTAAATACAGCTTGACCTTAACCCAAACACCAAAACATGTCCTTAATAACAACCTGCCATTCATGAAAACCTGAATGCTCCTGATATTTCATCATGCATTATTTGTATGGGCTAAACCCTTTGTGAAACCTTGATTTGAGCTGTAAAGCTTGAAGTTTCAAAGCAGCACTCTTTTCCTTTTTCTGTTAAAAGCTATCTCTCTTTGTGCTGTAAAGGCTGACTCTGAACTGGTAGAAGATAATGTAAATTAGTTTTTATTTTTTTTTAAGTCTTTACACCAGCATTAATTGATTTGTTGGATGTGAGGTAGCTGTAAGCTGTAAACACAGATTTGACATCATCTTGTAAAGCTGATACGGGAATGTGTTTGCAAAAAGTTGCCTATTCACACATCGAGCAAACACATGACATTTTGTGTCATGTTTTGGTTAACTCAAAGAATTTTAGTACAATAATCACTCTTTTTTCATGTCTACCATCTCCCGAGGGAAATATCTAGAATTTTAGCAGCTAAATGCTCCACTGTGTTAATAGCTAGTTGCTGCCTTTGTGAGCCTGTTATTTGGTGTTGGGCAGGTGTTTATAAAGGTGGGACTGGTGAGACTGAACCAAAACCGTAAAAAAAAATGTGGGCCAAAAACCAAACCAATGAGCTTCAAGATGCTAAGACACAGAGGACAAATGTAGAGTCAAGTGATAATTCTGTTTGTGTCATTAGTAGCAACCCCACAACTCACATTATACATTATATCATTTGTAAATCTAAAAGTCTTGATTAGAGAAGCTTTAAAGAAGAAATTTCCTGTATGCAATACTGCAAGTGTTTTTGTTTACAACACTAATTCTATTTTGTAATATATTTATTATAATATTAATATAATAGTAATATTATTTCCTTAAAACAATTCAATTCAATTTATTGTCCTCAAAGGGGGAAATTCATGTCCACATCACTGCACCTGCAGGCAACACCATACACTCAACAAAGAAACACGCTATCCACAATTAACAAATCTACAGAAAAACAAAAACAAAAATAAAAAACAAACAATCGAATAAATAATACATGACAGGTTACACACTTAGTGCGCCCCTTTGTTTAAAGCAGCAATGCAGGGATCAGGCTTTTCCCATAGCGAGCTTTCTTGCACCTCAATGTTCGGTACCTCCGTCC
>NW_023339718.1:17087030-17090409 GCF_004916995.1 Morone saxatilis
GTGTGTAATGTCCAGTTCTATTGTGGTTCCAATACGTGAGATGGCCTGATATACATTGTGCATCCAAATCGACAGTTCAAATCCCTTATATATTTTTGTTTTAAATCACTGAAAACAAAGAACCTAGCACCAGTTAATATTTGTCAATTAATTTTCTATTAATTTTAATTGACTACTGTTTCAGCTCAAATGTGTTTATTCATTTGATCTCATGGTTTGTCAATTGAGATCAGTAACTGTTGTGTAACCATTAAACCTATTCAAAACATTGTCCTAATTAGAACTTATACGGTTCCATCCTGAGGCGACAACATATTAGAAACAGAGAGAAACTATTATCACTAATTTGGAATTACCTAACAAGGATGAATAGAACTTTTCTCTAAATTTCCTGTTGTAATGTATGGAATGGGTAAACACAGCACTAGGGCATGCACTTATTGGATCCAGCTGTGCCTGGACAGAGGTTCCTGCATTCAGCTGGCCCCAATTCCCCAAGACATGAGAGTAAAACAAAAGACTCTGTGTTTATCACACAAGAGTTTCGATCTCTAGAGCATGACATGACAGGATACATGTGCTATTTTCGAAGTTCATATTTTGCGGCCTGTTATAAAAATAGAAACGAGAGAAGGATAACATAAAATGATCATAATCCCCTCAGGGATTCTTCTTTTGGTGTTCTTACTAATCTCAGAAATTACAGCCACAGTCAGTAGAATAAATCACTGCTTGCACAACCAACTGTTGCTCATACATGATGTGACTGCTCTATTACCTAAAGATGATTCATATGCATATGGTATAGGGATGCTAGTTACATTGACACTGTCTGTCTGCAGGAAAATCTTCCAATTTCCTGCAGACACTGAACTTCTAATATCCATCGTAATGTCGGGGCATACAGGCCAGCTGACTTCTATTACCCACCACTGGTCTGGAGTAAAAACAGTCACAGCGCCTTTCCACACCTGTCAATGGTTATAGACAAGGTCCAGGATGGCAGTCATATGTGATGAGTGGAAGAAAATCAACTCATAAAACACTAATAGAAAAACTTGCCTCCGGATCTCTTAAAAAAAAAAAAAAAACTCTGCCTAATTTCTCTTTCCACCAGAGCTCTTTCATGGTTTCCATGAAACAGGCTTTTGGCCTCTGGAGGAAAGTCTTTGCTTGAATTGGACAGAGACTCTTGCTGAACTGCTGTCAGGTAAGAAATCGGTGATAAAATTGCCGCGCTCCAGTCCTCAGGTCACATAGGTAAATATAACTTTTTGTGTGTCAAGGACCACCAACATATGTATCAGACCACTGTGTCCTTAGGAACCATATCTGGGAAGACTTTACATAACAATTACACAAGTTTCTACAGCCTGCGGTGTATGGGAACGGATGGATGGCAAGAGTTATTCCAGCCCCAGTTTCTTCAGTCACTGCGGATTAAAGTAGGAGTTTGGTGTCAGTGCAGCAAAACCCTTATATATCTTATGGCACTGAAGCCATAGAGCACTATCCCAGAGTCTATCCCATATACATGGTCCTGTTAGTGCGCCAAATCTGCAGTTAAAAATAGCCCCCGACTAGTGCAACAACTATTGGAAAATGGTAGCAATCTTCTAATCTCATCCCAAAATATTGAACTATTTCTTTAAATGATTTCTTTTTTTTTTACTTGTCCACCCCGGCGTGCCTTTAAGAACACTCCAAGCAGGTCCCTGGGACACAGTTTGAGAACCACTTCCATAGGCTGCTGCAATAACCATTACAAACCCCATGAAACATTACACCCCAGATTGGAGATCTTCCTCTGCACTCTTCCACAGGCTGTGAGGACATAGCCCTTCTTGTCTGTGAACTAAAACTTGTGGTAACAAAAGCTCACATCCGACGTAGCTCCGACAGGTACATGGGAAGTGCTCTTTCAAGGTGGTGAGCTCCCTTCCTTCCTGGCCCTGAGAGGACAAACTGTGAGGGGGCTCTGTGTGAGGAGGAGGGATCCAGTTGCAGGCAGCTGAATCGGTGCTCTGTTGGGTCTCCCCTGGACACTGTCATAGCGTGTTTGCTGAAGGCGGGTCAATGAGGACTTTCTTTGGCAGAGGAATTTCACAGCACACGACAGCACACACACACACACACTGGAACCAGTGCAGCCCTGCAACCCAGATCTCTGCTGCTCTGGTGAGAACGGAAGTGGATGTTGGTGAAGCAGGAGGTGAAGGAAGTCTGTCACAAAAAGATGGTCTTTTGTTTTAACTTTTCCCTTTAATTTGTTGTAGCCGTAATGTGTCCATCTTATTGTACCATAGCGTGGCGGAACTGGACTGTTGTGAAGTACGAGCAGTAGGCGTGTTTACACAAATGCACATTTTGACATAAAAAGATTATACTTTTAGTAAGTTATACCAACAGATGTGTCTTTATTGTTATTGGGCTTCAGCTATACGGATTATATGAGGAAGAAAATGCTCGGGATAACAAGGTCCTGTATTTTAATTTGTTTTTAATTTTCTTACCAATAAATCGACCGGTGGATATTAGCTCATCACAGATCTCCCTTGTCGCAGATAAGTAACAAGACATTTGCAGTATGTCAAAGACTGTGGTCATTTTGTTTCAATTACCATCGTTTGTCCCACAAGAGAGAAATCAATTTGAAACAAACATCTCAACTCAAGGTCCACTTACTTGCTTGTTGTGGAGCTTTCGACCGTACAGCACAGTCCTCACCACCGGCAAAAGTTGCCATGGTACTGTAGGTATTCACACTTTAAAATATTTGGAGCATCAATTTCTCATCCATGTTGTCTTTAAAGTTGACTTTCATAGTTTAGTTATGACCTAGCGATGAGTGATACATCTGAAGTCTCTGTGAGTAAGTGGACCTTGAGTTGAGATTGCTTTGTCGGCTTTTGTTGGTCAACTTATTTATTTTCCAACTGTAAGTTTATTTACAGTATTTGGTCATTAGTCTATTTAATAGGAACATGAATGTGTCAGTTTGCTGAAAGGCTATTTTTCATCTGTAGTCCCTGGACAGATGATACACAGAATAGTGACAGAGTTCATATGTATCTAGATCACAACTCTTAAACGTACTACAAGGAGTTTTCACTCGTTTAGAAACACTCTCAGATTAATACTGATGCCTCTACACGACCTATAAACAAAGACCATCAGCGAGGAAACTGGCTTTTTCTCTATAGTTTTTCCTAATGCTTGCAGCTGGCCCCTTGAAATCAATAAAACGAGGCAGTAGAGAAACACTACTGCTTTTGCCCACAGGGGCCCTCAGTTTCACTTTTACAAAGAAATGGAAATCATGCATTGTTTTGTAGTTTATACCCTACCTCAGAAATAAAGAAAGATTCTATAATTTGAT
>NW_023339718.1:17090509-17099201 GCF_004916995.1 Morone saxatilis
TGTTTTGTTTTTTTTGCTTCCTGGCACGCTCACCTCCTCGCGCGACCCTCAAGGAACACCTGGAATGGAAAAACTTTATCTGCCTCGTCTGGACTGTAATGAAAACTCCCAAGAAAGAATGAAGTAACCACTATGGAGCCGGACAATGCCCCGTACTCCAAACTCAAAACCACTGGAGTCGGGGGGTGAGTCGATAAACGAAATAGGCTTTTTCTCTCTCTCCCTCTCTCCCTCTCTGTCTCTGTTTATGGGTTATCAGGTTCAAGACGGAGAACTTGGCGTTCTCGTGAACATCACCTGCGTCTAAATAAGCTTAGTCATGCCGCTGCACTGTGATATTCGTGTTAAGTTGCTAGTAGCGTTGGTAGAAGCTGATACAAGTGGTGTGTTGCAGAGTTTGTTAAGCTGTATCTCGAGAAATGACTCACATGTTAAAGTTAACACTTGAGAGTTTAGGCAGATGTGTACTCGAACAGGTGGTGTGGTTTAATAGGTTGCAGGAGGTGCTTATGGGAACTTTTATTTAGTGGAAGTCAGTGTTTGTCTGCTGTACTGCTCCTTGGAGTTGTGTCTTTGCAGCTTGTATCAGAATGAGCTGCCAAATGATCTGGGACTGATTTGAGGGAGATGTATGAGAGGAGGAGACAGTCCTCCTCCTCCTCCTCCTCCTCTTCCTTCTCTCTCCTCCCCGCTGTGCATCTCACTCAGCCGGTTGGCCGACTGTCCCTATGGGAGGGGGAATAAAAGTCAGATTGTTGCATCATATAACCCTGCTGGACATATGAGAGACTTGGTCACAAACTGCCCCCCCCCCTTCCTCTTCCCCTACCCTTTTTGTGGTTTCTACTAATGTCAGTGTGAGAGCAGTGAATGGGATATAAAGAGGAGGGAGGGAGAGTGTGTCAGTGGTTGACCAGTGGTTTTTTTTGCGGCCCTCCGGATAACCACAAATGTAAGAGATTTCCTGTAACTTTCCTTCATTATGGCACTTGTCACCGGGCCTGGTTCACGTCAAGCACCACTCGCTGCACACGCGTCCAGTTTCGTGTACTGCAACCCGTGCAACCACACAGTGAGCCCACCCTCATCAGGGGTTATTGAACACCTTTACAGTCCTATCCTCTCCCAGTGTGAGCAATCGCCTGTCTTGAGATATAAATGGCGAAGAAAAATCAATGAGGAAATTGGGTTGAGGAAATTCTGCACCTTTTTTTAGATCCATGAAAGGGATTTGAAAAAAACCCCACCTGTAGTCAAAAAGAGACTAGCATCAAGCTATAATCAAGGCGGTTTGTTGTTGTTCACGTGTCAGCGGTAAATGCAGCATTGATAGTTGAAACATTTTACTTTTCCTTTCTACCTTTTTTTTGTAGGTTTTCAGGTGATGCAGCGTGCTCACCGTGCTCTGCTCCGTAGTGACTTATCTGGTCAGGCAGCGAGATAAGACAAAGCTGGAAACGGATGTGGGACTCTGTGGATAAAGCAGGGCTGTTGTTCTCTTGCAGCAGGTCTGACCACTGAGGAAGTACAGGAGATTATGGCGTGTAATGAGCGTTGAAGCAATCAGTTGATTCATACGATAATCAGGCCCATCTGCTGATCACATCTTAGATTATACTGCGCTTCTCTTTTTCATGTCATTATGAGGACTTGAAGCGAGGAATGAGTAAATAAATGAAAGCATAACCAAATGTTTTTAGTAAGTAAAAAAAAAAAGGGAATTTGAAGGGAATTTTTCATTGCTTTTGACTGAACAATCAAACTTGAAAGATTAAATACGTGTAAATAAAAATCTCCTAAGTTGTCTGTGCCTCGACGATGTGCCATAATGTTTCCCAACCTTTTTGTCTTTCTCTTTAGGAGAGTTCTGATTCTTTGGACTATACTCTGTTGCACCTGCTCTCTAAGGCTAGCACAAGCACAAGGTAAGCAAACTGTAGGAAAACCACGGGTGGTTTTCTTTTTACGCAAAGCACATCATGGAGAAGGTAGTGTGCCTCAGACAGTGTCGCAAATGAGCTGAGCGGAAGTTACAGTGACACTTTCAGGTATGCCCTGTGCGTTACACCTCAGTGACACTCTTCAGACCCTAGACTAGATAATATTCAAATTATTTGAGGTTGAATAGCCAAATAACCACTAACAAAATAACCACTGTAAGTAAGCACATTTACCACGTTTATCCTTGTGATCCAGGGATTATCTATGACCGAGGTGATCAGCATCTACATTTTCCATTCAGAGCTCTCAGCGCTGTTTGATCTATCAAGGCCAGAAACTCGGATTAAATATGTTTACTCTTCACTGGAAAGCATATTAAGCCCAAATGATGTTGGAGATTGACTGCTCCTCTCTGCATTTTTCAGTGAAGTGGATGTTGTGTACTGAAGACTTGAACTGGATTAGTTAAGAAATTAGAAACGGCAGACGCCCCCTCAGAATATGGCTTTTGTTTTTGTGTGCAAATAGAGCATATCACGCTAACAAACAGTATCTGCTGCTTAAAGTACATTGTACATTCGCCAAAATGTGAAAAGAAAGAGCACGTCTTTTATAATAATGCCATTTCCGAGGTGTTTTGGACATTTTGTTGGATTGAATTGGTAAACCTTTTACCATTCTGTAGCAGTTCAGATCATTTGTCTCTTAGCCCAAACAGGCCTCATAGCCATCTCTGCTAAAGGTTTCCAAGGTGTTACATGACTTCTATACTAAGTGAAAGTGCACTCCGTCTCATGTTGACTCACATTCTGCCACGTCTCCATGTCTGCTGCAGTCACCTTTCTTTTCTATTACACAACTTAAAGACCCTTATGTTGTTTGATTCAGCTGTCAATCAAAATCTGCCAGATCTTACTCAATCTGAGCCTGTCCCAGTTTCCAGTTTTGGTTTTCATAATGTAAGCCACAGCGCTCAGTGATTACTGTTTCATGCAATTGCTTTGCAATTCTGCTTTCAACGTTGATATTTTCCTCCCAGCCTGGAGTCATAGATTTTTACGTGTAAGGAGGAAGTGTTTCATTTGCAAACTCTCAGATTCCAGGGAGACTATAAATTTGTCGCTGACTGTTGAAAGACAAATACTCTATGTTGTATGCTCCTTTCATAAGAACATGACTTGCAGTGAAAGTCATGCTTATGGAAAGTGACTGTGGAGGCAATTGTATTCTTTTTGTTTGAGTGGTGCTGGCTGTACTCCAGTGTATTAAAGGGCAAATCCAGGATTGGTGTACTGCACCCTGTTCTCCGCAGTTTAACCGCATGGGCCGTTACTTACCGTTACCGTCGCTACGCATGCGAAAACACATTGCCAACACATTTCCTCAGAAGGGTCAGGGCCTGATCAAGGTCAGCCATAGTACAGTATGTCTGGAGCAGTTTCCTGGGCTCACTATGTCAATCTCAACCTCCTTCCAGATGGTGGCTCACCTGTAAGTGCTGGGAATCTAACCAGCAACCTTATGGTTACTGGCTGACCCCCCACATGTACCTTGAAGCTTGCAGGATCATTTAGGCAGAGAGCAAACAGTTTGAATAATAAAGATAGTAAATAATTCATATATATATATATATATATATATATATATAAGTTAAGATAGAAAAAATGGAATAGAAAGGTACAAGATATAATGAAAATAGAAAAAATACATAGCTTATATGTTCACTATATATCGCATTTTATATACAGATGATGTGCGTCACAGCAGGAGGTAGTGGCACAGTGTAAAAATAAATAAAACAATTTTGCTTTAATAAATAAATAAATAAATAAATAAATAATAAAACATACAACCTGGGCATATACTCACTGGTGTAAGGTATTGGGATTTCCCATTGCTCATTCAGACCCTTCAGGAAAAAAAGAATCACCCATTTTAATGTGGCAAAGAAACTTTTGATTGAGTTTCAGACCTTAGCTAATATCTGCTGGCCAGTAGATGCATTTATGTGCTGAGTCAGAGGCCAGCAGTTCCCTCCCTGTTTCTCGAGAAAAAGTAGTGCAACCCAAAAACATCATAAGACATTCTTCATCTTTCTGCACACACAGGTTACATTGAATGTGAAGTTTTACTTAGTGCCAGCACACTAAATGTGTCTTTTTCTGTTCTTCTTCTCCACTAGGATATATTTACTGTGAAGCAGCTGCAGGAAATGTTGCATTGATGGCTTAATGCCTTAGTCTGTGCTCTCGCCTGCTTTCTGATAAAAGTTGTATTCTTTAGCAATGCTTTGTCTCCAGGATGTGTTATACTTTCCTTTTTTCCCCCTTCCCTGGCTCATCAGGAGGTAACAAAAAGCCTCAGGCGGGCCAGTCTACCCGCTTAGATTTAGATATGCAAGGAAAAGCCCTAAAGTAGATCACAAATCACATAATGAAAGAACAATTTTGCTTTCCTCATACCATATTAACAATTCAAATGAGTGCTATATAGGAAACTCAGCAGAAGACGGTCTTTGTTCTGTTTTCAGTTTCTGTTTGATGTTTCTTTTCCATGTGTGGGTTTTTCAGTGGAGCTGACCTCCCACTGCCTGCACACACTGAGCAGGGTTTCCCTCCTAACATGTCTGCTGTGTCTATACTTGTTTCTCCTCTGCTGAGCCGTAATTAATCATTTAGCAGTTTATTTTAATCTTTCCCACATTTGTTTGGTATTAGCCAGGAAAGGACGAATCTATATGGGAGCTTTTAGTGTTGACACTGCACGTACTGGATTCAGGATGTGCTGATTGGTCGCTGATGATTTTCATTTTATTTTCCAGCCTTGCTTAACCACACAGAAAGGTTTTGTTTACATTACGGACGACTTGTACTGGTGCCTAACAATGGACAATGGTATGATAATGGGAACATTTCCAGTCTGTTTTGATCTTTCAACCAAAAACAGATTTAAATTTCTAAGATCGCTGAATGAATGTTGAAAGTGATATTCTAGATTTAGCATAACCTTGGTGCTGTTGTTTCAGTGGTTCTTGGTTTGGGGCTTGGGACCACCATGTTCCGTTCAGGAATTGCAAAGGACAGCCATTTTTTGGAGTTGAGAGATGACTTAGAGGTCAAAAACATTTTTCCCTCTAATTTTAGCTTTACTTTTTGTGAAATACTAAATAATGTCAATTCAGTATCACAACCTAGAGAGGTTTTTTCTGTTATATCATGTTATCCTTTCTCTATGCGTTTTCTCTATACAATGGCTGGTCACTGAGATGCCGTGTCACAAGTTTAAAAGGATGAGAACCACTCTTGCTCAAAAGTAAAGGCTGTGTCTTGCTACAGTGAAATGTGGATTCAGTTAAACTCTTACATGAAGGCGTGGATCCAATTAGGAGCAATATAAAGTACACACAACACTGTAATGTGTGAAAATTACCCACATTTTCCTCCCATGAGATGCAAGTAGCAATTAAAACCTGCAGAAAACACTGCAGTATGTTTTCATGAGCTCGGGCTGCTGTCAGAGCGATCATCTTTAATCAACAGACATTACCAGATAAAGTGAGATGGCTTTTCTGTCTCTGTAATACACCTCTTACCACCGCTGTCTTCTCTGGGGACCCATTCAGCCTCAGTTTCCTGAGATCGGTCTAATTAAGAATGATGTAACCGTTACATAATTTGCGGCAATCCCCAAAACAGGATGTTGATGTGTGACCCTATCGTAAATTTTATGCAGCCTTTTTTAATTGCTTTTGCCGCAGGATTTCCATTCGTCTAACTTTAAACTTGTGAACTCCCAGCTTGGCATCACAACATAATTATCACTTATATTACTGCACTTTTATTTTTTCATTTTGTACTTTGATGCAGATCAGTGAATCACAGTGGGAGATTCTTAATAGGTGTCCTACACAAATTAATACAGTTTTGTCTTTTAAATAGCTCAGCATTAGATTAAGTGCGCATATAAAGCCAAATGCTTCATGCAATTAGCTTTCTCTTTTTCCCTTTTCATTTTGACATTTATATTTTGGAATAGTATTCCCTTTATGCCATTCTCTCAAACCTTTTGCAGTCTGTGCCTTTAGCAAAGTGCTGAATTAAAGTTATTTGGGAAAAAAAGGCCGACCAGTATATGTTCTGTTGTGTTATTTAAGCTTATAAGTCATGATATATTTTGCAGCATCTCAAGATGCCTTGAGTCTACAAAGCTAAGAGTCACTGACTTCTCTTTCTTTTGTTTCTCTGAAGATGTGGATGTTTTGCAGCAGCTTGGGCTTTCTGGGCGAAGGGCAGGTGGGTCGTCATCTTCAGGCGCTCGATCCATCCCTAATGGCATCATCCCCTTCAAGTCTGGAGTCATCCTCACCCCGAGGGCACGTATCCAGGTGCCTCTGCGCACTGTTATCCCCGCTACCTACAGCTCCACCAACCTCTCCCTGATCCTCAGCCTGTCTGTTCACCGCATCAACAGCGCTTTTCTTTTCTCTGTTCTGTCAAAGAAAAGGAAAGTGCAGCTCGGAGTGCAGTTTGTACCGGGGAGGGTGCTGGTACACGTGGGGCAGAGGAGCTCTGTGAGTTTCGACTATGATGTCCATGATGGCCAGTGGCACAGTCTGGCCTTGGATATCCAAGGCCACCAGGTTTTCTTACACACTTCTTGTGGAAAGAAAAGTCTACATGCAGATTTGCATTCTAAAAAGGCAGAGGCTCTGGATGCAGAGGGCTCTTTCCTGCTGGGCAAAATGAACCACAACTCGGTGCCGTTTGAAGGTGCCATCTGTCAGTTTGACATTTATCCCTCTGCTAAGGCAGCTCATAACTATTGTGATTACATTAAGAAACATTGCAGAGAAGCCGACACGTATCGGCCCGTGTTTCCACCACTGCTACCTCTATTTTCCACAGACCCAAACATTACTGTCACTCATATAACTCCACAGTCATTGACGGAGATATCCAACAAGGCCCAGAGACCTACTTTGACCTTCACTGAGGAAAGCACCAGGACTACAATTCTTGTTCCAACTCAACGCTCGCTGATGCTGAACAAAACATCTGTGTATCAGACTGCGAGCACTCCAAAACCTGGTGCTGTGTCTGTTTCTCCACCGGTTCTTCCAGGGCTGGAAAGTCCATTTAAATTTCAGACTCAAACTGCTACTACATCACTTAAGATCAGCATAACACCACCAAACCCCGCAGCAACTTCACACAACAGTGCCAGAAACGACACAAAGCAAGGAGATACTAATTCTCAGAAACCTTCTGGCGAGAGTACGGATTTACCTGCTTCCACCAGAGCATCCGAGATGAAGCCAAACCTCCAGACCACAGCTGCTTTCGCACATGGGTCTCCTTCAAACGCCTACCTTCCCCATAAAAAGCAGCTGACCACAGTAGCTTCAAAGAAACCTGAGCCAAAAGTGACCAGAGTGCAGGATGTCAAACCCACCTCGCTTATTCCAGTCACTCCAGCTGCAACAGATGGCTTCCAAACATTTGACCTGGAACCGACCCAGTTCTCACTGCTGGCTGGACCACCTGGACTAAAGGGAGAACCAGGACCGCCGGTGAGTGTGTGAGCTCTAAACAAACCCAACGCACACCTGCCCCTGAAATCCACGCATGAGTACATGCATGTTTATCATACCTATGAGTCAGTGCTTGTTTGTGTATGCACTGCAGGAATATCTGTGTATCGTATGACTTTCTTATGAGATAGCGTTTAGTGTTTATTTTATGAATGAATAGCTTATGAATTAGGGCATTTGGATTATGATGGATGCATGTTTTAACTCTTGACACATTTCTACGCTTCAGGCCAATTTCCTAATACAGCTTTGGATCACAATGCTATACAAGTATGACAAATAATTGTTTAAAAGTTGGTTTCTTTGATGTCTGGAACTTGTGCTGACGTGGGTGCTGACGAATCTGTTGGTTGTGTGGTTTTGTGAATCTGGCAGTCACCAATCATTACATCTCTGAAATGTTTGCTTATTTGACAATAATGTGTTGCTGTGTTAATGATTCACAATTGCTCCATTCCCCGTCCTCAGTGTTTTTTGTATGAAATACTTGCATATGGTGCCCTGTCAGATTGTTGCTGATTAATGTGCGATTTCCTTTTTAGCAGCAGTGGTAGAAATAGTCAGGTTCATAGCTGGCCTTTGCCAGTTAGTGTTTGTCTGAGTGAAGGGGCTGGCGGTGGGGTGTTAGATTCCTCTGAGTAGGAGTGTGACTGCTCAGAGAATGGATACTCTTTAAAGTAGGGTCAAAGGTAAGAAAGGATAAAGCACTTGTGCTTAACCATTTAGAGCACTACACAATGTTAAGCCAGTGCTTTGTCCCCATTATTGAGAAGCTGAGAGTTGTATTTTCCCATTTCAGGTACCACAGACTATTGATCACTTCACACAGCAAGCTTCAGTGTTAAAATGCTAGAATTAAAGCATTACTGATAAAGAGAAAGGTAACAGTCCTTTTCATCACATCGTCTTTAGACTGACCTTTCTAAGTTCAGAACCAAGTATTGGAGATGAACACAGTCGAAGTATTTCATCTTGTCGTTCATCCACCAGTGTTGACTGCAGAGTGTATACATTCATATTGACCATGTGGTCCTGTCAGGCATTGCTCAGTGTTGAACACAAAATGGTTACCCACATTTTCCATTGTAAAAAGACTACTCTGTCATGTTCGACCAAAAAGAATGTTTTAAGTTCTCCTGCTATGGCAGTGAGGGAAACCAC
>NW_023339718.1:17099210-17156560 GCF_004916995.1 Morone saxatilis
AGTAACCGATCAGAAGGACTTTCACCAATGTATTGCTTGCTAATGTTTAAGTATAAAGTCTGAACCGATTGCTGAGTCAGGTACAGAATCAAAATTATTTTCATTTTCTTCCGAATCATTTTAGAGATTACTAGAATTGTTGAGATTTTCATTCCTCTCCACTGGGATTATGGTTGACCTTAATGGGCCATGAACTGTTTAGGAAGGCATCAGTTTTAACTGCTCACAATAGCAGGAATGTCTTTGAAAGTAAGTACGACAGAGTCTATTGCAGCATGTCAGCTCGGATAGATAACAAATAATGATGAATTCTTCAACAGGCCTTAGCTCTGAAGAAGGGAGGATCAGAATTGACGACTGGATTATCAAGTAAAGTCTTCAGTCAGTCTTAAAGTACAGTTCTGATGCTTATTATGTATATGTACAGAATAACAACTCTGAAGAATTTCTTGTTCATGGGTTCATAATGGAATGGTTCTTTAAAACACCTTTTGGGGCTGTAAACGTATGATCAGCAGCAGAATTACCTTGCGTAGGGAATCACTGATCTGATACGCCGGATTGTTATCTTTACTATTACCTAATTAACCACATCTGTTATCAGCAAGCCATGATCAGTCTACAATTAAAAGTTTCTGACAATGTCATTGTAAAATTCAGTTTTATTTACATTTATTCAGTAAATGTATCAGAGGTGAGGTATTGCAGTTGGTATTGGGAGTAGAAAAGTTGGATTGTTGCATCCTTTTGCGCCCTCGTGAAGTTTTGGTTTTGCTTTGGAGAGAGGCGCTACCTTGAGAGTTTTGCACCACTGGGACCTTGTTTCTGTTTTCAAGGTTCAAATCTTTAATCTTGTTTGTTGCTGACCAAGACAAACACGGAAAGGTTTTCAGAGATAAAATTGTAGTCAAATTTGAAAGTAAGTGTTTATTTTGCTTTCCTTCACCTTGAACGGAATAGTTATTTGTTACAAAACAATCTAAAGTCAGGGTCTAACCAAGAGCTTCAAGTCATGAATATTTATCGTTTAAAAATTGTATAAATTCTATAAAGAGCTCTAGCGCTGCCTTGTTGCCCACTCCAGCAGCGCCTGCAGCTCTTACTGCTTATTATGTGTGGACAGCCTGATGGTTGCAGTCTAAAGAATCTAAAGGTTGCTGAAAGCCCTTTGGATGAAAGAGTATAATTATAGCAGTTGGTCCTGTCCGAGTCAGACAAAAGTGCCCTACACATCTGACATTATTACAGTAACCCAATTTCAGCTGGGCTGCCTCAAGCTGTTTAGAGGCCCATTTTGTTTTCCTCTTTCTTTAAACTTGTCGAGCCATGGGAAAATAAGTAACAAATCCTAACATCTCAAGCGAACTCAGGTTCCTCAGATTGACCCCTCATTAGATTTGACCTTTCGGAGCTTTGCTAATCCATGTATGAAATTGTTTTAAAGCTAGCTGATGCCCATAATTAATGTGATTGGCTGCGGCTGGAACCAGTGCCGACCTCCCTGCCAGTACAATGAGTCAGACTTACAGTCCATGCGCTGTAGTGGTTTTGGGTTGAAATCATATTGGCTGCAGTGGGACCGAGCTGCTCTAGCCTCTAACAAGACAGCCTCATGCCTGCCAGCATCTCACTGACTCAGTGCTTTGCAACTCTCAGCTAACTTCATTATTGAATAATCAGAAAGAAGTGCGAGATGTACTGTATTTACTGATTAAATATCAAGCTTGAGTGACTTTTACAAGATGTTTTAGCCTGAGCACTTGAAGCTCTTTTACTATTCATGACAGTTTAAGACTCCCTTGAAATGACACGACAAAAGGCAGCAACTCTTGCCGCTACTCTCTTTTGTATTTATAGACTTGCTTCACTCTGTCCGTGACATCTTTTATCTTTTATTTTTAGGGCCTCCAAGGACTTCCAGGGTTGCCAGGAAAGCCAGGGAAGAGGGGCCCAAGGGTGAGTATCTCCCAGTGACAAGTTTCCTACTTATCTTCCCAGAGTTCCTCTTTTTTTCCATTACCACTTTTCAGTTCCCCTCCAAAATCTTCCATATGTATTATCCTGTATCTTAATGATGCCTTAATCATGTCTGACCTGCATTATAGCACAATTACACCACTAGCAGTGCACTGACTTGGAAGACCTTTGAGCGTTTTGATCAAGCACTCAGTGACATCTTTGGATTACA
This sequence comes from Morone saxatilis, assembly GCF_004916995.1. Classification (NCBI taxonomy): domain Eukaryota; kingdom Metazoa; phylum Chordata; class Actinopteri; family Moronidae; genus Morone; species Morone saxatilis. The sequence continues at coordinate 17,101,399 of NW_023339718.1, forward strand.
GAGCATTATTCAGCCAGACGTTAGTTTGCTTTGGCTCTGGGTTTGATCAAGCTGTGCTTCTTTGCTGCCAAGGTCCATTTGTAAAGCTGGAGAGCAAACAACCATAAGCTACAAACCTGTGGGTTGCCAATGTAAAATTAATTGAACACATACGGTAGGTATTAGATGGTCATGAAAAAAATACGAGTCTATATACACATATATTACCAGAACAAGTAGTTTCTATCCCATACATAAACAGCAATGCTACTTAAATTAGGCTTAGGTCCTATGTTAACATCGGTGAATGCTTCTACTGTACTGGAGACCTCCGGTGCCATATCTCTTATTTTGGGGCTCAATGTCAGTCCACAACTGTGAGCTGCAGATGGAACCACATAGAGTGAGTACAGATGTTATGTTCAGTTAATGTTTTCAGAAGAAATATAAGAACTGGGAGATGATTTGTCCCAAAGGACGGTTTGCTATTTTAATTTATTTGTAAGACCTTTAACTGATTGTGTATGTAGTTGCTGCCGCTTCACCTCGCTCATTTGAAAATGAATGAAGCATAAGTTGAACTTGGCATTGGAGTGAGTCCTAAGCTGAAATAAAACTGCTAAAACTTAAGGCAGTGAAAAAGTGGAGAGATTCCTGGTTTGGTTGCTCTTTTGCAGAGCTCCTGCTGAAGTACTGCTGCAGAGCAATTGTGCTACTGAGGAGTGTGCGTAGGAGCTACCTGCCGCAGCCCGTGAGACTGTGCCCTGCGGTCAGGCCTCAGAGGGGTGGGCTGTGTGGGAACCCAATCTCTCTAAACAAGGAAGAAAGAGGGCTTTGTCCCCATCTTATTAAAGGCATTTAAGACCCTGTCTGGAGCTCAGCAGCTCTATCCAGTAGTACACCAACCTCTATAGAGTTCATTCATCATCAAGCTCTTGAGACCCAACTGCAGGCCACACCGACTCAGAGCAAAAAAAGGAAAAAATAAAAAGAACCTGAGGGTGCAGTTGAGATTTTTACTGATTGTTTTCTTGAACCAACAGACTTTTCCCGGATAGTTCACGTGATTAGGAAGAAATACCACACAGCTACACACATGATCTACAGAAAGCTCTAAAGTGGACTCTGGCCTGGGCATAGCTTATACAAACATTAGGAATAAAAGTGACATTCATTGTGGTTTATATTTTAAACATACTGTACTTGTATGCAGAAAGTTGATGAACAGTAACTCCCATATTTAAACTGTTTGGGAAGTCACACACAAGGTTTGTTTTGCAGATATATACCTTAAACTACAGTTCCATTGTAATAAAACTTAAGCTTGTGTCCATTTGTGTTGAAACTTTAAGTATTTAGAGATAAATCAAGATTTGTTTGAAAGAGATTTACAGGAAAGAAGGCTGAATGTGACCGTCAATCCTTGGTACTGCTAATAAAACATCTATTAAAACTGTTAATCGATTTTATACTGAAAAGTGCCAAATCAACATTTTGCAATGCATAAACTAGAGCATTGTTGTACCATTTTTGCCCCAATTTGTGTCCTTGTTTGTTCTTGTTACTTTTCAGGTAAATTATGTAGAAACTTGTGTATATAGATTGGAAAGACCGCTAAGGACATTACAATAAGATTGTGTCGCCTTTGATTTGTGAAGTTAAAAAGCCTTAAGACATTTAGGACATGATATATTCATTCTCCTCAGAATTGTCTGATTTGCTCAGAGTGACTCTAATGTTTGGAAATCCCTGCCTTTCACTTTTACCTTTCAAGTCAGAAGTCCTACTAAAATATGATGTGAACTAGTCTGCAGTTGCTATTGCATAAAATGTGTGAATAGTGTGACCTGTGAGGGGAGAGTGTAAGCTTCTTACTCATCACAAAAGCTTTACAGCAGTTGGGATGACAGAGAACCATCAGGGCTTTACCTCTCTGACAGTAAGGTGTCATGTCTGACTGAGCAGACAGTCTCACTGCTACCACCGAGCGGCATCTCTTACACGTGAGAGCGTCCACGTTCCTCGACACAGGCGTGAGCCCGGCAGAGCACCGGAGTTCACCCGGCCCTGAAGGGGAGGCTTGAGAGCGGATCAAAGAGGGCTTTGTGCAGAGAAACGCAGTAGCCAGTGTGCAGTCAGTATGTGACGCTGGGTTTCTGTGAAATTGAAAAAAAAAACTGCATAATTGTTTAAATAATGGTTGACACTATTATGACATGAACTAAGGAGTCTGTGGAGACTAGAGCAGTGGAAGCTGTTTTTGCCAGCACTTGATTAGTGCAGAAAACTGAACTGATTTATACATGTTGTTAAATTTAGATTATTTTAAAATGAATTACATGTGCATGAAAGAGCAGTTTCTCAGAGGCTTGATTAGGTTTTTCTCTGTCATTGGTTACACAGACGTTTTCAAATGTTGCTTGTACTTAAGCTAATAGGGAGCACATTTAGAGTTAAGTGCCAGGGGGTTCACCGAAGATACCAGCAGGCAGTTTGTTCATTCTTGAATTATTTCTGACAGTAAAACTGTGAGCATATGTACATTTCCAGATTTGTTGACCTTTAATCTAAACAACTTTCCATGTATTACTTAAACATTAATGTTAATGTACTGTACACATGACATTTAATCAATACCCAGCTGATGAAAATCTTTACATTGGCAACTCTCAGTATGTGGTAGGTCTACCTACCGCACAGTGCCTCTGGTACAAAGAAGGTGATGCATTTTATGTTTCCAGCAGCAGCAATTTGTTTTAAATAAATGCATAAAATAAAAAAAACACCACCTTCAGAAACATAGTTTCATGATTCATCAACAGAAAATGGTAAATGGTAGTTGCACACTGAAATGATTACTTAATTAACCTTTTTACAGAAAATGCATTGACTAAAAATTACACTTCCTGGCTGCAATTTTTTTAATGAACATTTGAAAACTTGATGATTTGGACTGCTGTATTTGTGGCTATTTTATAGACTTGACAAATAAATAATCCCCCCTAAAAAAAAAAAAATCAGTAAATTGTCAGTTTAATTGTTATCCCACTACTACTGGCCACACCATTTAAATCTTAGGGAAGCAATTAGCGCTTAGTTAGCCCCAAAGTTCTTGCCATAAAAAAAAATAAGATCATACACATTATATTGAACATATACGCTAAAGACATAGTGTTTCCTTTCGTGCCATCCAGTGAAGGTGTAAGTGGGTCTTTCCAGGGTTACTGGCCTATAAAACTGGTAGCCCTCCACGTGTCACCCCTGTAAAAGTCATTGGCCCACATCGTAAACCTGGTCACAACTTTGGCATATAGGTGCCCTTCATCTGCAGGCCTCAGGTGCGAGCGTGGGTTTGTGTATGTGCTGACGAATACTGGCTTTTCTTCTGCGTATGTTTGGGTTTACTTGCTCATGGTCGCTAAATAGTTTCTTGTCAAGAGTTCTTTCTTAATAATTAAGCATAGAGATGCTTCATTCCTCTTCTCACCCACGCGAAGATAGATAGACAAAGTGACTCATTCTCCCCATTATGGTCGTTTCCATTGGGATAACTCGCCCACTTTGTCATCAGCACCGTGCCTCCTCACCTTATGTACTAGCGAGAATGCAATTTGTAATACTCTGTCCCGACCTGCCTTTTTCTCGACGTCTCCTTCTCCCTTTGCTTCCTATCTGGAGATAATGACTTCCATACGTTTTAATATCCAGCGAGTGAAAAGGGGAATGCTCTGAATAGAAGAGGAGGAGGAAATCTGTAGATGAGCTTCTGTTAAGTGTCTCCATATGCCCAGGAGCGAGCGCCTGCAAGGAGAGAGGTCTGGCCAGTTTGAGGGGAGGAGAGCTGCCCAGGCTGTTTAACTCCTCTCCACAGTCTGATAATGGAGTGCAGATAAATAACAGAGACTGGCTGGATCACCCAACCGTACACTTACACCTTTTGGCCTTCTCCGTCTGTTTGACTCAGAGTAATCCTATCCCTCACTTTCACCTCCAGCTCGGGGGAAAAGGTCTTTCTTCACAACCCATGGAAAGTCTGAACAACTCAAAAAACGGGCTGAAGATACAGTAGCTTCCTGTTCAGGCCATATAAACATGTTTCAGTGCTTTCAGTTTTGCTGGGGAAGATTTTCCATGCTCAGCATTTAGACCCCGCTCCACACAAATGCGCAGTTGAACCGAAGACTCCTCACTTGGATGCCTTAGGAAGTTGTGGCTTTATTTTTCCAAACAATCCCTCTTTGCAGCTCGCTTGATTTTATAGTCCCTTCAACCAGAAAAAAATACATTTTGTCTCCTCATTCTCTGCTCCTGTACGTCTTCCTGAACGGCATTACTTGCAGGCGATAGTCCAATTTGATAAAACATTTGGCACAGATGGTGTGATGGATGAGTGGCCTTCGCTTTGTGGGACCCCAGAAACCAGTGGAAAAGTGTGGGGATGGGGAAAATCACATCCATATGTCATAACTTGGACAGGCAGGCAGGAGACAGTACATCTCACAGAGCACCTATACATAAACAGGGACCTCGGGGCGCTGCTGACTTGTCCCATAATGCAAACAGTGGAAAGAAAACAATATGTGCATACATCTGTGTATACCTCCTAACACATAGCACTAACCTAACCCCCCCTTTCCTGCTGAAATAGAGGCCTGTTCAATGACCCCGATGATCACCTTTACTCAGTGTCTTCCTTAATCATGTGTCTCTATTTTCAGGGTCCTCCTGGCCCACATGGAAACCCTGGTCGCCCTGGACCTCCTGGTGTAAAGGTACGGCATAGAAACAAATTAATAATTTTATACAACATACTAAGGATCCAGACTATAGTAATTGATTCATTTTTGTGACTCAAAGTGTTAAAGACACAATCCATGATCCCACATTAGAACAGCACAGGAACCTGTTATCACCTCCAAATTGATTGACAGGCAATTTAATAGACTAACACTAGACAGCAACCACACTTAAAAGTTTAAACTATTAAAAAAATACCGTTGCACTGGGTGACATGTTCCTTCATCACCATGCACACTGACACTGTAATTTATTTTAAGCCAGTACCACACCAAAATCTGTATTAAAAAAAGACCCCAATAAATACACAATTTTGCTCCTGTTTGAGTTACATTTTCTAAAAACTACAGAGTCTAGCTGTTTTTAAGGATTTATGTCTTCGGTAAGAACTAATGGGCCTGCGCCTGAGAACCACAGGCTGAGTAAGGAAGTCTGAAGCTATGAGAGATGGACTCACCACACTGTTTGTTTTGGTCTTTTCATGAGAATTGTCGAGAAAGAAAAATACAGAATAACAGCAGCCTTTTCCGATGCTGTTAGTGGTTAGTTTACACAGAACACAGCAGGGAAACTAGTCTGTATTTTCAGTTATGATAAACTGACAATCACAAAAAATCCTTTTCATATTTATATCAAACTCTAAACATGTACTGTATATAATTGCACAAGTGCATTAAGAGGTGGATGTATCTTTTAACCTATACTGTCTGCCTTGTCGGCACAATGCTGGATCCTTAAAGTGGGCTTGTAGATATGGGAAAACCTCTTTCAAACAGTACAAAATGATGACGTTAATAAAATATAATAATATATATATATATATATATATATATATGAAGTTTTTTTTATGCTACATACAGCATTATGGTCCACATCTAACTGATGTACGCAGGGGATTTTAACAACAACACAATTTTTTTGTGGTTTTCCTTTGTCATCCAATGTTTGTTTGTGATTTCACTTAGTTTGCATATCTGAGGTCAGGTCCTCTTGGCTTCACAGTACAACTCTTTCAGCCTCTTAAAAAGCCATTTGTTTCCCTTCAGGAGAGAACAACAGTTTTAAGCCTGTCTGACTCGCTAATTTGCAAGTACTTGACATCAGTCTGTGTTCCAGTTGATTTGAATTCAAGTCAACAGAGAGGATTGCTCCGCTTCATAATATGTCAATCTGATATCACAATAGAGTCTGTATGTTAGACTTTGCTGGCATGAAACGGAAAATTGCCCCGTCCATACCTAATCCATTCAAATTTCAGCCTTTTCCACACTGTCTTTCGACATAAGAAAAACCCATAATTGATACCATGCTTTGGCCTGCTTCAACCAGGGAAAAACCATAACTATTATATTGTACATATGTGTTACTGGAGCCTAACCAAACCTGGCATGGCTCAGTTTGACCCATTTGCACACAAACCTCAAACAGCAGACAGCCTGGCAGTTCAAAACATGTGTGTTAGCTGGATTTAGTTTAGAATATGTCCCTTTATCTGGGTGTAATGATGATAAATTGAGACACGATGATGATCAATTAACCTATTGCTGTAAGTAGCCTACCAGTAGACCTAAAATTAAATAGATGAAGGCATCAGTAGAAGGTACATATGCTCATTAGGGTCTTGAGCTTTCGGAAGAAGTTATCTCATTTAGCTTCAATTTGAGTTTAAACTGCTCAGAGGATGAAGTTTAGGCAAAAATCCTTAGACAGTGAAAAGACACAGTGCTCATGTATGTACTGTATGTAGCTCTTGGCAGGGGTTGCACTCCTGGCTCTGTTAAGAAATCACTCTAGAGAAAATTCCCACAAAGACTTTTAACTGCCAAGCTGTAGCTGACATGAACATGTAGGTTTCAATGGGCTGTTGTAGATTGGAAGTGCCGTCATACTTTTGCCAGTAACAAAGTAAAATAAAACCTACTCCTTTGAAGCCATGCATGTCTTTCCACCTATGACTGAACAGTTGCCCTTCGCAATAAGAGGTCTGGGAAAACAATAGCCCCCATGCTCCTTTTAAGTGTTAGCTTCAGGACTGCACCAAAGTGAGTCACAATACAGGATTCCTCCCACTCCCAAACTTCAATTTGTTCAAGGAAATGTGTTAGAACACTTGCAATCAGCTGATAACAGCTGTTTGATTGCGCTCCAACCAACTCAGTGCTGTAACATTTTTCTCCATATTCTTGTTTCTTTATGATAAGCAACACAGGAAATTATCTGTTTCTCCATGGACCTCTTGCATTACAATTGCATAGATAACTGGGCCGCTCTTTCACCAGTGCTGATGTTGAATGCTGACCCAGAATGTGCTGACAGGATTCCCACTGCCCGAAAAGGGAGAAGAATGTACACGATCACTCCCCTTAACTTCATGCTGGCTTGGTGTAAACCGACTCACCGGAGGGCATAAATGGACTGCACATTTGTGTAAATACAACTGGCTAGGCTCACCAATGAGTACTATGAGCTCATTACTCTTCGATAGTGTAAATGCAAATAGCAAACTCCTCTGCGCATTGCAAAGTGGAATGCTTTGGCAATGCAGGAAATATGCAGTGAACGTTGGTGCTGTGTCTACGGTTGAAAAAGCATTTCTAAATGTGTGAAAAAATGTTTTCTGTTTTTATGTTTTAGGGACAAAAAGGAGATCATGGACTGTCCCCTGGTCAAGCCCCAAAAGGACAAAAAGTATGCATATTATCATCTTTCTTCCCAGAAAACGTATTATTAGCAGACACAGTCATGCAAATTATCTTGGTGTACTGACCCAGTTTGTCCTTTTTTAGGGAGAGCCTGGTGTCATGGGCCCCCCAGGACTGCCTGGCCAAAATGGACGAAAGGTAGAAAATCTGATTTGTCTCACAAACTCAAACTGTGTTTTTGTTGTTTGCGTTTGTGTGCTTTTAAATCTACAAGGAAGTAACTGATATCCGTCACTGACCCTGTCCCTTATTTGTGAAAGTTCAAATTGTACTTGTGTGTGTGCTCTTTTTCCATTCACAAAAGATTTTTTTAGATGTAAATCAGACACTCTGAATAAATGAGTGAATGAGAATGGAGTTCTGTATACCGAGGATCACTAAATCAAACATAAACTTAGACCTTGGCCCACTCTGAACTGCTTTTGAGGGGGAAAGCTGTGAAATTGCCGTGTTTAGAGGCTCCAGCCAAACATGGATGTTTGGAAAGCAGCCTCTCATAATGCAGGCGTCAAGGAGCACACCTGTGTTCTGGCTCCCTTGTGGGTTAAAATACCAAAGGCTTGAATATTTAGGATGTTACATCATCGGTATCACGGCCTCCAAAATGATGAAGGCAGTTGAGGAGAGCTAAAGATTACTGAGGGAAACAGAAGTTTTACATGCTTCCTCCTGCATGTTGTGTCACTGACTCTCCGGAGAACAGTTCTTCCAAAAAGCAGGACATGTTATGAATGTGGTTTCTGGGATCTGGTGCTCTGGATTGTTAGTCTACACTATTTTTTTTACATGCCACTGAGCTGGGTTATCCTGACAGAGAGTGATGGTTAGCAGCAGAGCGTTTTCTTCACGGCCTTATGCATTTTATCCTTGGCCTTTTCCCAAAGCCTGTTATCCCACTCACAGTAATTACAGATCTCAAGTGGGCCAGAGCCTGTTGGATTTCCTACTATGCAGAGTGTGCAAATGACATAGAACTCTGGAAGTGAGTGACTTTGTTAGTTTAAATCAATATTTTTGCATTTGTTATTTTTTTAACATATGAGTATAGCTGTCAGGCCTAATCCAGTTGGTTCCCACTGAAGACGGTAATCAGTAAAACAACAGATACTTTGTATGATCTTTGAAAAAGCTCTGTTAGGCACTGTATATTCTCAAACAGGACTAAATAGTGCACTTGTTGGGGACTATTTTCAGCTGCAGATTGCTTCACATTTGATGCTTTAGTAGCCGAGTATTTACGGCAGCAGGATGGTGGTGGGATTGACTCAAAATAAAAAAATAAACCATAGTTCATTGTACCAAAATGTATGTGGCTCATCAATGTGCTCGTCAATGTTATCCACGTTCTTCTTAGCTCTGTGATGCCTTGCAGGAACTACAGCCACGCCGTCCAATTATTCCTTTGACTGAACCAGTGTGAGTGGTATGCTATGCTTTTTGGAAAAGACTGTAAATGATGTAGGAACACAACATGTCACACCTGGAATAGGATCATTTGATTAAACCTCTGCTTTCTACTACAGAGGGATAAGAGGACAACCTCAAGACCTCGCATCAGTAAGGAAAAACCGGTCTCGCCCACAATTCATTCAAGGTATCATGGGGTTAGAAATAACATGGATAGTTTTTGGGCAACAGTGGAGCTCTGTCAGGCAGGAGCTCACAGGCAATACTTGTTAGTAGGATCACTTCAATATTGTTTTTTAAGTGTTTTGATAGGATTGGTTACCATTAAAGAAAGTATCACTAAAACAGAGCCAGTGGAGTGGAAGTGTTTCACTCCTATAATCAACAACACGAGTATAGTAGAATGTTAGCTGATGGCTGATTCCAATAAACAGCAGGCCTCACAAAATCTTCCACCACAACTCTGCCATGTTTGCTATCAGTTACCTCCCAAAAGTGGAAAGGGCGACCATGTGCAGTTAATTTCCATGCCAAACATTTCACAAATTCAGCATTTCCCCCTATGTTGTTATCAGGGGACAAACCTCGGAAACAACACTTAGACCATTGTGGGATAGAAAAGCTCTCCACTGAAACCCCGTTATGTTAAATCCATTGACAGCTTTTTAAGTGGGGGTCCCCACTCTACTTACTTAGTGTCAGGTAATCTCCAAGATTTAGTTTAGGAATTAATAACTATGTATGTAGATTTCATTGCAAGTAACAGACTGTTTTCATTCTGGGTAAGAAGAAGGGAAACTTTACAAAGTGAATCACTACTCAGTCACCTGACAGTGTTGAAGGAACATCTGTTTAGAAAAACAAAGTCATAAAAACTTGTGGAAAAAAATCCTCAGACAGGGCTTCTTCTTTAAATTACACTGGGCAGTTTATCATCACACTACTCCTTTGTGGTCCGTTGTCAGAATTATACTCTGGTGAAGATAGAAATAAACGAAAACTGTGTATCAGTAATGCAAAAGGTCAAACGTCAGTTTTCGAATGCCAGTGCCAGAGGAATGCTAATTAGAAAACGACTGTCACACAGTAGAAGAAATCCTTTGTAAGCAACTTTCTCTCTCACTCACACATACACACACCCCGTCTTCATTTGGGACACAATAGTATGACTGCAATAATGCATTGGCGGGAGCTCCAACAATCTGTTATGCAATCGGACAGCACTGACTGTAAAAAAAACCATCTGGTGCGCTCAAAGTTCCTCCATTCAGTGTAGTAGCGGGGATAACTCCAGCTTGAAAAAAAGGAAGACCTCTTTGCGCCTTGTGAGTCATAGAACATGTAGTCATGGGAAAAAGCTGATAGTCTTCCTGCTGATTTATGGTAATTGGGGATCTTTGCTGGGTGTGGCCCACGTTAGAGGTTAAGTGTTTGTAACAGATCTCCTTTTCCTGCTCTGATGATCCGCTCAGGTGGGATTCTGTTCCCTCTGATCTGTTAACCTTAACTACACTTATTCCCCACAAGTCACTGCTGACAGCCATACAAAGTATAAAAATGCAGTTTGTATCCAGCTAATAAAGGCAAGGCAATCAGCTTGGCTCTGCTGAAAGCCACCAGACACCTCATTGCTTGCAGCTGTTCTTAACTCACTTAGATTTTTTTGATCATACTCTGGCACGGGAAAGCAAAAAGTCCTTACAGGGCACTTTTGTATTCACATTACGCTGAAATTCCATCATCTGTCACAGATGAAGCTCGAGGTTCGCTCACTCTTCTGCTCTTGTCTGACCAGCCAGTAAAACTATGACCTGCTGCTGCTTTATGGACCCTTTTCGCTGAGTTTTGTGCTCAGTCTTTGGCCCGCTTCCAGAGAAAGCCCTTCTCACTGTGGGAAATGTGTAAAGATGTAATGGGGAGGTTGCCTGGAAGTCAGTCAGCGGTCTATGCTGTAAAGTAAGAAGAGACTCGTGTGTGTGTGTCAAAACAAAACACTGTGAGGAGTATTTCCAGCTCTGGACCAGTGTGTATTTTACACAGCCAGTTCTGATCATGGCACGCTGGAATACCGCTCAATTTTTTATTAGCTGTGCAGCCCTCAAGATTTTTCCTTCCTGCTCTACAGCTTTGTATAAAAACATACCTTTATTTGCTGAGTGTGATTTGTCCAAGAAAGGAGTGTGAGGCTTGCCAGGTGGGAATACGTTTTTTTGTTTTATAATAAAAATAAAAATCTATGGAAAGCACAGTGTATTTTTTGTCTGCCAAAGAAAGTCTGTTACTTTCTCTGTAAGCAGGGGAGAGACACTGCTGCCGTTGCTGCTGCTGCTGCTCCTGCTTTGCCTGTTGGCTGCAGGGTTAATCTGGTGTGAGTTACAATAATTAAAACAGTTTGCTCTTCACAGAAAGGGAGAATTAATTGAGAATGTGATCTGTCGCCATTTTTGTGTCACACAATGGATTTACAGGACTGTGAAAGCTGCCCATATACCATACACATGCAGATACACATGCAGATACACATGCACACACGTACACAGGACAGACTTCTCTACTTTTACTGTACTCAGCTGCATTGGCCTTGCTGGAAGGCCCAGACACATTCTTTTGTCTTTTCGTGGCTGCAGTGCTTTGGCTCCAGCAGGAAACTCATCTATTCCCAAAAATCCTGTCAAGATATTTCCAACTTGAAGCACATTGCTGTCTTTTAGTAGATAAATAGACAAATAACCATCAATAAGGGGTTTAACAGAACTGTAGCAGCATCTGATAGAATTACTGTGGTTAATTGACCAGCATCTGGCTTTACTCTGTGTCCAAAAGCTGCAGGGGATGTGACAGACAATTTGAATCTTAAATAATAGTTGCCTTTCAAAGTGTGTTTACTTCTTTCTTCCTTTGCAGAGACTCTTTATTTGACTGAGGAACAAACCCTGACTATTTGTAAAAGATCAACTCATGAGTGTTTTTCTTCTCTGTTACATACTTCAGTGAATGCACAAGTTTAGCTTTCTGCTGATGTTTTAATGATCAGTTCTCACATCACGATGGTGTCAGAGGCCTGAGTGTATGAGATAGCTGTGGTATGTTTTCTGAAATGTTCCAATGGCATGTTATTAATTTAATTCTCTGAGTTAAGATGATACACAAGACCAATATTGACCTTTTTTTATCAACCTGGGACTTCAGCCTGCCAGCATGATTTTATTTAACAGCTTCAGGCATGTCAGTCTCACTCTGCCTCAGCTTCTCAACCCTGCCTGACCCACCGGTGGGTCCGTCATTATTAACTCATGTTGTGCAGTCAAACGATTTTCAAACTCACAAAAACTCATTTAAAATTCTGATCAAGAGTGCAAAGTTCCAGGTTTGAATATTTTATTGATTTGAAGCATTGAGTAGACACTATATATGATATGTGTGTGTAAATTGAAGTTGATAAAGGGGAAACAATACATTTTATTTATATAGTCCCTTTCAAAATCCGGCTTACCAAAGTGCTTTACAGGGTAAAAGCTTCAACTTTGGTTGTTTTAAAGTGCTTAACAAATAAAGTTGGATTGGATTGGATTGGTAAAAACTACAAAACAATAGGAATCAAACACTAAGAACCATAGCACCGTCAGTAACATATATAGAATAAGCAATAACCACTGTAAAATAAAGCAGTAATAAAAATGAAAAATAAAACAATAAAACCACAGTTAATAAAAAGGTTACATAGAAGAATAACAGGCAGGCAAGACTATAACATTGCATTTTAAGAAGAGACTCAAATGAAGTGATTAGCCATCCTGATCTCCTCTGGAAGGCTGTTCCACAGCTCGGGGGCCCTGATGGGGCCTTGAGCAGCATTTAAGGACCTCAGTACCTGTGAAGGCACATAGAGAGTTAAAAGGTCAGAGATATAGCTTGGGGTCATTCCAGGTTTTAAAAGTGATAATGAAAATTTTAAAATCCACTCTAAAGCTGGCAGCCTGTGCAAAGATGAAAGGATCTGTGTTATGTGTTCTTGTTTTCAGGTACCTGTTAAAATCCTGGCAGCTGCATTTTGGATCGGTTGTAGGGAGAAGAGAGACTTTTTGCTGGAGAAAAGGGAGTTAATATCTATAATACAATAACCTAGGTGGGAATGGATGACAATTTATAGATGTTCCTTAGTTGAAAAACCGTGACCGTATGACAGATTTGATGTGGCTATTCAATGAGAGGTTGCTGTCAATCAGAACACCAAGATTTTTCTACACTGCAGAGTATTAAAGTTGGAGTAATGGACCTATCATGTTTCTAATATCAGTGTTGGATGAGTCAGTACCAAATAGAAGAATCTCAGTATTTTTTTTTCTTTAGTTGCTGATCCGGGGCCATGTCTTTAGGTCTAAAGACAGGGGAAACAGGAAGTCACTGCGTCCCGCCAAGAAATAGTCCCACAGACAAACCCCAGTAAAATCGTCTTTTCTACATTTTTGCATGGAAGATATAACTTAATAGTGACAATGGTAGAAATACGTGGATTTTTTAAACTTTAGACAAAGTCAGGCTATCTGTTTCCCTTAGTTTCCTGTCTTTGTGCCAAGCTAAGCTAACCATCTCCTGGCTGTGGCTTCATATTCAACAGACATCTGAGTGGTATCAATCTTCTTATCTAACTCGCAGCAAGAAAGTGAATACATGTGTTTTCCAAAATGGCATGTGGTAGAGTCACACTGCGTCCTGAATGATGTTTCAGAGACTTTAGCATCCTGCCAAATATAAAAAAAAAAACCTGATTATTTTTTCACATGAAAATAACCCAAATTTTAACAAACGGAATATCAGCACCACAATTAGCCCAGTCTTAATAAAAAATCTTAAATTTAGTTGCATTCCTTGTCCTCATCATTGCCTGCATAAACTCAATGAAGTAGCCTTTTAAAGTTGAGCCCTGCTTTACATCAATAGCACCAAATGTCTCGCAGGACGGTTGCAGAAGGAGATTTTAATCCTCATGTATACACTGTGGCTGCAGGCTTGATAGTGCCTGGTATCGGCCTCTTGATGGTGACTTGTTTGTTTACACTGATACAAATGTTTTTACATCAGCCTCTGGACGCCAGCGGTTTACTTGTTCTGCTGCCGACAGCCCAACACAGCCGGTGGCTAATGACTTCACACTTGAGGGGATAGACATGTTCTTCCCCTCTGAGATGACTACATATGACTCTATCTGCACTCTCGTAGGCCTTGACTGTGAAAAGATGAATACATTTTGTAACCAGCTGGCATGCTCATTTGAGACCCCGGGGCATTGAGGTGACCATTAATTGCCCTTTTGGGTTTCACTTGTTCCTGTCTAATTGGTTTACTGGTTTAACTAGCGCAAGATTGTTCTGAATTGTTTTGTAAGAGTGTAGTGGTGGCAATGATTAGGCTAACTCATGGCCAAGCAGCTGTGCTGACATAATAAATAAAAACTGCATTGTTCTTGGGTAGAAATCGTAAAGAAGTGTTTTATTCAGGGTTAACCAGCCAATTCTGCTGATAAGTGGTCTATTAGTTTCACAGCTATTAAGTCTGTCTTTGTTGTGAACCCTTTTAAGCTAAACCTTCCGGGTCTTTATTAAGTTGTTTTATTGAACCTTTTTATAAGGAAACAAAGTCAAGTCCTCTCTAAGGCAATTGGAAAATCGTTCAACATAATTTCTGCCCCTGCGGTGTTGATGGAGATGCTCTTGAACACAAGGTGATGAACTTTCTAACAACAGAAATTAGATTAAATTTGACCATTGACTTAAGCTTTTCTACCCAACATAATCCCTTTTTCCGAGGTTCATCATTTTGCATTGCACTTCTCTGTGGCTTTGTGATCAGAATTTAAATAAGATAAAATGCCATAGTGTTTTCGCTTTGACTTATTGTTGTGTATGTGCAAAACTCTAACGAATTTGTTTCTCTATCAACAGGGACAAAAAGGTCATCCTGGTCCTTCTGGTCTCCCAGGTGAACCTGTGAGTACTTTATTTCTCCCTAATCACAGTTTAATATCATACATTTTTCTTTCTACCACCAAGTTATAATGTCACTCCCTTTTGGGCCAGTCAGTAGTAAACACATCAGTAATTAACCTAAAGGTCATTAAGTACGACGGGAACATGCTTTTTGTGCAATTTATGCAGTTTTGAAAGTGCATACAGTAAACTCTGATGTGAGATGCATAATTGCCCCTTTTAAAGAATCATTCAACGGTGTAAATGTGAATATTATCATTGCAGTTAAAAACAATCAAAGAGGATTTTCTGAACAGCTGAAAACAACCAAAACGTGATTCCTCTTTGTTCCCTTTGTGAGGACAGAGGTCCTCTTCCGGAGTGTTCTCTTTGAAAGTTTATTCGTTGCCTGACTAAATGCGGAGCGTGCGAGTCTGTTTGTACTGTCTAATGGTCTGCGCCGTGTGTTAGCTGTATATCGATGTATGTTTACTCTTTGAAAAGAAGAGCCAAGAGTCCACAGAGACAGTTCCCATCAGACACCAGCATGTCTTTCCATTTATAGTTACAAAACAGGAGAAAGGGAGGGAATGACAGAGAAAAAATATTAACACAAACACATCGGGACGTTTAAAAAGAGGCGTGGGGGTGGTGGGGGATTACAGTTAGAGAGACGAGACATTAGACATGAGCTGTTCTGGAATCTTGGCGGGAATAGAGAAGGAGCGATTTTTTTGGCACAAGTTCAAGTGGGCTAAATAGTTTGGACACCCCCAGGTCATCCCTCCTCCTCCTCCTCCTCCCTCTCCCTTCTTCCTGAGCCTAAATCCTGTGTACTATCTTTGAGAAGAATGTGCTGTGTCACAACGAAAAACTGTTTTCTGTGTCCTCGAATTCTCTCTAGAGATGTTGCACTATTTTGTATGGAAAATGGCTCAAACAGCACATGGTTGAGCTTGCAGGACACTGAGTTATGATTGGCCCGTTAATGCATTCTAAGGCTTGTTATTTTTGTTAGTGAAGTCCAATTGATTGTTTTCTAATTCAGTGAAGATAACTGGCGACACCTTGTGCCAGACAGACATTACTTCTTGGTTACCGAAGACACTCCCGATTAACTTGGTTGAACTTACTACGTATAACTTATAAGTATATACGGGATGTGAAACAAACCTGATGCTTACTTTCAATGTTTCTCTCCGAAGCGCATTATGTGTAACTAAGTTGTTGAATGCGTTTTTTTCCTCATAAATTGATTAAAAAACGAATCAAACCTTCATTTAACGTGTGTCTGAAATCACCCCTATTAACTACACAGTGCACTGTATTTACCCTCCGTCATTTTATTTCACTGTCGAAATTGTGAAATGTGTGGACTATGCGCCTCTACCCATGTGCATTCAGAAATCCTAAATAGTTTCCATGGCACGTCCACTTCCACTGCTAACAATCCCACAATGGAATGGGTTGCATTTCATAGATGCAAAACTTACTGATGTGTGACTCTAAACCTGTCAGTGATGATTAAGCTTCCAAATACAGATTTACTGCTCACCATGTAGTAAGCCTGTTACATATGGAGACGTTATGTGTAAACGAGAGAGGGAATTTAGACACAGCCTGTTTATGTGGATTGGAAGTCTTCCTGCCTTTAACTAGTACATTTCTATGTTTCTTGGCATGCTACTAAACATTTAGATGATCACCCTCTGCAGTCAGCAGGAGTGTGACCAGCATCACCTGTGTGCTCATGCATATACTTGTATGTCCTTGTACTGGTAGAACATAAGATAGGAACCAAACATGTACTCGCTTTTAAAAAAAACAACAACAAAAAACAAGGTACCTTTGATTATTACATCTCTTTGCTTATGTTGCAATAATAACCTCCCTGCTGTTCAGTATAACTTATATTACATCAATGCTTCCATTATTACTACAACTTTTACAACTGCTAATATAACTACTGTTTTTCTGTGGATTTCTTATATCATTTTTAATAATACATTAACATTTTCATCTTTCATAACACATTAATTATCTGTTTTTTTCCAAGGAAACTGAAAAAACAGAATCATAACTGTAACCAGTGTATAATGAATGCGGTCAGCTTCCAGTATACTGATCAAACAGCCTGTAATTTCTTCATTCACTAACTAATCCTGTTTTACTCTTTCCATACATTTACAATTAAATGAAACATTCGTTAAGAGGGATGCATTTGGTTTGGTCTCACCACAAGGAAGGAATGACTCATGTATTATACTGTACTGTTGAAGAGGATAAACATATTAAGGCAAAACTGCGCTCACAGTAGTCTTAACAGCATGTGGTTCGACCGCATTGTAATAGCACTTACTGTCGGATTAATTGAATAGTTAGAGTGGCAATGTCTACAGTGGCGCCTCTTTCCTTAGGCAACACTGACTCAACTAAACAAAGGTCTTTATTGAAAAGCTAAGAGATTTAAATTCCTCTATAGGACCAATTGACTGTTCTTTATTGCTTCATAAATACAGTGCTTGTTTAAAATTTTTATTATCTTTCTTAGCGTCTTATTATTGTAATCAGCGAGTCCCCAACAGAAACCATGTGTGCATAAAAGACATTATTTTTTCTGCAGAGCGCTGCTTCCCTCCCACAATACTGGTTTCTTCCTTCCTTTTCCCTCTTTTAGTCTCTCGCCCTCCTCCAGTGCTGATTTCTCTTCGGTCTTTCTCTCCGCAGGGTGACCGGGGAGATGATGGAAGCCCTGGGGCCAAAGGCTATCCTGGCAGGCAGGTGCAGTAAATCTAGTGTTGCGGTGCTAGTTGTGCAAGGCCACACACACAGAAACAGAGATACACACTCACACATAAAGAGAGATAAAACAATAAATAGAGGGGAGAAAATCATCTCTTCTTTGAATTCAGCTTTTTGAAATATTTTGTCTGTTTTAATAAATCAGATTTAAGCTAGTGATATTTGCTTACCGTCAGAATGATGAATAAAACTGGAATTATAAAGAAAACACTGACCCTGTTTTCGGTCAAGATATTGGATGCTGGCAAAAAATCTTAGCCATTGGCGTTTTAGTCTCAAAGAACCTAAATTGGTAAATCCAAATAAAAAGTTTGTAGCAGCTCAGTGAAAATGAAAAAGGCCTCAGAATGAGAGGCAAACTGCTCAAAGCTGTTGAGAAGTACCTGTGGTGGAATTTCAAGGACGAATGGTCTAGCGAGGAAATAAACGTCAAAAGGTTTCCATAGTGAGCACTACTGTGAAGGAAGAAAAGGTAATAAAAGTGTGACTAATGCCACAGCTCCCAGGGTACAAATAAGCTTCCTCTGTCCTTCCAAACTGTGAGCGTCATTCCTTGCCCCACTTCTAGGAATAGTGTTTAACTTAAGAAGTCAAAGCTGGGGAGCATTAGGGTTTTCTCTACATTTAAAAATCTGTTTCCTCTTAGCTTTAAGCTAATTTAAACTCCACAAACAGCTGGACAACGATTCGCTCTCCTGCGCTTCCGGAATGTTTATGATAACGTAGAGTTCAAGCACGGGTCTCTGTGTTTGCCTCTGTTCTTTAGCGCACTTTCTGTGTCTGAACTTTGATCCCTATAGACACTTAGTGGCGTGTGATGGATTAGGCTTTAGCACCCCCTACCATCTGTGGGCTGTGAATCACTAGGGCTGTCGGTTTATGTCAAGGCGTCGCACTTGGCTGTGGGGAGTTCTCCTGAGCTGAGAGTTGATCTTTATAGTTGCAGGGGGAGATTTTCTGCACCGATGGATTTGCTGGCAGCGTCTCTGAGAAATGGATGCTGCATAAGTATTAACACAGCAAATGCCAGCCAAGAGGCTAATTAGAATTTTAAAAAAAGGATGCAAAAGTTGATGCTTATCGTCGAGCAGTGAGAGTTTTTAATCTGGTTAGAGATATAACATTTTTTTTCTTTGTTTTTCCAATTAAGTGTTTTCATAGCGACACAAATGAAGTTCTAACCGCAGAAATGTTTTTTCATCTATTACATTTAGGGTTTACCCGGGCCTGTAGGGAAAATGGGGCCAAAAGGAGTCAGGGTAAGTTGATGTTGGAAAAATAACAGCTTTGGCACGGATTTATTTCATTAAATGTAAACTCTTTTAAGGCATTATGCTTGATCTCTGGTAATAAAAAGGTGTTTTGAAAGTAAATATTGTATATCCCTCAGAAGGACTTTCTGTGTTTACTTGTATTTTATGTTCCTGTCTTGCACGCTCAGCTTCCACTGAAGACCACAGGGGAGAAAAGCATGACTCTTCTCTGCATATTAAAGCTTTTGAACTTTCACTTTCTTAAACGACCTGTGAAATGCCTGCTAAATGAGTTACCTAACCAGTCTGGATACACGAAAAGGCCAGTGTCATAAACGACACTTGTCTGCCCCCGTTAACTGTATGATGATAATGACAGATGGTGTTAGTATATTTAAAGTGCTGTAGGAGCAATGAACTCTGGCTCTCTTTAAATCATTTTCGTGCTTGCTGTTCTTGTTAATGTTAGTCAAATACCATAAAACTATATTGCTCTGCTGCCGAGCATAATCATAATGTATTCAGATGTTAGCTTCGTTAAATGTCATTGTAATTTCTGTTTCTGCCCTTTTTGCCACCTTTTTTTCTCCTCTTCCACTGAGCAGCTTTAGACAGAGAGATCTTCAGAGATGCCTGATGTGAGGGTATGTGCCCTTGGACTACATCGTGGAAGCCAGCACCATGCAGTCCATGGGCATATACACTTGCCTCAAGGCTTGGCTCTTCAAGACCACTCCACTGTAAAAAACAAAAAAACAGCGGCCTGTGAAGCCTGCGGTGGTGTAACAGATCAAAGTATCACAGCTGAAGTCTTTGTCGAGATTTTTAGACATGTGTTAGTGTTGTTGGCATCTAACAGTTCTTCACAATGTCCACCCTCTCCGCTCTGTCTCATTGTGCACCCTCGTCCACCTTCTTTTACTTTTCCATTTATTTTGCCACATCTGTTCCTCCACTCCGTCTTTTATTCATCTCTCTAGGGTCACATTGGCATCCCTGGGCTTTTTGGCCTTCCTGGCCCTGATGGCGAGAGAGTGAGTATTAGTGGCTGGGACAGTAAATGCCTACTGGGTTGCATTAAGTGACGATAAAATAGAAAAATATTTCATTCTTGAAACACTGCAGGCACACCAAATCACTATTATAAGCCCAAAGTAGCGCAAGCTCCCTTATGCTGTATTGGATCAAGCCTGGGGGCAAAGACAACCTACATCCCAAACCTCTCTGCTGTCTGGATACCGACCCAGCCGCGACTAAAATTCCCATGAACCTCCACTGCAGTATATCAAAACAGAATTATATTCCGCCAGCCTCAGCTGTGCTTTAATGCTGACAGGAAGCTTACATGCTAAGGTTAGGGTGAGACAACCAGAGTGTGTATGCATGAGGATGAACATGCATGAAGATAAAGTATTATACTGTAAATTGCCTGTAAAGACAAACATAGAATAACATAACATAATACAGTTTGCTTCACGTTCTCAGAACTTTATCCCTGGATGCATTTTCCCACTACAGGTTTCGTATTGTATATTAGCAAATTTGCATGCTAATGTAGCACTCAGCTCTAAGGACAACAAAGTACGGTTTAGACTGATGAAAGTTGAGCCACAGTGTAGAACCTGAACTTGCTGACAAGCTGATGTCCTAAAATGGCCATCCTACAGAAGATAAATTATTTGTTTCTCAATTTTTACTCCATCCAACATGTTTGTTTTATGTTTTATGTTGTCTGCTAGTGTGGTTAAAGACTTTTAGTCTTATAATCTAATTAGATGTTTTTACATTATGTACTTTTATCTCTCCTTTAACTCCATATCCATTTTTCTCTCTCTGTCTCGTAACTCTCTATTTTCTTTCCTGTTTCCAGGGAATTCCTGGCGTTCATGGGAAGAAGGGCAAGATGGGTAGGCCGGTAAAGTTTTCTCTCAACATACTTCTCAGAGAACATTTTTAATGCAGCCTGGTGAAAGTGAGGATGTTTTATTTTGATCTATGGACTCTTACTGTAGTGCAGAGCTACTTTAAAGTGTATTAAATGACCATTACTCTGTCATAGGCTCTAGTTCGAGTGTGAAGTCCCTCCTAGCTTTAGTCGTAAATCTGCGAAGAAAAGTTGTGGTAACTTCCAAACTGGCACAGAGATGCTAGGGATTACTATAGGGGCTGTCATACAGGGGAGAAATATGTACTATAAACAGTATTACTAAATGTATTAGAAATACAAACGTTCATTTGTCAGCAGATTACATTCAAATCCTCAAAGTCAGTTCCCTTTTTAAAATATGAAATGACTAGCCTTATATTAAAACCATCGACCCCTCATCTATAAATCTTGTATGATAATTTTTTTCTGGCTGAAGTTGATTAGGAAACATTGTAGGTTATACTGTGTGCTTATTACTGTGCATGTTTTACATTAGACTGATATGATAATGTGATGTGTCAGTTGTGGGTTTGGCTCTCGGGAGTCTCGGGGAAGTCTATCGTCATTGGCGCCTGGAAGTAAATTTCCCATCCTTCCTGGCTTACATGGAAAATACTAAAATTGCACACAACCACTTGTGTAAATCTGATATTTTCCCAGGCCTAGTCTGGTTATACACGTTTTTTTCTATATTATTATGCAGCAACCGTCAGTGACATACACTCAGGCTGGAAAATATGCTCATAATAGCCAAGTCATGAGCAAGCCATTTCTCTTCCTCTGTGGTGAAAAGTGAGGTCAGTCACTTTATGCAAGAAGTTTTTTTTCTGTCCTGAGTCAGCAGTAACTCAGTTTAACAAAATCTGGAAAGAGACACAAGAGAAGGCATGTTTGATCCAACAGAAATGCATGTGATTCACACGTCCCAAAGCCTCAAACAACTTAGGCCACAAAAAAGCTAATTCTGAGACTATGTTCATTTTATGGTGTTTAACAGCTCCCCTCCTCCCGTGTTTCCCTCATAGATGGAAAGTAGGAAAGTTGTTTTTTATCTATTGAATGTTATAATTGGCACATAGCAGACTGGCAGGACATCTAGGACAGATCACATAATTAAAAGGGTCTTGCCAACCTCCCTGAAAGTTGTTGTCAATATGAGAACAAAGCCTTGCATGTGTTTCTGATCAAACCAAGTCAGTTATTGGCATTTTTGGAAAAAGGCACATTTTTCCACATTTCCTTTGGGCTTCATGTTGCACCAATTACTGCTTATTACTTTTATCCACATTTGCCTAATGTTCTAATTTAGCAGTCTGCCACATAAACGATGCTATCTCTGCCATCTCTTGAGGTCTTCATATTTCCATTAGATCTTTTCCTCTCCTTTTGTTGACAGAGAACAAGATGTGTCGCTTCTATGCTGCCGTTTATCATTTGCCTAACCATAGCTCTCGCCTTCTGTAGACGAGTACTGAGCCATGAAGTGCCGTGGGTAGCATGTTGACCTTGGCACATTGACAAGCACACGATGAGCGTGTGGCCTCACGGCTGCATCATGTCTCTTGTTCAGCCTCTATAATGGAATTACGAGCACCAAGCAAAAAAAAGAACGCAGTCAGCAATTCCTTGGCCAAGCAGCTTTATTCAGCCATTTAGGCAAGTCCTGGGGGTTTGATTCGCGGGCTGCTGAGTGCTCCCTGCCAGCGCATGCACACACAGACACTCGGTCGCTCGGAAACACTCAGCCGTGGAATTTCCTGCCGGTCTCCCAGGAATGGAGCGCATTTGATGGGATTTGGTTGGCTTTACTCTGCAAACTTCTGTTTTGGGAAACACTTTGGGGATATAAGGATAGAGGGTGTTGTATGCTGTGCAGACTGTAAAGCCCCTTGAGGAGAATTTCTGATGTGTGATATTGGGTTGTGTTAATAAAACTGACATGATTTGGTATATAACCTGTGTTTGGTATGATAACTTAATTGACAAACCATATGATATATCAATAAATTCTACATCAAAATGGGGATTTTGACAGCCTGAGCGCTCACTACCCCCTCTGGTTACATGACTATCCTGTGTCTTTGTGTGCTCAGGGGTTTCCTGGTGACTTTGGAGAGAGGGGACCTCCTGGCCCTGATGGGAACCCAGTAAGTGAACTGATGTAGACAAATGCATGCTTTACTCCCTTTTAGTATTGTGCAGTTCATCTTGTGCTGCCCTGAAGTCATTACACTATTACAACTCAACACCTAACTTAGATTTCACCATATTTCAGAATTAACATAGCACATTTCATATAACAGTTTCAGTACTACTGTAATATGCTTTACAAGAAATGCAGAATAGACTCCTGAAGGCAGATGCAAAACACAATAAAAACAGATGCTACTACATCACTTGACTTTCTTTTGTATCTGTCCAGTTGGACTAGTGTGCTATTTCAGAGTTGGAGCTTATTTGCATATTGTTTTACAGAAAGAACATTTTATTCCCGCTCAAGACTGACTTTGAGGCAAATCCATGCCAGTAACTCACTCACCCATCATAATCCATACTGATGTGAGGGCAACATCAGCAGTTTCAGTTGCCTCCAGTCCTTTTTTATTTGACCCTCACTGCTCATGATAGACAGGGTCAGTGTTAGATTGTGATTGGCTGACCTCTGAGAGCCTCCTCCAGGCCTCATTTCCTCTGCCTCCAGAGGGAAGAGGGGGATGTTCCATTTGGCTGGATTCATCTCCTTTCATTCATACAGAAATAGAGGAGGCAACAGGAAGGCCACACTGGGCTGTGTGTCATCCATCTCTCCATTGGATGCGTAGCTTGGAGAGGATGTAGGCATGGCATGTGGCTGCGGGGTAGATCATTTAGACAACAAGCCTCTCTGTGTGTCAAGTGCCAAGTGCTCACTCACTCTGCTCAAATGAGTGGAGAAACACATTACTCAGGCAGTGGAGGAAAACACTAAACAAACAAAACATAGAATCATACTGTATGCTTTTATGTATATCAGCTCTGTATCTCTGTCTGGTCTGTGCTCATGTTACATCTTTTCTTTATCTCTTTCTTTGTCCTCTTAGGGTGAACTGGGAGCTCCTGGCCCATGTGGAGTCCCTGGTCTTATTGTGAGTGTTGTTGTGTCCTTCTCACTGATTTTATCATTTTAGATTATGTGGCTTATACAGTTGCTTGCTGGTTATAATAGTTTGATTCCGAATCTGTACTTGCTATTCTTATACATCTCTTCCCCATCTTTCTGTTGAGATAGTCAACTCAGAAATTACATGTTTGTTGTGTATTATGAGCACCTGTCCTGGATTTAAACCTTTATTTGGTGCCGACCAAATACAGAGTATCAAAAACCTTGCCGAAAGCTAGCATCCATTGTTAAATGAAAAAACATTTCTTAAAGTAAGAAGAAACCTTGTTCACAGCATCTAGTTTGACATGAACTAGTAGGTACACAGGTGTAACCAATGATACTAATTATTTTGCATTCAAGGCAAACAGAGTCAGTGTGCTGCTATTGTACAAAGTCTCTGCTACACCAAATGAATGGAGCTTTAGTTAGTATCATTTGTAACACCGGTGTTTACAAACTATTTCATGTCAAAAAAGCTGCTGTGAAAAAGGTCTATTATGGTACTAGTAGCACTAAATATAGCCACAGACAAACCGGGATGAATGAATTTGAAAATAATTTAAGGAACTTGTCTGGAAAGTGTTCTAACTTTTTGTTTTTCATGTGTTGTTTGCAGGGAGACATGGGCCCTGTTGGCATTATGGGCTTACCTGGACCACCTGGACTCAAGGTAAATTATGCAGTTTTTTTAGTTATGTTTCCGTGTGGTTTTGATATGGATAGAATATGAATAAGCTACATTTTCGTATTTTTTAAGTAGTGGTTCAGTTCACTTTGACCATGAGGTTGGTGTCAGGAGTCATTTATTCCACAGCTTGAGTATGGAAACCCTAGTGAACAGGGAAATCCCAGGACTATTCAATAATCATGTTTTCTTTTTTGCTTGCAAGGGAGTACCTGGAAACCCGGGGGAACCAGGACTGAAAGGTGATAAGGTGATCTGCATATGTCTTTCCCAGACTACTAACTTTCTGTTTACAAAAATCCTAGACGTGACAAATCATAAAATTTTATCTCACACTCCTGACACAGCTAACAGATAGCGAAAAGCTAAAATGTACGACTTGTGTTACCCAGCACTCCTGTGGTGCTGGTTGATTGAATCATTTTTTACTAACATTTGGATTATTTATTTTCTTTTGTTTCATTGTGTATTCTCAGGGGGATGTTGGCTTATCAGGAGAGCCAGGGGAGTGTGGATTCCAAGGGGACAAGGTAGGTATATGTCTGGATGCGCTGGTACAGCAGATCATCCATAAATAATACAATTGGTAGTTTAATTCCTGGCTTATCCTATCTGCATGTACAAGTGTCCTTTTTATCAAGACACTGAACTCTAGATTGCACCCGATGATTAGACCAGTGCCTTGTATAAAATCTCTGCCACCATCAGTGTGTTTGTGTGCATGGGTTGATGGGACTTACTGAAAAGCACTTTGTTCTGCTCCTGTAAAAGTGTGGTCCATTTAAAATGATTTCATTCCTGCTAAAGAGACGTAGTTGGTGTATTTATTTATTTATTTTTTTTTACATTTGACCTACATGTTTGTTTTGTCTTCTTTACACTGAGCTGACTCTTATGTTACAGGGTGTCTTTGGCTCCCCTGGGTTACCAGGTCCTCGCGGAAAACCTGGACCACAGGTATTTTCTAAACTATCATTAATAATAAAACATGATTCTCTTAATAGGCAGAGTTGGGATCTCTGTGATTAAATTGCACTGTTAATCTGTGATTAGTGATAGCACAGTTTATCTCTACACTCCATAGAACTACTTCTCACAGAGATTATACTAACTACTATATTATGTGTTTTCTTTTCATGCCTAACTGCTTTGTGACGCGATCAATAAATGATAAATAAAGTACTGTCTATCTAATGGAGCACAGAGTATGCTGGGAGTAGACAGCTTCCTACAAGTTGAAAGAATTGAAGACAATTTCCATACTATTTTCTTTAGCTTCTTCATATAAGAATTTAGTTCTGAAAGCATAGTGGTTTGTTCTCAAGTCTGTACTCAGGAAAAAAATGCTGGTGCCCCTGATGAAAAGTTGGTGGAAATCTTCAAATGTATACAGAAGCAAACTTCAGGCACTCATGCGTGTAGGAGAACTTTGGTCTAAGAAATGTATGCTAATCAAGCTGTGGCATAAACAACCCCTCAAAGAGCAATGCACCCGCAAATTCCCAGTGCATGTGCTGCCTTAGCTTTAACACTAATCCACCAAAGTTGGCACTCGTGTTAACTAACCTTAATATTTTTGGTGTTCTCTGATCTGGTTTGAGACTATAGCATGGAAAACCCACTCTTTTGCTTGGTTGACCTGCTACACGATGTATCAGAATGTTCCTACTCTTTCTTTCTCACACACAATCTTACCTAATGGTTGATTTGACATTGTAAACACTGTACACATTTCTGTACACATAGGTACATACCCTATACGGTACGAAAAAGGTCCTTAAGGTGATAACTGTGGACATCTTTTATTATTATTATTGTTTTTAAGTTATTTTTTTGGCCTTTTAATGCCTTTATTGGATAGAGACAGGCAAAGATAGACAGGAAAGGGGGGCAGAGAGAGGGGATGACACGCAGCAAAGGGCCACAGGTCGGATTCAAAGGTACAGTGCTTTTACCCTGCAAGGGTACAGCTGGAGCAGCAAAGCATTAGTACCTTGATTTCTTGGTGTGTAGCTTTTAGAACATGAGATTTCCATGCAACTTGCATCTACTATACACGACCTAGAAACAGGTGCTACATGGCAGATGTCTTATATTTTCAGGCTTATATAAGATCGTTTTGGTAACATAGCATTTCGTGAATTTTGGCTTATGGTATGTCAACATCCTTTGTTACATTTTTTAGGGCAAACCTGGTGAAAAGGGCCCTCTTGGTTTACCTGGTCCTCCTGGCCCAGAGGTAGGACAGATATCATTTAAAGTGTTATATTTTGAGCAGATGCTGTACATTTATGTTAGTCTACCATTGACTATGTTGATAAAATGTTGTATGCATAAATGATGCTATTGTGTGGGTTATTGTTATCTCTTCAGGGCTTTCCAGGTGACATTGGCCCACCAGGACAAAACGGCCCCGAAGGACCCAAGGTTAGTAAAGTGACATTACCTCTTTAGATATGAATTGTCAGTGAGCAGAAATGAAATGAAAGTTCACACTCAGTGTTTCATCCATAGGGAAAGCAAGGGACAAGAGGTTTGCCAGGTCCAAGAGGAACACCCGGACTTCAGGTGGGGTTGACTTAACATATTTTGAAAATAAATAAAATATGAAAGTGATTTGTCTCCTCCTTACCTTTTGTGACATTTCTTTTTTGTCAGGGCGATGAGGGACCAGTTGGACCACCTGGACCCGCTGGACTCGAGGTGAGTGCTGATTGGTGAAGCCCTGTAACTCAAGACCAGTCAGAAAATACAATAACACAGTTATCTTTTAGGACCCACAGTACTTGCTGTTTGTACTTTGTTTCTGCCTAAATTTAACTTCAGAGGACTAACTATGACCTGTTATGGACAGCAAGTCCTTTGGCTGACTGATGTCTCTATTGTTCTAAAGCTGTTTTGAAAGACTTCCTATTGGACACTGTATACTCATATTACCAGATTGGTCAGCAAATTGCTATGCTCTTTTCTATCGTAAAAAAATCACTCACACTTATAAACAAAGGCAATGGTCTTTTAAATGTCAAACAAAAATGTATAGTTTTATCAGATGATTGATTCATTGTATGATGAATGCACAGGAAGAGGAACATTTTAGCCTAAATCCTGACAATAAATCATTGTATCGCTATCTATCTGGGAGGTCAAATGTGCAATTAAAGTTCTTAAATCGAGGGACACTATAAAATAACTGCTATTTGTTGTTTGTTTTTCAAACATATCCACCATACATAGATAAATATTCTCATTTATTAGCATCTGAAGATAGAATATAATGAATAAAGAGGCCGTGCAAGACAAACTTAGGACTTTAGAGACAGGAGACAAATAGGATGGCTTAGAACTGCAAGTCCACAATAACTATCTTGTTCTAAAAAAGGTGTTTGTTTGGAGTCATCCCAGGGTAAACAATAGAGAAGACTTCTCCAATGAAACTCTTTCTTTTTGCAATAGCTGACTACAGGCTCCCAAAAGTGTAACCCACAAGTGATTATTGAAAACAAACACAAATGACCCAATGACTTGTGTGAGTAATAAGAAGCCTTTGATGCTGCAAACGCCTCTTTGTTTCATGGATCATTAAGTTTCTTAAAGGGATGTTTTTGTTTTGGCGTCAGTTGTTGGTTTGTTTCATGCCACGGCCTCTCGAGGGACAGCAGACTCACCGACTGCACCTTTTTACAGGCGATAGAGAGTTTATTGTTTGTTGTGTGGAGCTGCAATACACTTCTCTGTGTCATTTTTGCTTTCTGTTCAGGGCAGGCCTGGGAGGCAGGGATTCCCTGGACTGACAGGCCCAGATGGACTCAAGGTCAGACCTAATAGTCACACATCCACCACCGAAACACTGTCATCCTTAACTGAACATTCTCTCCCCTGCTTTCTTTCATGATAATATATCATCTGAATATGTGTAAATTAGATGTTAATTCCCCGTTACCACAGGGGAACGGGCCTCTAAGCACATTTCAACTGATTTCAACTAAAAACGAAAGGCATGAATAAGTTTGTGATATGCTAATTGTCTGCTTTGCTGTAGGGCGAGACCGGGATAACTGGCGAGGTCGGAAAGCTTGGCGAGAGGGTAAAGGCTTTTCTCCCTCTCTCTACTGATTTCTGTCTGATGCTCACAGTGTGTCTCTGTGTGTGTCTGTTTTGTTGGAGTCTCAAAGCAGTGCAGCCTAACTTCAATAGAAGTAAGAGACATTTAAGACAGCATGTTTTCTGTCCTTCAGGGCCTGCCTGGTTTTGTCGGGCCTGTTGGTGAGATGGGCATTGCCGGAGAAAAGGTTAGCGTTCTTTCAATTTGTCACCTCTTGCTAGTATCATAATTAGTTGTCCAACATCGACATAATCGATAGTAATTTATCAAAGCAAAAATGTCAAACACTTGCTGTTACCAGCTTCTCAAATGTGCAGATTTGCCGCTTTTCTCAGACAAAACCAGCAATTTGAAGCTCATTGTATTTTTGTATATTTTCTAGAGTAAACGCTTAATCAATTACTCTACAAAAGTGTCAGACAGATGAAATGATAATGTAAATAATTATTAGTTGCTGCCCTACTTGTGATGTTTCTCTAATCGTTGTTTGTGGTTCCTCAGGGGGATCGAGGGAAAACAGGTGCCCCTGGGCCGCCAGGTGAATCGGGCCCGATGGTAAGGAGTAAGTCTGGACCCTGTCTCTCGTACCAGGGGGCATTCATTCTACATACGTAAGGGATGGGGGTGTGATATGTTTGGAGAGACTGATTTAAGTGATCATCTAATAGGCAGATAAAATAGAACCATCTAGTTTATTCAGAAATCTGGTAGCTAATTTCATTTAAATCATATATATATAATTTAGGTAATGTTGTATCCATCAGGGTCACACTGGAATACCTGGAGACACGGGGCTACCTGGATCACAAGGGATCCCAGTAAGTTTACTGTTATATTCATAGCTTTATGAATGTAAAGCAGAGGCTGCACAGTCGGACATTGTGTGGTCTACATAACTTGACCTTTTCTCAAACACCAGGCTGAAATGCAGTGTTTTACTGCTGTTTTCACCCATAAGGTGACACACCCAACAGTGGTGTCTCAGTGTAAACTGAGCTGCTGAGTTCTGTTAACATAGGTTGGTTAGAAAAAAAGATATTGTAGTCTATGGCACTTCTAAATGTACGTGTTTTCAACTTTCCACTGTTAGCAAACATAAGAATGAGACCTTGTATCTTAGTGTCCATATTTTGCCACAGTCGAACTCAAAGAATGTTTTTTTACACACATTCAGGGGCCTCCTGGTTCACGGGGAACCATTGGCATTAGAGGACCCAAAGGCAGGAGGGTAAGTAACTAAGTTCTGTTATAAGGTTATATAACCATTAGGTGACACAGCAGCCAGTTGATATCTGGATTGCCATGACATATTGTGGAGATGTTCATGGTCTTGGCAACAAAGAAAAAACCTTTAAGAAACATAAACCACTGTATATCTCTACATAGACATAACAAGTTGAATCTGAATATGTATTAATAAAGCATGTGAATTCTAAGATTCAAGGACATCTTCCCAACATCTTGCTACATACAGTAAAACACCGTGGAGTTTTTGTACATGGAAATTTATGTGTGTTGCCTTGTCTGCCATGAACTCAGGATAATTCCAGTGTTCGCTGGCTTTTCCATAATTGAGTTTTCTACTTTGGGAAAATAGCCCTTGGTTGCACAGTAGGATCATTGGACTGAAATGAATAATTGATCTAACATGAATAAGTGGTATAATTAAGGCATTTCATTCTGTGGATTGGTTTTACATGGCTCCCTTGATATCACAAGCAGTCACAAATGTAATATTTAATAACTATAATTGCTGAAAATTACATCAAGGCTTTGGAATATAGAATAAAGACCAGTGCAATTAAACACCAGTCTCCTTATTACACTGTCTGAAGTCATTCCCAGTCATCAAGAACGGGGGGAAAAAACAGTAACAACCTTTTCCTGTGGCCAATGTTTTATATTCAGAATTGTGATATTACCTCCAAAAAAGAAGATAATGGCTTTATTCTGCTGCACACACATTTTAAAAATGCCTGGTCTGTGTGTAGTTCTTAAAAGGAGTGATAGCCATTTGTGAATCACAGGATTCCAAGAAAAGTAATGACAGCTATTTGTAGGCTGTATCCAATCTTGTCACTTTACTTTTGTTTGCTCTCACATCTTAAGTTATTACATTTTACTTCTAGGGGGTTTAATCATACTTGTGTCACCCTGTCATTACATTTTGTTTAAAAACAGAATCTCCTATGCCCCCATCCAAACTGACTCCACTGAATTTAAGCAGCTTTTCAATCTTGACGTGATGCATTTCTCTGATGTGTAAGCAAGTCATTACCACCAGGGGGTTTCTCTTAAGTAAAAAGCCCTAAAATTGGTGCACTTTAAAAGAAAATGGGTGAGCTTCCAGCTAATGTGCCTGTTCGGGTTGAAGGGTTCTGAAAAACTAATTATAGAGTAAGGGATGGATAGTAAATGTCTGCACTGTAAATCCTGTCGATCTAAATAAGTCATACAGTCAATATTGCTTTCCCCTCCAAAAAAATGAAGCCAATGGATTGAGATGATTTCAGATTTTCCCACGCAGTTTCAGCTGTAATCATTATGCTTTTTCAAGATTTCTTTCTCAAACAAGTCACAATAACTTCCCCTAGTACCACTGTGCCTCATAGGTAGGAGCTGTATTATACTCTGATCACTTTCATATAAGATGCTTACATGAAAAAGCAGCAAAAGACACAGTCAGTCCTTTAACGACATTGAACAGTTTGATTCAATTTTAATGGCAAGGATGAATCAGCTACAGGATTTGTGATCTTTTCCCAAAGCTTCTTTAGAATAACCCCAGTGTACAGGCGGTACCACTGTGTGTGATCGTGGAAAGATGGGGACAAAGTCTACAAAGTGTGGATTGGGCATGCTTTGGAGCTAATCCGCAGATGCCAAGTATTTGCAAAATCACCACAATCTTTGGTGGTGTCTCTCCAGTGTGGGCTAAACCACAGTGCACAATAAAATGAAGGGAACTGCCTCCCAGGCTCCACTAAATAGGGATGACAAAAATGGAGATTAAGTGCCCTAATTCATTGAGTTAATATGTCAAACAACATGTGCCTCAGGCCTGTTAAAGGCCACATTTTCCAAAGCTATTAATCAGTGACAACTTCTGTTTCTTTGTACAGGGTCTGAGGGGTCCTGATGGCCCAGTGGGGGAGAAAGGGTCCACTGGAATAAAGGTAAGCAAATGGTCAGAAAGTCAAAGTTGACGGTTAATAAAACATTTTCAGAGTCTCAGATTAAGTTGAAGTTTGTGGCTCTTTATTGATGATGTTGCTTCACATGCCAAAATGCCTTAGAGCAAAGTCTGGCCTTCAACTTCCTAACTACGCACATCCAATCTGTCTCACGGAAAGCAAGAGTAAACAAAGTATCTCAAGTTTCTATAACAGAGGAAAAAAAGTCATGAGAAGTTTTACAAGGAGCTTTGTTCAGCAGACTGTAATTATTAGCTATTTTTAACATCTAAAGAATCTTTAGAGGACACTCTTCGTTAACTACAAATCTAACAACAGAACCTTAAATCAAAGAGTTCTAAAATATTGATGTTGCTGGTAATGCTTGGCAGTCGGGAACATTTTAACTCTAGGGGATTTCAGAAAGCTGAGTTAACTGAGTTGGATGTTTTCTTTGCAGGGCCCTGATGGTCCACTAGGAAAACTGGGTCTCCCTGGGGAGATGGTAAGGAAACCTGGGCTTCTTTACTTTGTCCTTGTAACAGTAATGGAAAAAGTATGTAAATAATTGACTTCAGTAAAAGTAGTAATATAACAGTGTTGAAGTCCACTACAAGTTAAAATCCTGCATTTAAATCTTACTGAAGTAGTAAAAGTATCACCAAAAGGTACTGAAAGTGTCAAAAGTAGTGTTATGCATTTTACTGCTGTTGCTGATTAAGGTGGAGCTAATGTTATCAATACTATTGGAAAGTTTAATCTTAAAATTATCTAATTATGTAAGAGCATATATCTTACTGTAAAACCTAACTAGTAACTATTATAGAGTTAAAATTACTGTATTTTGCTCTGAAATGTAGTGTGGTAGAAGTATAACGATGCATAGGATAGGCAAAATACAAGTATTTTAACACAGTATTTGAGTAAATGTATTTGGTTACTTTTTACCACTGATGGTTTTAAGTCATTAAGTTCACTCCCTCCAGTCTCTCCAGTTCCACTCTGCTGGTAGGACAAAAACAAAAAAGCAATTTGAAAACACATAAATATATAATTTGAAAATACAACCATTGGCATCTTATGCTTGTTCTTTTTCACTATTGTTCTTCTCTTTTTACTTTTTTTTTCAAATTTGAAGACTAGACAGTAATTTACAGATAATAAAAAAATAATCATTACTTGCAGCCCAATATTTAATTATCCAGGTTTTCTTTTACATGGGAATCGTGACTTGTTATTATGTAAAACCTAAAGGAGGATACAAGAACACACAAGAAAGTGAATTGAGCCCTAGTCTCATGCTGACTGTGCTTATTTAACCCTCCATAAGTTTAACATGCTTTGACAACAAACAACACCTATTAGAGTAGAACTTATTTTTCTCATTTGTGTCATTTTGCTACAGGGAAAGCTGGGTGAGCCAGGTGAAGCTGGGCCTAAGGGATTTCCAGTAAGTGATTGGGGCTAACAGAGGTCTCTTTTAGGTCAGTCTTGATTTTTGGGGTGGACTCATTTTGGGGAACATTGGTGGATCAGACAGGCTTGTGTTACTCTAGTGGGTGTTGTAGCATTTCAACATGTGCATGAATAGTAGTAGTGTGTGTGTTATAAACAGCTATATTATTTTCAGGGTGTTCAAGGACCCTCGGGACCTCCTGGAGCCAAAGGAATTGCAGGAGAGGCAGTGAGTTAATTATTTGCTGACATGAATGAACCCTATTTTGGATCTATATTTGAGATTCAGTGCTGTTATTACTGTTAAAGCATACTGTCTGGTGAGGTTTTTTTTCTGTTTTCTTACTCCATCTGGTTCAATTATGTAAAATGTTACAGTTTCAGTATCTCTTCAAGAGGATATAGGCAGAAACAGTAGTGTCTCATTAATGGCCTGCTGCTCTCCAGCAGCTACTGTGCACCTTTTGTCTTGCATATAAACTCAGAATTTCCGCTTTGACACCTTTTATTCAGTGCATCCTAGAAACCCATATGCTGGTCAAAAAGCCCCGAACAACCTAATCCTCTTTCTCTCATTCTGCCCAAGTCTCACAGACACAAGCAGAGAAGTTGTGAGTCTGAGACAATTTGATTTACACCATCTCTTTCCTGGAGAGGCAGCTTTATTGTAGCCTCAATGTGTCTCTATAACAGCAGGCCTGTTTCCATCACTTGCAGAAGCTTTGGCTCAGTGTTTTGAAGGCTCTTAGCCCCGCAGATTAACTTATCTCCACAAATCCACACTTTCTGCCTGGTTCTTATTTCTTTTCACATTTTTCCTCCTTTACTGTCACTTTCAGAGGTGTTTGTCCAAGATTAGAAAGTACTCCTAACCTTTTTATGGATGCCTCTGCTTTTTTCCGCAGGGACCGGCAGGGCCACCAGGAACTATTGGGCCACTGGGGGATATGGGGCCGAGGGTGAGTTTGATCACACAGCTGGGGTAAGGACTCCAACTCACTTTTATGTTAGCACTGAATACTAAAAGCTGTGACTGTTTTGAACAGGGGCCGCCGGGCAAGGTTGGAGAAAGAGGACTGCCTGGTGAACCTGGAGAGAAGGTGAAGATGGCGTTATGCTGTTAATATTTTCATTGATTACTAACGCATTGGACTGGTCGATGTGTACTTATGTTTGGGGAGGGGGCACAGCTCCTATTAAGGATTTTTACAACATTATATTTTGTAGAGAAATTATTATCAGGAAAATAATACTTTAATCTGAGTAAACACAAATCACACAACAATGATCTCTGTGCCCTTTCAAGCTCCTGGAAACTGACAGTGTCTCTTTTCCTGCATGCTCCCTTAGACTGACAGGCTGTATCAGTGTGCCACAATTTTAGCCAATTGGAAACCTGGAGTAGAAGTCAGATTGCATGTAGGATTATCGGTTACTAGTAGGGAAGTAGGGAAGCACTGGGAGACTGGCTTAAAAGTAAGCTAGCTTCTGAGTGAAACTAGTTATCAGCCAATCAGAAGTCACCTACTCCAGTTTTCCAGTTAACTGAGAATGGTTATTATGTACACTAATGTGGACAATCAAATAAAATGTTTGTTTTCTCCACAAAATATAATTTGTGTGTTTGCAAAAAAAAACGTTACTCTCCAATACTGAGTAGGTAGCATTGGTAAAACAACCCTGGTGGAAGCAACCATCATGTTTCTTCTCCCAACAGGGTGCCATTGGTCTACCTGGCAACATCGGGGAGCAGGGTTTGATTGGCCAGAGAGTGAGTATCCCATGTTTTCTCTCTGTGAAGTCTTAATTAATTAAAGTGCACTGGTTTTATTTTAGCAAACCTTCAAAAATTCACGACACTTGCAGCTCAGAGCAAACAAAGTGGTAAATTTCGCAAATACAGTTTCGCCAATGATTGGCTTGCTGCACATTTGTTTTTCCTTCCTGTGATTACTGCTAATGTAACACTAAAAAAATAATAATTACAACCATAATATTTTTATAATTTGTCTATCAGGGTGAGCCAGGCATTGACGGGGATGCTGGAACAAGCGGACCTGATGGAGCTAAGGCAAGTTCAAAAAAAAAAAAAAAACATGTTGTGACTTAGCAGTTGATTTATTTATCACTTTATAAAACTGTGTTGTGTTTTACTGTACAGACCCACAGTAAATTGAAAAAACATTGCTTCAAGACTTTGGCCAGTAATCAAATTGTTATCAATAACTTCAACACAGTGTAATTCTTTCCTGAAGCTTTATGTCTGTGAACCCAGTGAACTCTCTTGTTTACTGTAGCAGCTTATTGTAATTGGAGCAAGTGGAGTATTGTTTGTGAGATATTGGCCTTTGTACAGTCGGAGCTGCATTGTGTTGATGCTCAGTGAAAACAGATAGCGGGGCTATTTTAAGAGTTCTTATGTCTGACAAATATTGTGACAGAAAAGAAAAATATGGAAAGCAAAAAAGCTTGCCGATTCAGCAGTGCCAAACTGCTGGAAGTATGGCTGACAGACCCTACAAACAACTTTTGGCTTAGAGAAGGTGGTAAAATGTGAGCGCACTCAAACAGCTGGGATTAGAATAGAGTCGACCTGAGAGTCGTTTCAGCTCTGTGCTGTACAGGACGTTTTCTGTTAGTCAGGAGAGTAAACTACTTTGAGTGGTTGCTGGCCACAGTGCAGGTCCTGGATGGAAAACAGCAGCTCAAGAGGGATTTGCAGCTTGTGCTGTCATTTGTTAGGGGAATGAAAATCAGTGTATTGTCATGGTTCATTGTTGTATTACTTGGTGAAATTTAAAATAGAAATTCAGCAAATAATTTGAGTATTTTAACAATTATTGTCTCCTTCCAGCAGTCTGTAGCAAACTGAATACGCATTTCCAAAGTGAGTCTGTTGTACTGTATATCTGTAATATCAGTTGATTCAGACAGGAGCCATATTTGTATATTAATAAACCTTCATTGGGTTGTATCAGGAAGGCTAGGCTAAGAAGAAAGACCAGGAAACAAGGTAGAAAAAAACTGTTTTTGGATACAGGATTTGAAATACAGTAGAAGCTACTGAGAATTTAACTTCACTTCAAAATTAAAACCAAACCTTAAAGGGAGAAAGAATTACAGATTTGTCAGTGTGTTGAGAGGGGCCTGCTGAGAGACGCGAGTATAACAGTGTTGTAAAGGAGGGCGAGGTACAAGAATAGGATTACGTTAAAATCAATTAAATAAAAATAATTTTGGGGAAAAAATCTTATGTTATGTCTAGGAACTTTTTGGAGACACTTTGAGACCATCTAGTGCACCAGCTGTAAAAGTAAAACACATTTTCTACATTTCCTTGTGGAATTTAGATTAATTACAACAGAGAGCTAAACAAACATTATTTTTCCACTATCAGCATGCTGAAGGGTCTCTAATGGTTTTGAAGTGTGCTGGTAAGTGCTCAGTCATTTTACTGCTAGAGCTGGAGTGTAGTTCACTAGAATATTCAGTAGGTGGGACAACATCACACTGGTTTTCATCTTGTCTCCTCTTGTCTTCTCGATTTCTGTAAGGCATTCTTCTTCTTCTGCTCCTTTTTGGTCCAGTCTTGTGTTTTTTATTGACATATTTCCCTTTTTGCTCATGACCAGTGCTGATTATGTAACATCAAATGTACAGCTGATGCTCAAAGAATCAAGTCTCAAGTCACTGTGACATTCTTTTTTTTACATCTTGGAAATATTTCCAGATATTATTCCCTATTGTGTCTATCCAAGAAATATTGTTTTTGTGTCATTCTGTCTAAACTACTTATGCCTATGCAGTCAGTGTAGAAAGTGCAGCTACTTCAGAAGCTTGTGGCTCCCTAGGCAGAATACCTCCTGCAGATAATATCATTATTGGTGTATGAAGCCTGTTAAGCATATACCTGTTGATATATTGTATTTATTTGTTTTTTGTTTTTTTCACTTGTAATACAACTTGGATATATATATATGTTCATCATTTTTCCAGTGTGAATATTTTATTCAAATGTATAAAACTGCAACAGGCCAAAGCTTTGCCTAAGATTACACCAAAATAGTTCAGTATGTTGTAACTCCCACTACTATTCTACTCAGGGTGAAAAGGGGGATGCTGGTCCAGAGGGCGCTAAAGGAGACAGGGGTGAAATCGGTCTGAAAGGAAAGGAAGGACACCCTGGCCCTCCTGGACTGGTGGGAGTAAGGGTGAGTGTCTCAGCAGCCAACTCCAAATTTCATTCGATTCTCATGAAAAGACAGCTCTTTTTGTCCATTTACAACCCTGTTCGACTTTCTTTTACCAGGGTCAGGAGGGTAAACCAGGCAAAATTGGTGAAAGAGGAAAACCAGGAGAAAAGGTTTGTCAGTTTACTCGCTTGAGACTAAAATACACCTTTTATTCTTGGATATGTGTCAGTCTGCTTTCTTGTTCAAGGGGTTGAATAGTTCTCAGCTGTCGTGGTAAACAAGATCAGTAACCTCCATAAGCTTTGGAAGTGCTTGTCAAATAGACGTTCAGTATAAATGTTTGATTTGTCAAACTACCCACACAACTGTTCAGTGAAGTTTTTACACTCACTGCATACCTGCCCATTGATGGCCTCTCTCCAGGGGAGCAAGGGTCACCAAGGTCACCTGGGTGAGACTGGGCCAATCGGAGAGCAGGGAGTGATGGGATTTGTCGGACAGAAGGGAGCGAGAGGCACCATCGGGCCAGTGGTAAGACATCCACAGATGGTTTGAAGGAATTGCTCGGTGTTTGGTTGATGTGGGCTAAAAATATATACGTATCCCTAGGGTGCTCCAGGGAGAATGGGCCAACAAGGAGATCCAGGCATATCCGGTTATGTGGTAAGCACATCTTTATAAAGCAGTGATGGAATAATAGATGTATTTATGGGATGATATGAAAGTGAGGGACCTGCAGCACTTCCAAAACCAAACAGGATTCTCTAATCTGTTGTTAATTCTTAAATGTAAATAATGGTGACAATCAACAGCTTTTGATTTGTTTTTGGTCACCTTGTTGTCAGGCATGTTGCCGAATGAATATGTAATGTCAAAATGTCATAGCTGTATTCCCTAATTCTGTTTGTTGTGTGTGGGGGCCCTTTTTCTTGATATTATTTCTATATCAAGACATTTTTTCCCACACCAACCTGTGTTCAAGAGGCCTGGATTGATTTTTGCAAGGTCTTTCATCTGGGTTTATATTTCATACAGAGCATTATTGAATGATACTATTGACTTGCGAGTAGATACTATGCTTGTATTGTTGTGGTGTTGATGAATCACAGCCTGAATCTCATTTGCTGGTGTTTTGTGCTCCCTCTTCACTTTAGTTTTGGTTGATTTAGTTTTTTATGTAGTGCAGGTCAAATCAGTGATTTGTCTTTAGCCAATAACTCAACTTTGATTTCTCATGATTAATTATTAATTAAATGTACCAGACCAAAATAAGATTTCTTATCTTGACTAATGGCATTGAGGATAGAGGTAAAACCTATTTTAATTGTGTTTTCTCTTAAAGCTGACCACTAGAGGGCAGAGAGTAGACACCAAAGCAACTTAATGGTGTATGGAGGCCATACATGGACAAATCTTGCAAAGCAAAAAAAGAAAATAAATCAGTGGGTGTTGTTTTCTCAAACCATGTCCGCTGCTTTTAGCTAGCTAAATGTACCTCTCTTCTCTCTAACTAAACCAATGAGGAGGATAGCTTGCCAGTTACAAAATTGGGGTGGTGGAGAATAGTGCTGGGCAGTACGGTATTTTTTTAAGATTCTGGAGGTTTCGTAGTATATCATAGTGATTATTTTTTTTTTAGCATGACTGAGCCGGTCAGTAGAGTAGAATATGAAACCATGTTAATGCCATTGTGTGTGTGCAGAACATAAAACACTTTTATTGTGTAACATTGTAAAAACAACGTAAAAAATTGTTGTATAAACACAATAAACTGACATAAAAAGGATTCAAATAGAGGCTTCTCAGTTATTCTGTTGCACGAATAAGAAACAAATGAATCGCAGCAGCTGTTTCAGCTATGCACCACTAGCGGTATCCAATAGACTGGTGTTCCGGTATATCGCCCAGAACTAGCGAAGAAGCTTTTTGTTTGAAGTGGATTTTTAACAAACTTTGTTTTATTTCTTGTACCACAGAGCTGAAAATAGAACTGGTCCATATGTATGCACATAATAGATTCAGGGTGAGATTGGGTGTGAGAAATTGCATAATTAAGAGTACAGCATAGTCAAATTGTTGACACACAACCATGACTTGACAACAAAAGATGAAGATGAAGAGAATTGATGACACTGTTGCATTTTTAGTTAGCAGAGGTTTTATCTTTCTCCGTCTCTACCTCTAAAAATGTGTTTCTCATCAGTGTTTCACATTGTGAACACAATATTTCACATGGCCATTTGGAGTGAAGGTTGGGAGGTTACAGTTGTGAAATGAGCCACAAACTCTTTTTCTTGTCACAGGGTCACACGGGATCGCAGGGCCCCCTGGGACCTCCAGGGCCAAAAGGTGAAAAGGTACATTCCCGCACTTATTTGCAGTCCCTAATAGCCATCTGCACTTTCATTTTGTCTAATGATCTCTGGGGGCCTGTAATGGTCGCATTACTTAACCATGTAAAACTGTCATGCAGCTCATTGTCTTTGAGTGCACGGCCAGTTTTTTTTAATACATTCATTGAAACTTCAGTTGTGTCCCTAATTAGTGCTTCGTCTGTCTGTCTTGTCCTTGCAATATTCCTAAATTCATCACTAATTTGATCAATGATATGAACTAGGACACATCCAATTAACTCACCCCTGTCAAATGTATATAATTAGCCAAGCACCTGGACTCTTCTGCTCATGATTTTGGGGATATCAGCACCATCATTTGTGTTTAATGTGACAAGCGAAACACACAATAGAACACATTGCACCAGAGTTTAGTGAGATGCTAATTTGCATTTTTTTAGTCCCTGGGCAGGAGCCATCTGGATGTGGATATTTGTTATTTTCTCATTGCCAATGTCTACGAATTAATGGCTGCGCTTGCTCTCTAATTAAATCAGTATCATGCCATCACACGGGTCATTGCAAAATGTATGATTGTCAATTGAGAGAGCCAGGTAACTGGCACTAAAACATGCCCCAGTTTCTGCTAAATATACGGATCTGTATCGCAGTTATGTTCAAAGCACTAAAGCTACAATTTCTTGCTTTTTATCCATGTGTCAGTTTTTCTTGGCCCATGGCCATAACTAATTATTCTCCTACTTTTAGATGCCTGTTGAGCTCTTTGTTTATTTATTTCATTTGACACATGCACCACACATGACTATTTAAATCATACACACATCCGTGGTTATTGTTTAATGAATCCCACAAAGATGCTGGAACAGACATTGGCTCCATTTATATGAAATGGGATCATTGTGGGTAATAGTGCATGTAATGATTTGCCATTCATGAAGGCAGTGGGCAATGTGTTTCCATTGTTATACTCTTTCAAACAAAACATGCATTGATTTTGCACGGACTATTGGGTTTAAAAAGGAAACTTCATTGATTGTGGTTGTCTGACTTTAAATCGCTTATTTAGGGTGAACAGGGAGATGACAGCAAGGCAGAAGGTCCTACAGGTCCCCAAGGTGACAGAGTGAGTTTCTTACATGGACCATTTTTTTCCTGTGTTATTTATTAGTGGTGGCCCGGACTGTTGAATTAATTTGTTTCTGTATGAACCCAGGGTCCTCCTGGAGACCGAGGAGAGAGAGGAGAACCAGGTGACCCAGGACACATTGTAAGTGAATTAAAAAAAAATGGTAAAGTGTCAATTAAGTTTAAGTGATGCTCTGTACATTGAAATGCAGAAAACTATGTTTTCCAGGGGCACATAGGTATTGATGGAAAGAGAGGTGAAGCTGGTGCCCCAGGGCTTCCTGTAAGTATCTAATTTATGTCTCTTAAAATGTAAAACTCGCTCCGTCA
This sequence comes from Morone saxatilis, assembly GCF_004916995.1. Taxonomy (NCBI): domain Eukaryota; kingdom Metazoa; phylum Chordata; class Actinopteri; family Moronidae; genus Morone; species Morone saxatilis. Next base: position 17,142,791 of record NW_023339718.1, read on the forward strand.
GAATGTCCAAACTTAATCAGTGTAATTCAATTTAAACAGTAATGATCTTTTTAGGGACATCCTGGGCCAAAGGGACAACCAGGGCTGAAAGGATCCAAAGGTGATCAAGTAAGGGCATAAACAATAGTGGCATGATTTATTTATTTTTTTTGTAAGAGAAAACCCAATAATTGCATGCAATATAATAGGACTGTATGCTTTTTCATGCAACCACTTCAGAACTGTGGAACATGAATTCTTTATGCTATCAGGGTCAGAAAGGAAAATCCGGGACGAGAGGCACATCTGGGATGAAAGGACCACCAGTAAGTTGGATGCATTTCTTGTTTTAATATATAATCAAACATAACTCACAGTGGTCTCTGTGACGTCACCCATTAGGTTTCTGTTTCAAAGATCAAAGGGTGGACTATCTAGGCAGTCCTGACTCTGCCGGCTCCCAGCTAACCAAAAAATAGGGCTCACTTGGAGCCCTATTTTGAAGCCTGCTTGCTTAAAAATAGCTGCCTTTGCAAATGCACCTCTCGTTCAGTTGTTGTGAATGGGGAAATTTGCTGTAGAGACCAAAAACGATTTTTGTACCAGGCTGTTAACATGTTTATTTCTGCTGTGAGTTGGGCATTTTAATATGGGGCCTTCTGGAGATTTATCATTTCTGCAGCCAGCCTCATGTGGCTGTTACTTTTGTGTTTGCTTCACTTGCCAGCCATAGAGGTTCCCGCTGTTTGAAACCAATGCAAGCTTTGACATAAACATTTCTGATTGTCTTTTCCCAGGGTCCAGAGGGTCCTCCTGGCCCACGGGGAGTTGTGGGCAGGGAGGGACTTGAGGGCCCACCTGGCATGGATGGACTGCCTGGAAAAGATGGAACTAAAGGAGTCAAGGTGAGGATAAAGTGTGTGGTATACTTTTGAATGAATGAAGGAAACCAGCTGTGATTATTGTTCACTAACTATCCTCTGTGTTAAGGGTGAGCAAGGAGAAGATGGAGAAGTGGGCTTACCTGGCAAACATGGGCAGCAAGGTAAAACGGGTGTGACAGGGCTTCCTGGAAGTCAAGGCTCCTTTGGACCAAAGGTGAGAATGATGGGTAAACAATTTGTACTGTTTTTTTTATTCACTTGAGCTAAGATTGCAAAGTTTTGATCTTATTTACAAAGAACTTAATGTTAAGTTATTGCACAATCTTTTTTATAGATCACAATGCGGGCAATTGTATTGCCAGTATCAAGTGGAAATTGCCAGCTCAGCATTAATCTGCCTGGGCTGCCTCCCTTGGCACCATAACACTGCCTTTATATTTGTGTTTTCTGATCTCAAAGGCCAAACTCTGCACAAAGTCTTTACACAGTTTCTCAGAAGACCTCATATTTATTGCAATACTTTTGGGAAGTTAGTGTTGCAAATATAAATGGTCTGGCACAGTCTTGATTTACATGGCCTTGCCAGTAGTACATAAAATGTACATATGTATGGCAGTGAGAAACACAGAGAGGCTTTATTTGTTAGACCCGACAAATTTCACCTCACTGCACATGGTTACGGAATAAAGTTGCATTCTGATTTGGTAATGATCTATGCACAGTCATGCATTTTATTGTTATGAGGTAAACTGTAGTTTGGTTCTGCTGAATCTTGTGATAATGCAACTTTCAAAACTTTTAAGGGGCACATTAGTGAGGAAGGGGAAAGGCACCAGCCCAGCCCTGTTGAGATCCAGGCTCAGTTCTTTGCAGTGGTTCTTCCTACTTAATTAGGTGCCCCACTAAATACAATGTGTGTCCATTGGTGGGAAGCCAGTGAGGGATCATTAACTTGTCACTGCACTAGCGGCTGTGTCTGTTCAGAGGTTATTGAGTGGGATGTGATGAGGCTGTGCATGTGTTTTAAGTGTGTTTGTGTGTGTTCTCCAGGGTGAGAGGGGTCTTCCAGGTCAAACTGGTGTATCAGGAAAAAGAGGCTCTATTGGCGGGATGGGGTTGCCAGGGAAACAAGGAGACCCAGGACCTAAAGGGCAACCAGTGAGCACAAATAACTTAACATTAAAAATTCTTTCCATGACAACTTCCTTGCTTGTTCAGTGATGATATTTTCCTATGTCTTTGTTTATCAGGGGGATAGTGGAGAACAAGGATTTCCAGGGGTGTTCGGTCTATTTGGACCACAGGTATGCTCCCATCAAGCTCAATTTACAACTAAAACGATGACCCCCGGTCAAATGACCCAGAGAGTAATTTCTGTGTTTAAAGCTGCAGTACACAATGCAAAACCTTCCAGATGTCTCTCTGCTGCTCGTAACACTCCGCTAAGCCCCTCCCACCAAACCCACAGCAGAGCAGAAAGAGCCAGTTGCCCTGCAAAACCTCATGCCTCAGAGGGCTCGCTTTCCTCACCAAGACCACCAGTCTCTTCTCACCGTGACTCATCTTCTTATAGACACCCCTCCAGCACTCTGCGGCCCTAGGGCACAGAGCCCCAGGCTTTAGAGGCAGCTGTGGAGTGTCATGTGCCTAACAGTGGGATGAGAGGATGGTCCGGACATCCTGTTCAAGTGCCTCAGCAATACTGATTGGTTGCTTTCTTTCAGACATTAGGAACACTAGGAAGATCCAGAGAACCCTGCTTTTTTTCACTGATTCTCATTTCAGAAAATATGATAAAAGGTTGTTTAAATAAGAGTTACCTATTGCAGCTTTAACTCGCCTTTTTATTTAGGTACTTTTGTGAAGTTTGAACGGCTAAAATTGTCTGGAGTAACATTACATTATATTGTCTTGAGTAAAAATTGGTATGAAAACTGTTAGGTATTACTGTAACATGCCCCAGGATGACATCTGCTACAACATAAGTCTTCTTTACCTACAGCACTGCACTGCACATAGATTATTGCCGGCTGAAGAAAGAGAACATACTTTACTGGAGTCTAACTTAACTTAATATAAAACCCTGACAGTGATGTTAGATATTTTCCGACTGAGGGAGTTGAACAGGAGTGTGAGCAGATGAGCTTTGGGTTAGTGTTGAGTAAGGATAATTAGAGAAAAGTCATCACATAAAAGGGCAGAAATAATGTCTCTGAAACAAAGTGTTTAAAGTCCTGGAGTGATGTTGAATGGTTATAATTCTGTAACAATATTGCCCTTATTCTAAATAAGAGGAGAGATTAAGCTGTTTACACTTGTTTCTTATAGCACTTTTCCACCTTCTCAGAATTATTTCATTAATCAACCTTAAGCTTTTTTTTGTTATGGTATAATTATGATAAATTTAGCAAAAACGCTGTGCTGCAAACCATTTACCTTTACAGCTATCTTAGAGTAGATTAAAACTGATGGCAAATTTATTGTTAAGCATTTGGGCAGCTGTTTGGTAGGAGGAATGTTATATCTTGGATATACTAACAGAACTGTTTTGTATGGTGTCTCCCATACATGACTGTAGGAGCATTAAGCCGTATAAAAACATGTGACACCACCCACAGGGTTCTGAAGGGACATTTTGTTTGGGTTTACTGGTCTCAAAGAACAAAGGAACCTGGTTGGAGGAGAGGAGTGAGTTAGTGGCAATCACCACTGCCACAGACACATTAAATCAAGTGACATTAATTATTATGAGGTCTTGTGTAGTGTTGAAATGATGAGTCAGCAAATTAAATATAACCCAAAGTTAAGGGGCAACAATGGGTGGTTAATTGATGAATAATATATTATATATATTTTGTGATTTTCAACAGAGAAGCTGAAAACTGTTTCTCAATACAGTCTGAAGTCTGAATCAGGTTTTGAGTATGCACAAGGATACAGACTTTGTTGTCTGTATGCACACTAAATCCACTTGAATTTTCAGTGTGCTTTTCAATCCACACTGTAGTCCTGAAATGCAATGCACACAGGACATGGAGAACCTACTAACAGCTGCAATCAATTCAAATAAATTTCAAATTGTGTACAGCAGAATAACTCAAGAAAATAATGGAAACAGTGCTGATTTGAATGTCCATCAAAATATTTTATTTTGTCTGAGGCATGATTTCTATTTGTTTGTAATTAGTATGTAGTCTGGAAATGGTTGTGAGTTTTCGTAGAGCCACCACCTACTGTCCACGAGAAGAACTGCATCTTCAGACATTTCCCCTGTTTTAGCATTTAACGTGGTGACTGCCACTTGCTAGCAGCAGAGACATTTGTCAATGTAGTGAATCCTACTTGTTGTCAATATTGGTCAACAAATATTGTGTCTTTCTAGGGACCCCCAGGAGACTTTGGCCCAGCAGGGATACAGGGACCGAAAGGACCACGTGGTTTGATGGTAAGATGAAGATTAATGGTAGTTTGGTAACTCAAGTGCAATATTTCAGCCAGTGCCAGTCCACTGAACTCTCACAAACTGCACACTTCCCATGAAAAATAAGCAGCACTCGATCAGATGCTCCATCATATATGTCTTCAGTCACTAACATGCCTCCGCTTTCCAGGGTATGGAGGGAGGTTTGGGCCCCGTTGGCATCATTGGCCCCAGCGGTCATCCTGTATGTACCTCATATCTCATCCTATCTGCCAAGCTTTATGTGACTTCTCTCTGCTTTGTGGCAGTGATGGAGTGATCCTCTGTCTCCTTTCTCTCCATCAGGGACCCCAGGGTGACAAAGGAAGTCGGGGGGAGACGGTGCGTGGCGCTGTTTTGATGAATCCTTTTCTGTCTGTACTGTGAGCACAGAATAGGATACTTAGTATGGAGACAGCACACCACTCAGGCTCCTTTGCCCTCAGCACTTTTCATTTCCTATTGTGCTCCACTGTTTGTTGTTACACTCACAGTGACACTTAGCTGCTGTGAGAACTCCTGTCAGGGTGATAAATGTTGGCTGCATGCTCATCTCAAGCTTTTTAAGAGGTTTGTTGAGCGCTCATACACAGGCATAATTTACAATTCATTCCTAAAATACCAACATTCATGTATTGGTTTGCCGCGTGCAAATAGGATTTGCCGTGTTGAAATAAGATTTCTGAGTGTAGGCTTACAAAGAAGCAAGAGGGCAATTCAACATACAGTAGATAAAGACGCTATTGAATTGGTAGCACAAAGACAGACTGCACATGATAGAATAACATCTGCTCTGCTCTCAAACTCATTCTCTTATTGTGGGATTGTCCGCTTGTGAATATTGATTTCTTTTTTTTCATCTCCAACAGGGGTTGCAGGGACCAAGGGTGAGTAATTATTCACTTCTGTAGCTTAATCATTATTCTTTGTGCCGGCCTGCTGCCTGCTCAGTACTGGAAAAGATGAATATACTACTTTATCATCCTCTATAAAGGCCAAGTCCTAAATAATTTGAAGGCTAATGTGGTTATGCAATTTCCAGGGCTCTCCTGGCCCTCGCGGACCACCTGGACCTCCAGTAAGTTTTAATTTTGTATAACTTACATATGAAAAAATACATGTGATGTAAATATTTCATGTAGTTTAGAGCATCTGCTTAAGGATAAATAGGTAGATGGGTAGATAGATGTAGATATATAGATAAATAGACAGACAGAAACTTAACATGATTATTAGGATGAGTGGGATTATGTTTCACCATATCAAGTGTTTCATTTACAGAATAATCTAACTAGTTATAGATGTGCATATTTTTCGCTGTGATCTGATTCAAATAGCTTTCAGCCAGCGGCTCTTTTCTGCATTTGGCATGCCTCATCCCCTGTGCCTTCATGCCTCATTTCCTGTGCATTGATGATTGTTTTAGTGCATATCTGCATATTAGGTGAGAATAGCAGAACCCACCACCAACATTGGAGATGAGGATTCACAGAACTGCTTCCTAAACCCAAATACCATGAGTGGCTGTTGCTGCAAATGTACCAACAAGTAAAAACAATGAAAGTGTGTCAATATAATCCAATTTTCTCTCTTTGGTTTTCAGGGTCTTCCCAGTTCTGCCCTCTCACTTGTAAGTATGTTTGTCTTTAAAGTCAGTTCAGGGTTTTGGGGATGATGTCATGTTATAGTACAAACAGAAAAGTAAAAATGACCTTATTGCCTTGTTGTCTTCTTTGGTAGTCAAATGAGGCTCTTGGTGCCGCCTTTCAAGTCATCATTGATTCCCATGCTGCACTGAGACCAGAGGTTAGTTCTGAGGGAAATTACACTCATTCCAAGGAATCAATGTCGATTGTTGTGGTCCGAATGGTTATTAATCTGAAAGTCTTTATAAACTTGGAAAAGAGATCCAACCAAACATTATCTGATTGAATATAAACTTAGAAATTGCATTTTTTTTTTTAAAATCATGTCAATATTTATGTCCAATTCTCAGAGCATGGACATGCCCATGTTAGACCAGAGCACAGAGATCTTCAAGACCTTGCAGCATCTCAGCACTCTGATCCACAGTCTAAAGAACCCGCTGGGAACCCGTGACAACCCGGCACGAATCTGCAGAGACCTCTACAACTGTGAACAGAGGATGTACGATGGTGAGGAGACATTGAAACAGCTCAGTGATTTCTGTCTAGAATTCATTTTGTTCTTGCAAGTTAGGAGCCGTTTCCTCTGCTGCTACTTTCTGACAGGCACTTACTGGATCGACCCAAATCTCGGCTGCGCTGCCGACACTATTGAGGTGATGTGCAACTTCACCGGTGGCGGACAGACTTGCCTGAAACCTATCACAGTATCCAAGGTTCGGATCACTTCTATATTTAGCCATCTGCTCCAGCTAGACAAAACACCCGGTGAAATGTAAACTCACATCTCTTTGGGAGCTTATTGTGCAGACGGTGGATGCATATCAAATCCATTACTGCTTGTGGGGAATGTTCTCTGTTGTCTTTCTCATAAAGTAGAGAAGCCTAAATTAAATTAAATGATGTTCATGTGATAAATTAAGGTGCGCAGCTGTTCGTTTTCTGGCTCCATACTATAAACTGTAGCTCTTGTTCGATGGATAATTCTCACAATGAATTTTATGGTTTCCATTTAGTCCTGTTGGGACCTTCACAGGCATGTTCAGATGGCAAGGAAACCTCTAGGATCTTTAACTCTCCTTTCATTCCTTTGTTTGGGGTTATACCTCAGCTGTGAGATATTGCAACTAAACATCTCAGCAAACACAAACAGACATTTAATGCCTGCATTAACTGTAAATGAAACAAGGGAGACAGACAATCATACTTAGAGGCACAATATGTGATCCAGATGTAACTCAGTCTAATTTACAACAGAACAGGAGTCCAAATTGACTTTGCTCAAGTTCTTCTATTACAGAGACTAATACTCGCCAACAAGTAGGAATGTTTGTGAACAAACTCTCATTAAAATGATCATCATTTTCTAAATTATGATTATTTGAGAAACATAATTCTCCACTCCTCTACTCACAACTCTCTCTCAATCAAAAATCGATTTGCTTTATAGTTGGAGATGGGAGTGGGTCGTATCCAGATGAACTTCATCCACCTTTTGAGCACCGAGGCTGTGCAGCATATCATCATTCACTGCCTCAACACGCCTGTATGGGCAGCAGGACCCTCCCTGCAGCCCTCATCCAGCGCTGTGAGCTTCAAGGCCTGGACAGGGGAGAAGATTCAGGCAGGCGACCTCCTGGAGCCGCTCATACCCAGGGATGACTGCTGGGTACGCACTGTTATTTATCTGCCATTCAACTACACCGGAACACATGTAAAATGCAAAAACAATGTTGTGGTTTTACTGGGAGTTAAGTCCTTGCCCTTGAACCACAATGTTGTTTTTAAAATGTTGTTTACATACTAAACAAAGCAGATACAACATGTTAATTAGGAGTTGATTTTTTAACTTTGGAGTGAACCAGGCTTGCTCCATACTTAGCCCACACTTTTCCCACTTACTTATTGTGGTGTGCCTCTCACACATGAACCTTACCCATCATAACATCACGTGACATAATTCAACCTTCACTTTCAGATCAAAGATGGCCGCTGGCATCAGACCCACTTCATCTTCCAGACCCAGGACCCAAACTTACTCCCCATAGTGGATATGTACAACCTGCCGACAACAGGACCTGGCGCACGCTATCACCTCGAGGTTGGACCCGTGTGCTTCTTATAGGGCCCTGTGAACGGGCTGGGAATACTCCTCAAAGGAGTGACTGCATGGAGGAGGGTGGACGAGGGGAGACTAATGCTTCTGTGGTTTCCAGAACAACAGATCCCCCATTTTCTCTCGGCAAAATATGCTTGGACTGCAGAAACAGGAGGGGGCACCAGAGAAAGAAGGCCCATTGAAAATGCAGAGATAAGACTTGTAGCACTAATCAGCCTATGGAAAACAATAATAAGCTTCTTTTTTTCAGAGACTTGCTTGTGTGACACAAGACCTGAAGGCCCCTTTTGAGAGGAAGTAATATGAACGTCTCATTTTGTCATCTCTCAGACCATGTTGTAACATATTTTCTTCACAGTCTGATACCCGATTTTGCAAAAACCCTAAACGTTTTTCAAAAAGAGATTTGTACAGAAACATGGAAGTTACATTTGCAAATGCAGTAATTCCTATTTTAATGTTTAAGTATTATTTATACATGTATATGTACTGTATATTGTAATATAAAGTGCAATAGTTATTGTTCCACAGCCTTTAGGCATATACAGTATCAACATCATATCACTCATTCAGGTATACGGTGTGCCTCAGACACACAGGCGTACTGTCTCCAGGTAAGTCTTTTTGAGCCTATAATAACTGTCCAGTGCTGAGAGACCCCGTGTTTATACAGATATCTTCACACAAACAACTGCTGTGTGGTACTTCCCATGTTAAAGCGGAAGGAAGCTTTCCACAGTGTGAACTGAGAAAAGTGTGTCAAGATGCTACCTCGTACCGCACCTCTCATCTCACAGCAAACAAGATGTTACCTGATGTAATCTGAGATGACACAGAGGTGACACCTGGTGCTGCAACAGTTGACACTCGTACGATTAACTCTTGTCAGCTCTCAGCAAAGCTATGTCGTTACAAAAAAAAAAAAAGGGAAGATTGTAAAATATACACGCAGGCCAAATTCATTAAATTATATTTTCAAAGTAGTATTTTAACGTTTCAATACTCTTTGTACTATCTGACACTGAGTCTGACACTATAAGTTAAGTTTTTTTTTTATCTCTCTAAATGTAAATGTGTATAATTATGCAACCTCTATTATCTACAGTGGATTCTATTTAAAATTTTATTTAAATTCTGATTAGCTTTCCAGTTTAAAAGCAGCCATCAACATCATGTTTTTTTGTCATTTGGAGCTTTAAGGATTCTACAGTCTGTATGTGTTTTTCTAATGAAAACTGTCCCAGACAATCAACTGTATTTGAGGACATTAACCATTCGTCCTTTTTCTTTTTTTTTTTTTTCACTGTTCACTCAAAGGTGCAGCAATGGCGGTCAGTCCCGCCAAGTTATAAACTCAGAGGATTTCTTACAATACACAACACTAAACTACACATGGTACATGAGCTTACAGCGTTTGGTCTGTACAGATGTTTTATGCTGCGTGAATGAAGTCTAATGACTCAACAGGTAATTCAATAAATGTCTGAAACCTTTGTTGATAAGCAGCTTTCTATTTTATCCCCCCCACCCCCAATCAAAAAATGTTCCATAGCAAAGTGGGAAAATAAAATGCATTTAAACTGCCTGCTTGTGGCAGTGCGTTTAAGCTTCCTTCTATGAATTTTACACCTGGAACTGACAGCTACTACCATTGTCAACCTGGAGAAAAATTGTGTCCTTGAAGTAACGCCTTATTTCTTCCCTAACATCCCCCCCACCCCACCCAATCAGTCCTGGGTGCAATAGGGGGATTCTTTTACCTGCAGCCTTATTTGATGCAAAAAACACAGGTAGACTTAGAGGTTGAAAGCTCTGTATTAGCATCGCTGTATCTGAGCATACGCGATCTTATCTGGGGCACATGGCGTGGCGGCCTCCATCAATGGGTAGGTTGACTCCAGTGATGAAGCTGGCAGCATCGGACGCCAGGAAGGCAATGCTCTGCGCGACTTCTTCCACCTCTCCTGGTCTGCCGAGGGCATGAGTCTGCTTACACTTGGCAAGAAACTGGTGGTGAGAAAAGGCAGAATGAGATTTCTTTTGTGTATGTTACATAAAAGAAATGGTTTGGGATGACTAGACCAGAACTGAACACAAAATATCACAGGAATATATATATATAAAAATAAATAAAATATTGAGGACATGACCTTGTTTTCCCCGATGGTAGCTATGAGCCTGTGTCCAGTGCTTGTTTACAGAACCTCTGAAGGAACAAACACATTATGAGTATTGATATGATTATTGAATGGTTACCTGGGCATACTGGTCCTCATCTAGTCCTGCTCTCTTGTGGACATCTGTGACGATCACACCGGGGCTGAGGAGGAGCGACAGGAGCGGGGATACAAAATATGCTACATTGTAAACGGTCATTTCCAGCAGAAACAACTGATATCAATGCTTTTAGTATCAGAAACTCACAGAGTATCAGAGGTCAACTACCGAACACAATAAAAAATAAATAGTTTTCCACAGCAACGCTTACCAGACAGAGTTCACTCTGACTTGCTTACATGCCAGTTCTGGAATAAAAGAGATGTTATTTATATTGTGAGCAATGCTGAACAATACAGTACAAGGAGTAAAATGGCTCACTCACCAAGTGCTATACAACGTGTGAACTGATCAATGGCCGACTTGGACATACAATAGGCCAGCACACCAGGGAACTACAGAGAGAAAATAGTGTGTCGCAATTCTCAAAGACATGTAGCGGGAAAATATGTGAGCAGCTGCTGAATACCCACTGATCTCTGCCCGTTGACGCTGGATACATTGACGATAGAGCCCTTGGTCTTGATCAGGTGGGGAACACAGAGTTGAGTCAGGTGGTATACAGATCTGGAATATGAAACAAACGTTAGGGGACATACTTAATAAAATATACTATACTATATTCAAGATCTCGTGTCAGATCCCAGCTGCCGTGCACTCAGCACTGACCTGTCTCTCTGATGTTATGATGCGAGGTGAGATCCTACCTGACATTGATGTTCATGACCTTGTCGTACTGAGCCAGGTCTGTCGTCTCGATGCTGCCCATGGCCAGGATACCGGCACTGTTAACCAGGACGTCCAGCCGGCCGAAGCGAGCGATCGTTTGCTCCACAGTCTTCTTCACCGTCTCTTCATCGGTGAGGTCTCCAGGAACGAGCAACGGCTAAACACACGCACGTTCATTTTTTTAAAATTGTGTTTTGACTTTAAGGGCATTTTTTGCACATTCACGCAATACTGAACAAGCAACTTCACTCCTTTCACATTTTCATTCAAACATTCAAATATTCAGCTGAATTAGGAATTGTGCGCTCTCTTCTGGTTCTTACCGCTCATACTTTTTTTGAAATATCCCAGGCTTTGCTCATGCAAAATAACGGACGAAATGTTCAAAATTCACACATTCTCTTATCTACTCATTCATACTTTTAGTTAGAAACTTGCTTCAGATGTTCCACATCTTTTATACATTTTGGGTATTAATAATAATTTCAAATCCCATTAAAACGTTTTAAAATATTAAACTTACAATGGAAGAAACCTTCAAACCAACTCATCTTCAACCTCTTCCTACTCATTCACACATTCATATACGAAGTCCATTCCAACTGTATAATGTTCATGACACGCGGGACTTTAATTATTACTTTAATGTACATTTTTCAGTGAGTGGAGAGGAGCTTTAGAAATCTTAAATATTCCACAAATAAAATACACATTAAAACTTAGGAAAATCTGTGTCAGTATAACTATGGAAGCAAAAGATCCTACACTTTTGGCTCCATGAGCCTCTACGCGCCATATTAAAGGGAAACTTTGGTATTTTTTCACCCTGGACCATATTTTCCCAAGTGCTTGTGCCTAAGCGACTAATGGGGACAACATTTTTTTTTAACTGATCCAGTATGGAGCAAGAGCACTGCAGCCAACAGCTGTGAAACAGGCTGCAACGTAATTATTCAGGGCAATTGCACACCGTCCATGCACATCCACTAAAAGTGCTCGATTTGGCTCTCTCAGCTTTATACTGGCCCTTGTTGATCACCCATTTTCTACCCAGACATTTCTGCCACATTTCCATCAAACATACAGTTAATCCACTGGGTCTTCACTTCCTCAGCTGGTGGGAGTAGAAGACTTTTGTGTTGGTCCTTAACTAATTTTCTGTTTCAGCGCAGATGAACTGCTCCTCGCCTTTAAAGGGAACAATAGCAGGTGGCGGCAGCAGGAGGGGGCGACAAAACGCTGCAGTTAAGTCGGTTTCCAGCAGCTTTAAAAACAAATATACAGAAATGTTTGCATCCTGTTGGATCACCTGTAGCCCATGATCTGATGTATAAATAAACTTTATTATTATTATTATCATCAACCACACAAGATGTGTTTGTTAACTGATTAAACCGCCATTGTACAGCATGAGACACAAAGCAACCTACGATCTAAAGTGAAATATTAAAATCACACGGAAAACTAGGGAAAGTGGAGTTTGCGGTAAAATCAGCTCTTTGATCCAGATCCTGCGCAGGCCCGGCTCATCTCGAACGAGCCCACCTCCCTTTGGCGTGGACTTTGGGTTGTGTCACTTTTCAGACCTTTAACATGCACCAAAAAAATCTATATGACACACTAAAGCACAGGGGGAAACTCCAAAAAGCCTAATATGGCCTCTTTAACAGGAGTATCCATTTGACTTTAAATACATTTAATTTAGTTTTACCCCAAAGTGCAATGTTCCTAAATATCCTTACAGATACAGGTCCACCTAATCTGTAATTGTATGTAATATTGTATGTAGGCATTTATCACGCCAAACTCCATTCAATAAACTACAGATTATAGGTGCAGAAGCTTAATACGGTTTTCAGACTTTACCTGGTCTACAAGCTACATTCAAAAACACCCGTGCACAGTGTGAACAGTGTGTGTGTGTGTGTGTGTGTCCTCGGTGTGTGAGGTACCTCGGCAGCTCCACAGTCGGTGCACTGTTGGGATATCTTGTTGAGGTTTTCCACGTCGCGGCCGTTCAGAGCCAGCACAGCTCCCAGTTTGGCGAACAGGACGCTGGTTCCTGCCCCGATCCCTGAGCTGGCCCCCGTTATCAGGGCCACCTTCCCCTTTAGGGAGGACACCTACAACACACACACACGCACACACACACGCACACACACTGGGAGTCTTTCAAGTGTCCCCACAGCACCTTAGTATAAACACACAGTGCTGCATACTGGACTCATACAACAGACAGCAGTCGGAAGCAAACCGCGTCCAGCTTCGTGCAGGAGAGTAAACTTACTTTAAAAGAATCGTCTGCGGCCATGCTTTAACGTCTGCATGTACTTTAAGTGGTACAGTTAGAGTCCTCCGATACACAGCCACCGTGACACGCTTCGCCCACTAGTGATGACGCAATCTGACGTATCAGGTACTAACTGATTTGTAGTTCATAAATGACTACAACACGGCTTCTTGTCCAGACCATTGACAGTATAACTTACATATGTATGTGTGTGTGTGTGGTTCCCAACGTGGGGGGCGGGACCCCCACAAGGTGTCGTCAAAGCTTGACGGGGGGTCGCCGGGCCTTCTTGATTTTAGGTCATGTAAGAGATCTTTAATAATAATAATGCAGTAGTATATACACTGTGCCCTGAGCAAATGTCACTTCATCACTTTATTTAGTTG